>NC_135550.1:25705425-26064175 GCF_964340395.1 Glandiceps talaboti | reverse complement strand
TTCACGGATGTTGCTGTGAAACCAATTTTGATTCGTCGATTTTATTAGACGCGAAATAAAACAAAGTAAAGCTGAACATATCTAAATGCGATTAATACAGGGGCTGCTAACATTTACAAATATAGTGCTCAAGAATGAAGTGTCTTGCGTTGATTCGAATTCTGTGCTACATCCGTTATCGGTTGTATTTTCGGCGAATGATGGGTGTGGCGCGTCCACATTTTCCGTACCCAAATTGCAAGTGAAAGTGATATTGCCCTTAATAGCTTGTTGAACTGGGTCAACCGTGTTCAATTACTATCATATGTTAATTGCCTAATCAGGAGGGCGTCATGACAATGGTATAGAGTAAATAGAAAATAATGATGTATTATAATTGGTATGCTGGTATGTCAGAATAGTATGTTATATTTGCCAACAATTTTTGTCTTTCGTTATAAAATAGTAGGTGGTGTTTATTCACACCATTGGTATATGTCATACATGTCGCATTGGACGAATGTAGTTCGGTAATCTGCTCTAAAATAATTCAAAATACGATAAAAAATTAGTTTGAACTTATTTATTTTGTAGTGTTGGCGGGAAAATCTAGTCGATTGTTTTGTATAAAGTCAGTCTGCACTGGGAGTGTTGATTTCAGTCATGGTGTCACCATCTTGGATGTCATGAGGTCAACATGGAGGTCACCAGGATCAAAATACTGCTTTTATAATATATTCATCAAAGGTTATCTTTGCTTGTGTCTCCCCAGTACATCCTGACAAGAGCATCACGCCCTTCCTGATCTAAACCACATATACATGTATGATGTAGCTAGAAAGAATTCCCCTGCATGTAGACTGTATTGTGTTCTTCTCTTTGACTTTCAGCTTTCAAATTGTGAATCTCAAGGACACAATGGACATATACATTTAACCTCCATTACTATACATAGGGTCTATTTCCAGAGTTCTGATCTACAGTATAATGAGATCAAATATTCTCAAGGCTAAACAAGTTACTGTATTGAAAGATTTGATGAATATATGACACAATTTTGCAATATGCAGGCAAATACCAGACTTTAATAGCCACTCACATTTTATGGCCTAATAAATTCTACTATGCCCATGTTCACCTTTGATGAATAACACATGACAGAAATGTACACATTTGGTAAATTGTTACACTTATTATCCTAAGCACATAAGGAAAACTGGACTTTTTTTCACTCCATTAATATAAAACATTTGTACAGATATTTAATAGACTGAGGTTACAGATTACTTTTATTAATCTAAAACAGCTGTTGCATGATTAATATATGGAAATATTTTATATAATATTGTATGCATTGACACATCAATCTATGGGAATATATTTATTACTAGCAAACATAAATACAAATGTAAATAACTATGAATGCAAACTATAATACTGTTACTGGTAGTCAGATGTTTCTAGTTTTCAAAGAATATTTATTGAAAGAGTACCAAACACCATCATTTATGAATATTCATAGTATTCCACATATGCATGTATTACCAAATATTGTCCAACTATCCTCCATATAATCTCAAGAACTTGTTTTTTTTTACCTGTTTTACAAATTCAACCATTTGGCAATGATGTCATAAATTCACTAATGATGTCATAAAATCCACGAATGATGTCATAGAAATTCATTTATTATATTATGCAAATCAATGGAGAAGACATGGAAATCAATGATTACATCACAGAAATCAGTGATAATCCATTGTTGTTATAGAAGTTAATGATGAAGTTACAGATATTAGTAATGTCATAGCAATCCACTGATGATGTCATAGAAATGAAGTCATTGATGGTATCATAGAAATCAAAGATGATGTCACTGAAATCCACTGATGATGTCATAAAAATAAAATCTTGATGATGTCATTGAAATCCACTGATGGTGTCATTGAAATGAAATCAGTGATGATGTCATTGAGGTCATTGATGATGTCATTGAAGTCACTAATGATATTGAAATCCACTGATATCATTGAAATGAAAGCAGTGGTGATATAATTGAAGTCATTGATGATATATTGAAACCACTGATGATGTCATTGAAATCCACTGATGATGTCATAGTAATCAGGTCCTTGATGGTGTCATAGACAACATTGATGATGTCATTGAATCAATGATGATAGTTGTATGCAAGTTGATTATGACTTCATAGTCATACAATATTTATACTGGACACTAATATGCTATGTCTTTATTTTTTGCAGGAGACATTTCATCTACAAAATGGCTAATTGTGGCTGGTTATGGGCAATATTCTGGTTCTTTGCCCTCATATTTGTTGGTTGGCCAGTAGCTTTTTTCTTGGACTGGTTCTACATAGTATTCCTACCATTTTCTGTGTGTATAGATTGTTGTAAACAGGTGTGTGAGGTACTTCTCAAAGGAGTACAGTTGCCGCTGTTATGTGCTGAAAACATGGTGGGACAGAAATCACTCTGCTAAGAACTCTGACAACTCTTGTATGAATATTTTATGTAGCAATCATAAAGAGTGCCACTCAGTAGAACTGTTGCTGTGAAGAAACATAGCAACCCTTAGTGATTGCTGCTACTTGTAGCATATTTATAGCCTCTACCCACCTCCTGTTGTAACCTTTGAACTTTTATGATTGGATTTGAAGGACACAGCAGCTTGGCAATAACTATAAATGTGACCCTCACTAGAAGGTGTCTGCGCACCTATTTCTACTTCATACCATGGGTGTGAATTTAATATCAGGAAGTAAACGTTAAATAATACTGGAACATTTTTGGGGGGAGAAAAGGAAAATCTGTTATCTTTGATAGCAGAAAACAAAATGGTAATAAAAAATCAGTGGCACTTTTATACATTCCACTGTGACTGTGTGCCAGCATTCAATAAACTATCACTTCTAAGGGCATTATTCATTCCTTTACAACTATATTTTCACATGGTCTGTACAATTTGATGAAAATCAAACATCAGCATTTAATTCTAACATTAACTCAACAATTTCTCACTGAACTACAGCCAACTGCCCTTTGCAATGTTTATGAATTGTAGGCGTTTTTCATACAAACTGAAAAGTTTTTGATAAAATTTTCCATGTCGTTGGTGTGAAAAGTTGTCATGGTGATGTCAGAAATATTTACAAAATGTATGGTTGATCAGTGAATTCCATGACCCATTAAATTATATCAATCATGTGACTCTGAAAATGACGAAATGTACATATACCCACAGGAACAAAAATCACACAAATCCTGTTACTACATTGTATCAATGTACACTCTATATTAGAAGATAACTAGTGTTCTTACCATACAGGTAGGGGAAATATATTCAAGTCAACACGTTATTATATTTAGCCAGTAGATGATGAAAACATCAATCTAAGAAATACTACGCGTCCCTACGCACATACCAGTAAATTGCAAACCTGCATGCCATTTTGAGATTTGTATTTAATACTAGACTGATGTATACCGTGAGTTTAGGTTTTACATGCATGCCACTCTTATTCCAGTAATGATCAATTAGGAACGTTAATACTGTGAAAAACAGACTCCATCCAAAGATTGAAAGATAGTGCAGTCATTTTAAATCTCAGATAAATTGTGAAATCACTTTTTTTTTAAAGAACCTGAAAGTACTTTTACAGTATATTAGAAATGTATCTATTTATGATTATTATAAGTATTTATATATTTATTCTGTCTTCATCTTTTTATGGATTTATTTATTTGTATAATAATGAAATGTGACATTTTCATATTACTAGAGAGACAGATAATATGTATTAAAAGGACAGTACTGCACTGTAATTCAAATGTGCTCTCAGTGTTTTGACATGAAATATTTGACACTTTCATCAGAATCATAACAGTTTGAAAATTACCTCATTGTTGCAGGTTTGTAAAATGACAATTGAAATCTGAAGTTACACATATATCTTATGTAAATAATTCAAGTTGGTGTAGTTATGGTATATATTTGTGTTGTATCATGGGTCTAAATTGTTAATATTATGTAATAAATGTTTTGGTATCACAATTAATTCACATGGACACATGTTTGGTCACATGTACAGATTCAGTCTAGACACACATGTACATATTCTGTCTAGCCACACTCCTGTCAAACTGATTGTGTGCAAACATTAACCTTTTCCTGATAAACAGTTCTCAGTGAGAATTCTTTCTAATTGTCAGTGGGAGAGGATGGTTGCATTGTAACAGCTTTCATTCTATCATGGCTATAAAAATCTGAAATACTAGTATAAATCAATGAATACTTTGGATAATGATTAAAGTAAAATGAAACATTGTCTAGTATCTGTATTTATTTATTTATTTATTTATTTATTTATTTATTTATTTATTTATTTATTTATTTATTTATGTACAGCAGTTTTTATACAGACTAGTTGTAAAGCTGAAGCTTTCCTACATCTAAATTTAGAGTTTATACTTACACAATAGTAGGTATTTCCTAAACATTTTTACACATACAATAAATTACATCATGGGATCATTTATAACTTATATCTTAATACCTGGTTTGAGTTCAGTCAATTTCAAGTGATGGTTAAGTATGCTTCAGTAAATACAATACTGAGTGTATCTTTTAAGTATGCAGCAAAAATTATGCCCCAAACTGTGTATAAACTCAGCTTGTGCCCTTTACATGTCAAATGAAAATGGGGAGTCTGAACAATGGTATTATCAAGTTCATACATGAATGATCATGTGACTTGTAGTCATGTGACATCACCACCTTGTTTTGTTGGGTATCCTTAAAAGTCAGAGTTTATACATTTCCTAAAAAAGCTATAAAATCATAAACATTTTGCATGAAATATACCCTTTAATTAGATGAAGATATTAGATAACCGTGTATATTAGACATCAGGTCACTTTCTGGCATTCTCATATTACATGTAATGAATGATCATTAGTGTGAAATAGTGTCCAACAGAACAGTTGACATTTAAGATAAGATGAGACAAAGGAAGAATTAATTTCTGATAGGAAATGTACATTTAATAAGATGGTCGTACTTGTCTCAGATAGGTTTTGTCATTATTCTTACAAAGATGTATAGTTTGACATTTAAAAAACTGCTACATGATAAAATGGTTATCAAAGTAAATGTATGGAAATAGGCAATCTTGGAAAATTCGCATTACTGATGGATGTCTTTCAATCAATAATTGAGTCATTTGTGATTGAAATTGAAATTAATCACATGGGTGTATGCATAATGATATTGCACCTTGAGAAATAGAGATTTTACTTTGTGTTGGAAAATTTAATTTGACAATTTAAAAAAAAAATTAAAAACCTCACTATTTCATTCATTGTACAAATGTTAAATTTTAAAGAAAAAAAAGGGAAAAAAGGGAATTATATCAAAAGAATGACATAAATATTGTATAGACATATTGATATTTTAATATTTAAGGACATTTGAATCTAAATGGTGACAAAATATTTTCTTGTCACTAGATGAAATGAACGTTGTCTATGACTCTATGGGGGACTGTAAAATATAGTTACTTTGGACTGATAGATATTCTCCATCGTCTATTTTCTTCAAAATAAAATGGAAAACATTTTAATTTCTTTCTTTCTTTCAAAATGAACTTAGTGCAAGTATGTTTTGGTGATAATAAAGAGACTCAAAGAGCTAAAATAGCCTGAAAATTTGGACATTTCAGATCAGTTAATAATTTGTTGTAGACTGTAGACTCTAGACAGTAAAATTGATGCAATGTGCTCCACCCTTTCTTTGGCATCATCACAATGTGTAGAACACTGCAATTGACTGCATGTTACATTCTAAATGAAATCCAGATTAAAAATATGTGTTTGCTATAGATTTGTATATGCCAGGTCACAGAGACACTAAACGCTTTTTTCAACAACTTAATTTATCTGAATGGAAACACATTTTGTGTATTTCATGTCTTTTCAACAATTTTCTTGAGTTCTTATTCTGTCTTTTTAGAAAGTCCAAAGACACTTCTGTGACA
Organism: Glandiceps talaboti; assembly: GCF_964340395.1. Taxonomy (NCBI): domain Eukaryota; kingdom Metazoa; phylum Hemichordata; class Enteropneusta; family Spengelidae; genus Glandiceps; species Glandiceps talaboti. Next base: position 26,058,141 of record NC_135550.1, on the reverse strand, counting down.
AGATTAAGTTGTACACAACGACGTTCATTGAATAAAATCATGATCTTGATTATGAAGTCAGAAAGATATATTTATGTGTGTACTTGTGTGTATGTGTTCATTTTGACAGTAACTCTGATAATGTCTTTAACAATAGTGAACTTGACATATATAACTTTACCATTTGATCAGAAGATAGTCTACAAATCCACTTTCCATGGTATGATTTGTTATCACCTGTTTACACATTCTACCAGTACATATATGCATGGTGTCTATAAATGGTTTCTAACACACACTTTTTGTCAACATATGTTACTCTCAGTTGTTTGTAAATATACTATATACTGGTAGTACTAGCTGGTAAGATTAAAAATCAGATGAAGTCATATATATTAGAACTAAATGTTGAGGTCATGTTTTTAGGTCGATTTAATTGTGACTGACCTCTAGTATTTCCTGTCATATACTCTATGACATTGGTAATATACAGCATTTTACTGTGACATTGGTAATTACAGCATTTTACTATGACATTGGTAATTACAGCATTTTACTGTGACATTGGTAATTACAGCATTTTACTATGACATTGGTAATTACAGCATTTTACTATGACATTGGTAATTACAGCATTTTACTGTGACATTGGTAATTACAGCATTTTACTGTGACATTGGTAATTACAGCATTTTACTATGACATTGGTAATTACAGCATTTTACTATGACATTGGTAATTACAGCATTTTACTGTGACATTGGTAATTACAGCATTTTACCGTGACATTGGTAATTACAGCATTTTACCGTGACATTGGTAATTACAGCATTTTACCGTGACATTGGTAATTACAGCATTTTACCGTGACATTGGTAATTACAGCATTTTACCGTGACATTGGTAATTACAGCATTTTACCGTGACATTGGTAATTACAGCATTTTACCGTGACATTGGTAATTACAGCATTTTACCGTGACATTGGTAATTACAGCATTTTACCGTGACATTGGTAATTACAGCATTTTACCGTGACATTGGTAATTACAGCATTTTACCGTGACATTGGTAATTACAGCATTTTACCGTGACATTGGTAATATACAGCATTTTACCGTGACATTGTTAATTACAGCATTTTACCGTGACATTGGTAATTACAGCATTTTACTGTGATATTGGTAATTACAGCATTTTACTGTGACATTGGTAATTACAGCATTTTACTGTGACATTGGTAATATACAGCATTTTACTGTTCATGAGTCTATACAAGTGAGATGTGTGTAACCATATGGTGAACTATGGCAGTTTGGCATATCGTCTGATTTTAATTTTGTTTACTTAGGACTCTCCAGATTAGAGTTGTCAGTTGTTAAAATACTGGCATCTTACTACTGCATGCATTTGGGATTTGAATCCTGGTCCCAGTTTGATTAAATTTACTGTGCCGTAAGTTAGAAGAGTATAGTTCAGTTTGACTCTACTGAACAACACAGGTTCCACCAGGTATTCCTGTGTGAACACTGAAACCATGAGAGTTGGCCCTCCCTGGACATACAAGTTGGTATACAAGTTTTTATAAATAATGACCATGCATTGCCAGATTACAAGTAATTCACTTCCTGAGGTCTTTGCATTGTCTGGCAGTTTGTACCATTTATCAATTGGTTGTAAAATCAATTAATTTAATTGATGTTTTACACAAAGTGTAGTCATTGTTCATCATAACACTGTCCAGCCATGAATAATTAAACTTCAGCTATTAAATCATTCAAATCACCAATAAAATTGAACGAAATTTGTTATTTATGATGTAAAAGTGGCATTGATAGACACATGAATAAAATACTTATTATTATTGTGCCCAGTGGAGAGGAAATGATATAGACTGCAGTCATCAAATATCGATAACCTGTCATCATACATCACAATAAAAAACAACATTACTTCCACTTTTTATTCAGAAATGATGAAATCATATGAGAGATTTTATTTTATTTCTCTTGTGTCAGTCATTTGTAACATTGTCATGACACACAGGTAAATCATTATAAATGGTTTTAGCTTCATTTGATGTGATTTTGCCTGGAGCTATTCAGGAATTAGTCTGTAAGATACAGCATTCGTGCCATGCTATCAGCCAGCAATCAGTGGTTAAGGATCCTGATACGACTTAACAACATGATGTATCTTACATTCTATTCAGGGATGTTTATTGTTCTGTACAATATGGACATTCAAGTTACCACCCAGTCACGTTAAAAATAGTCAAACCATGGATTAGATAATTTACAATAAGAATACATACATGACACCTGGGTATATGTTTCACATGATTTAAACATTTCCTGGCTTTTTTCATCAAATATTTGCTACTTTACAACTTTGACAATACTTCATATTCCAGTTCTGAGAAAGACAAAAGATTGTACAGTTTGGCCACTAGGAGTGCTCTTCTGAGATAGCAAGTGCTGTGATATAACAGTCAGTAGCTAGGACTAGTTTGAAAAATCATCATTTCCCAGTGTGTCAAGGATAACATTGATAGCAGTTACAATCAGTCTGACTAATTCTGCTTAAATTTGTTTATTAAATGATGATGTAATTTTTATTATTTAGTTATTAAAAGATGATCATAGAAGCCCAGACTTACAGTATTTATTTGTTTTTTGAGATTTCTTTTAATAACCGAGGCTGCTGTACATGGTGGCCTCCGCAACCCAATTTTTTGCCATCATTTCTCCAAACTTTAGTACTTCTCTATCACAAAGCAACAATTGTTTTATGCATTTAGTGCAAACCACAGACAGTGCTGTCTATATGCCGCAACGTAGATTGTCAAAGAACAGATCAGCTGAACATTTGAATGTTTCAAAGTGTTGTAAGTGGAACTTACTGACTTTTACAAAGAGCACTCATCATATGTTATTTATTCTGTACTGTTCTGTACTGTTCTGTACTGTACATGTGTTTTGCGACCAGTAGTTTATGGTTAATGTCGGAATATTTCAATTTTATTTCTATCATTATTTATTTATCTATTTATTTATGCAAGGATACACCACTACAACACTAGGCATGTGTGTTTTCTGGTTATACCAATTCTGTAGTTTCCAAAGTAAGTTCAATATCAAAGGCTATTGCTTGTCTATAAAGTCTAATAAAGCACAGGTACTGTCTATGGTCAAAAGTTAGGAGGTTGTAACATCACATCAGGTTGAGCTATATTCAGGCACTTTTGACAATTTTTCTCTGTTGCTCTTTTTGTTGCATAATTGCTGTAACATCACAATTTCTGCAACTACACAGGGGAATTTGAGTAATATCACAGAGTAACATTTGATAAAAGCTTTAGAAATGATAATAACATTCAATAAAACAGTATAAACCAGTAAGCAAACATCTTTCTTGTCCTTACAAGTCACACTGTTGTCTGGGTAAACTTTCCTTTAAATTTTAACACTGTGCACACATGATAGAACTCCAAACCAGTTTGAAAGGTTTGATATCATATGAATGTAGATTACTAGAACTATTAACAACGTTTTACAGAACATCATATTGTAATGTTGTGAACAAATATGGTGGACACTGTTGCCATGGAAACAGAAGTATTTCTATTGGTGTTGTCAACTTTGACAATACCCATATATGATATGTAATAATTATATAACTTTTTATTGACATTGCTAAGGTACCACATTAATCTACTAGACTTTGGGATTTGTTGTTGTGAAGCTCTGCTGCAAAGGCTCCTGTAATCTACATACAAACTGTGAGCCATTAAAAGAGCGCCCTCAAGACATACCTATGTCTATGTTTAAACAAGACAAATGAAACACTTCTCAAGTTGATTGGCTTGGAACTGTGTCCATTTCAAGACACTGTACAGTCTTCTCATCTACTTACAAAAGTGCCTGGATACCAAGCTGGTCTTATAAATAGATACATACTAGTTGAACTGTGACCACACACACTTTGGTAGATTGATTGACTACTGTATTGGATCAGTTGCACCATTTCTTCAACACATCATAGTGTGAGAAGAGCAGTGTATATGTAATAATGGACTGTTTTAATACTCATTCAACAAAACATGTTAACTTTGTATTCATTACATTGTACTGAACTAAGCTAGATAGTGTAAATGAATGTCATATGCATAGCATAGTGGTCTAGAGACTTAAGCCATTGGTTTTGAATCTAAGTTATAACATAGAATAGGGTGAACTAATATTTATGTGATAACTTTCATTACAGACTGATTGGTACAGCGACCATTTTAGACAGAGAATATGGCAAACTGTGGCTGGTTATGGAGTATTGTATGGTTTATTCTTCTTATCATAATTGGTTGGCCAATTGGACTGATCTGTGGAATATTATTTGCCTTCTTCTGTGCATTTCCACCATGCTGTGCTGGGTGCCAAGATCTGTGTAATTTCCTACATCGAGGTCTAGACCTACCAAATAAATGCTCTGCTAACATGGTTGGCCAGCGGTCTGGATGCTGAAGACGTTGTACTAGCAGCAAATCACTGAAATATCCGATAATAGTGCAAGCAACAAGTTTTTTGACATTATACAGAATGTATCACTTGCCAAACTTTCTATGTAGTACGTACACCCAACCGATGTACATTATTGCATCAGTTAAATGTCAACACTTGCCTTGTAGTCCAGTCTTGTAGGACATTGGTTGTTACTTAGATACATCAATATATATATAAATATTATATCTTCCATTATATCCTGCCATCCATCATCTGCAACTGTAGTAACTAATACTATAAAAATTTCAATAGATGTTGTCACTTTTAATTGTATAATCCTAATGCTAGATTAGTCTAGTTCCTATATGGTATCATTACCAGTGGTTTAGTTAGAAACCACGTTGGCATCCAAACTATTACTAGACGGGCCTTTTTTGCCAGAAGTAATCATTTTCATGTGATTTGATATATTTCTCACTTTATGAGCTTTTAGAACAGAACCGACTGTTCATACCAGTACTTGTAGTTTTAATATCTCTATCAATGTTAGACTATAAAACCATGTGTGTATGTGTCATAGACTATCAGGATACCACCCATATAGTCTGTATTGATGATTCAGAATGTTCAAACACTTGAGGGAAGTGAAATGCTGCTCAGATTTGAGTGTTGCGTTAGTCAATATTTAAATACACATGGGAAGTGAAATGCATCAATCAATGTTTAAACATTTGAGAGAAGTGAAACACTGCTAAGATTTGAGTATTTATCTTACTATCAAATGTTACTGTAAATTTCTGTGCTACAATGGTGCTGTCAATGGTTTTATGAAATGTACAAATCCTTACATAGACTGTGATTGCAGTGTTATAATATCCTTGGTGGTCCACGTCTGTCTTCTGACTGGGTTTGTAATACTGCTATCGTAGTTGGATAAGAACAGTAGATGTCCTAAACTATGCAACTACAATGTATGGTAGTCAGAGAAGAACAGAAGACAGGCGATGTTGGTGCCACCACTACAAAATCACAGAATATTTGAAGATTTTCTGCAGATATTCAGTTCATCTTTATGTTCCTGGCTTTTATGTACTTATCTAATTTTTTCTACTTTTCAAATAATAATACATGTAGTGCCAAAATTAACCTATAGATAGAATATCCCTGATTCACTATAAACACATACCGTACGTGTGGCATGCTACATATCACAAATTCACATTTCATTTTGATATTGAAGAGGGTCGTTAATTTTCATACGCTTTTTATATCTTGTATGGTGAAGCCTTCATTTTAAGAGATTTATACTTATTTAAGTATTGAATTTGCATTGCTGGGTTTCTTTTTTGTTACACTATTTCAGTTTTCATCAACAATTTCCAGGTTTGTTTTTCAATAAACATGCATGACAAAATTTCTTATTATAGTCAGCATTTGACACCCCCCCCCCACCACCACCAACATTCTACAATACATGTACTTTGCCTTACAAATCTGCCATTTTATTCATTAAAAAGACAACTGTACTTTTGGTTTGACAACTTTGGATGCAAGGTTATGTATTTCTCAAGTCTATACTCAAAGTATAATGGCATGAATTCATAGTTGGTGCTTCTATCAAAATCAATTGATATAAACATTGTGTAAGTTAGAGATATTATTTTGGCTATGGATTTATACTTTTTCTAGATTTTGTACTTCTTACTAATACTACAGTATTTTTGCATGGAATTTTGGAAAAGAATAAATAGATATACTTTAGTAATTTTAATCTTTACATGTAAGACAATCAGATTATCTTGTATCTACAATTAGTAGAGGGCATATTTTCATCACACACACATTGGTGCGTAATAAGCGTCTTCCATGTCATAACTTAAAAATGTGATTGTTGTATTTTACAAATACTTTATATTGCTGCTAAATAAATGGAAATAAATGAAAAAGGGTCCTAAATATTAAAATGCTGATGGTGTCTTTTTCAAATTTTTCATTGATATTTTACTTCAAGTATTACATATTGACAAGTTCAAAGATAACGTGCACATGTAATGAAGAGCGCCACCAACATCAATAGGTAAAAAATTGTTCCAAGAGATATGTTTACGAGGAAGAGCGCCCTCAATGTGAATATCACACATTAGAAGGTGCTCAAACATGAAATCCTAATAATGTCACAATACTGTTTGTCTGGCTGACCATGTACTTGCAAAGAAACATGATAAATATTTTCCAGTTATCATCCTCTGGCAAACCTAGCCTAGTTTCCACCACCAGAGGGAGCCACATAATTCGAGAATACCCAATCTAAGTTTCCAGTTATCATTGCCATAGATACCAGACATCCCCATCTCGTGTCAGTTATCTGCAATACTACTCACCATGCTTAAGATTTAGTTGACGAACTCCATGTTACCTTAACATACATTAGAGAGATTTCATTTTTGTTATTCATAAAAAAATGAAGACAAGCACAACTGCTATTTTAATTCAAAGATTACACTTTAATGATAAAACAAAAACTGTAATTCTACATTATGTCAAAAGTGTTCTATATCTGTTGTTTATAAAATATGAAGTATAGAAAATGACATGATATATACAATGACTGAGGTAACAAAAAGATTGCCTGTATGTATGTGTGGTATGTACATGTATGAATGAATGCATTCCTTTGGTTTACACTATAATATTATAGTACCCACAAACAATAGTGACATGTATACTGGCGCCAACAAATTTAAGTTATTTGCAATCAAGATTCTTTGTCTGAATAAACACAAACAGATAACCTCTAGGCCCCTGAAATCATCACAAACTTGAAGTGTGTGTGATTGAGTGCAACTCAACAGTGTTTATTTTCTTACATGTAGGTGTAGACACCCAACACATCTAACATGGCATTGTAGTAGACAGAGTACCTGACTGCCTATGTTATGTATAAACACAAAATCAATCTATATGTATTAAAGACATCACATCTTGCAATCACACCTATACAGCCAGTACAAATTCTGAGCTCTAAATTAATAAAGTGTTGAATTGTCAGTCAAACACAACTGTACATCCAACACCAAAGACTGTAGTCTTAAGAAACGACTGCATGCTCTTGACCAAATCCTCAGATGACACCCGAAATAACAGATGATTGGATAGGTGTCACAGGACTTTTCTATGATCATTAACTGTCATATTTACCATAAAGTTGGGATGACTTCTTTAATTTAGAAATACTATATTATTTCATGTTTGAACGTCAACTATGCACAACACTGATATGTTTGTCACATTAAATAAATAACTAAAAAAATGATTGTACATATGAAAATGAGATCATCTTCATGATAATACAAACACCAAATAAAATGAAGTTTATAAAAATGGTCATTTTGAAAACCTGGGCCGTCTATTGTATGTGGTAACCAAAGAATACATTATCATATTTTAAAAAGCAATTAATTAAGTTTCAGTTTAAAACAAGATCATACATGTAATGAAGTATTGTGGACTGAAAATAACAGCTTCAAATGATAACAATACATATAAAATGAAGAGAGGAGAGCAGAAAGATAAAGACAGGAATGTTATAAAAATAATTCCTTTTAAACATACTACATTCACTTCTCATCCTACCATCTACATTCGGCATTGGCAGTGATGCTTCAGTAACATTGGCTAACATTCATATAACATACAGTCAAAACTTATCAACTCTCACAAATAGTTCATTAGCTATTCTCTCCTTAGATCTATTGTGCTCAGATTCCTTTGACAGACAATGATGTTACATTCAGGCTTTGATTCCTCTTTTAGCCATCATATTACTGGTACGTTTACTCTTCCTGTGTTGATGATTGGCCTGTCTCCTGCTATCCCTGTAAGATTTAAATAGTACAAGATTTCATAAAAATATCCATAAACTGGCAAGGATAAAGTACAGAGGACTGACATGACAGTAAAGAAAGCTGTAATCAAGCTAGTAGGCTAGGGTTAGGTTAGGGATATGTATATCATAAAATTATGCTATAATTAATTTCACTGAACATAATGCCTTCTTGTAAAACTACACTATAGTTGGTGTTTGAATTTCTCAATTTGTTTCTCAAGACCCACATATCCTAGTACTATGTAGAACTTGATGCATTCTTAGATCTATACTAACCTGCTTTGTAACTTGGGTTTCTTGATCTCCTCTTTTACCTTGGTCAGTGATACTGTTTTGTTAAATTTGTTGTAGATAGCATTTTCACCCAAAGGTTTTAACTTTCCTGTAAGGTTGAATGAAAGACAAAAACATGAATATTCCTCTGGGCATATTTACTATGAAAGGTGTTGCAAACATTTCATTATAAAATGACATCACTTTCTTCGACAACAATGGAAGCTACTGTTTCATACAGTCTCATCCTAGAGTACAAGATCCAAAATACCCAAACTCACTATATTTTCATATATAAAATCAAGTTGTTGCATCTGTTACTTGACTTGTACACACTGGATGACTGCTCACATAGACGGTCTTCTGTGACTAATAAAAAACAACAACCCACATTTGAGTGCCCTATAATCTATGCATGTTGCCATTACACAACTAATTTGGTCTATAACCATCTGTAGAAATGTTAGCTAATTATCTGATAATCTCATCCCTTTATCTATCCTCTCTAATTAGATTCTGCACAAGTAACACCTAGAATAGAAAAAGGGAATTATTTCAAGAAAGTAGAAAAGTAGCAAATTCCTAGCAAAACTTACCTGTATGTGGTTTGTAGGAGAGAGGCTTTCCAAGACTTGCCTTCAAATCAAACATTTTCTTGGGATTTGGAGTAATAGGTGCTAATCCAGCTGAAGGGATAACAAAATATAGCAAATCAGATCCTCTTAGCTTTTGTAAAAATACTAACAGGCTGTAAACCTACAAACCCTCCAATGAATAATTCAATAGTGTTTGATGCATAATATTCTTGATTCATTTGCTTAAGACCCAGACATAAAAAAAAAATTGCAACTACCGGTAGATCATTTACAACTGAGGATTTTGGAAGATATTTTATTACTAAGACTTTGCACTAGAAGGAACTTAATCTGATTAATTGAAATATTGCTGAAAAAATCATGCGCCAGTCACATCAGAAAAAATAGACTTGCAACAAAGTAATCCCTCACATGCAAAATTGAAGAAAGTATCATGTATCAAGGAACCTATTCTCTTGAATATCAATGATTCTAATGACAGAATGGCTCATATGATTTATGGCAGAAAACATGTACTTACAACCGACTGATTTTCTTTGGTCGGTTCCCAATGATTTCCTGCTGTCAACATTAGAGACAGCTGACCTTCTCCTTTGAGACTGTGGCAGTGTACTTGCTCCTACAGACTTCCTTGTGGTTGGGTTGGCAGGTGTTGAACCTTTGTATTTGGTCATTAGAGGTGGCAGTACTGGTTTACTGGGTGTCTTTAACACCGACTTCCTGAAATTAGTGTTGATTTTATCCACACTGGTGACAGAGGGCACAAATGGCTTTGGAGACTTCAGTCCTGTGTTTGGGGTCACAATTTTGACCACTGGCTTGGCAATTCTTACATGCTACAAATATAGTAAAGTAAGCAAATAAATTTTGTTAAATCTTTGAAATTTGGTTGATAATGGGGTAAATAAATATGAGAGTGGTACACTACACTTCACACTGTGAAGTTGAAAATGAAGATACAAGTTACAAGTTGTTCTTTGTCTCTTTAAGATATGATTCTTTGCATAGACAGATAGACTGACTGATATTGAGTTTGATATCCAAAGGCTTTCAGAAACAGTTTTATGTTTATAATTATATCTGTAAATATTATATTTTGTAATATAGTTCTCGTGCTTTTATCTGTACTTTCCTGTTTCAACTCACCTCTGTTTATTTCTACAAACACTGACTATAAGTATTACAAGTTGTGGTAAGAGTCTTGAACAGAGGAAACAAATATAGTGAAATACACAGTTGTAAAGTATGACACCTACTTTAGCTACTGACTGTGGTGTCTTCAAGGCTTTCAGTGTCTCAGCAGCACTCTTTGCTTCATTTGCATACGTCTGAAAAAAAGGATATCAGCCAAAAATGAAGTATGTTACAGGTTTAAAGTATAAACATAGCTACAATGTCAGATATACGGATGCTAAGTGTTAATGAAAAATGAGTAGTCACGAGTAGTAAATATTCATTTATATTTTGGCATAACACCCAGAGTTTATCTATCTTATAATACGACAGAACCCAATGACACATTGAGTGCAAACTGTTGCATACTCAGGGTATTTGCATGAGTGCTTGCAATGTTCTCTGCTCGTTTATCAGAAACTTCAGAAAAATCATACATTGTGCTCACACGATTTTGTGCGTTACCTTTTACTATCTATATTTGTTGGTCAAACTGTCTTCAAATAACCACACATATTATTTAAAAAATATGTATAGAAATTTTAATTCTTTGTGTCATCAGATTATACCTTTGAGAGTTTGCAAACATTTCCATGATCAAGTTTTCCATCATAAAAAAATTCAGCAAAAACAAAGGGTTTGATAGGGTAGTTGAAATCATACAGTAAAAAGAATGACAAGGAAAGAAACATTTAGTAGTTTCTTTATATTGCCTACAAAAAGTACATTGCTGCCCTAACTTACCAGTGACTGTGTATAATGTGAAGACAAGACTGAAAGATTTGTTGCTATGGCTACCTTTTTAATCTGTTAGGAGACTAAAAAAGCACCCACAATAACATTTTTCTCACTCTATGTGAAAATATTGATTACCTTTGCCTTCTTGGCAGAAGCGCTGAGGGCTTCCATTCTTTTCCTTTTCCTTTCCAGGTAAGCATCAATGCCTTCCATATCATCAAATGCCTTCTTGTGAATTTTCTTCCAATCTTTGTTTCCAGGTGTCACAGCTTTCTTTTCTTGACTCCTGGCTGCAAATGCTGCAAATCTGGGTATTTTACCTGTAGATTGCATCTGGGATCCTAATAAAAAAAGTCAAAATATATTTGTTAACTTAACATGATACTGAATAGTTTACAGGGGAAGAGATTGCACAATAAGGCAATTAAAAAAAGTTGTGAGCTAGATCTGAAAGCAAAAAACCAACATGTAAGTGAAAATTGATAATTCATAGATACTTTTTAATTTGAGCATAATTGAATTGTTTGTAATGGGAAAAATCAGAATCAGATTGATAAATTTGTAATTGTTTGTTGTGCAATAACTTACTTCTTTCTTCAACTCTCTTATTGATGTCTGCCATGATAGCAGCCTTCATGTCGGGGTCAGATTGCGCTGCCACCGTTTCCACTATTGGAGATGTCTGCTTGGCTGCCAACCTTGGTGATGACTTTCTTTTAGTGACACCATCTTCACCAGAAGACGTCTGGTTACTTCTTTTTCTTTTCTTGGCAGGAGGTTCTTGTCTACTGTTGCTACCATCTTCAACAGGTGCTGGTGAGTTCTTTTTTGACCTGCTGCGTTTACGTTTTTGTGTTGGTGGTTCTACTGGTGTTTTTGGTTTTGGAGAGGGCACTTTAACTTCTGGTGCTACTTCATATGTAGATCTCTTTATTTTCTTCACTTTTTTTCCAGATGAAATCTCAGATGTGATTTTCTCTTCATCAGCTGATTTAGGAGTAACTGCCTTCTTTTCAGCTGCTTTGGGGGTTCCTACTTTTGGAGTCAACATTTTTTTGACTGGTGTTTCTTTGTCAACATTTGCTGTGGCTGAAATGTTTCTCTCAAAATGTTCTTTGAGAGCTTCTATAAGCTTCACAGTCTGGAGGGGGAAATATAAGTAACCACACAGCGGTGAGAATTAGTCCAGATTTATTGATCTGAAGTGTGGATACATGTGTTCATTATCAGACAACAGAGTGTAATTTACTATAAAAATGGTGCTATATCATGAGATTATACCACAACCTTCTGATCAACTTTACCAATTCCAAAGAGTGACTAAGTAACAAATAACGTGTCAATAAGTCTTGAGTTCAAAGTTGCTAAAAGTATAAATTTCATGGACACACACCACAAACACTTGTTTCTTGATATGTTTCAGAATATAATATTGAATTTTTTGGCCGATAATATGTGAAATGTTATTTTACCAGAATATCTCGGGAATTTTAGGGGAAACACGTGTCTTTTGGCATGGCAAACAGCGTGTGCCCATGAAATTACTGTGATGACACAATGGCAAAAATCAACAAACACTCTCTTCTTATATAGCTAGCCTACAGTAACAAGAGTGCGAGTCAAATTCACAAGTGATGTTACATGCAATATATCATAATTACTACGGTCGCGACAGTTACAGTTGTATGGTATCCCCGCTGCATGCAATCTACCGTTACACAGAGAATATGGATGGAAACACAGTCGCTTCCCCCCCCCCCCCCGATCAGAATGTTTCTATCAGAATGCAATAAAATGTCGATAATATCGATAACATTGACATGTTTTAGGGTAAAATTACACTTGTTTCTATGATCATAGAAACAAGTGTAATTTGAACATAATAAAGTTGGCTAAATACGTCAATATCATCGACATTTTATTGTACTCTGAGTGATACATCTCGAGAAACAAGTGCCTGTGGATGGAAACTTGTCATAAATTGGAATAAACAACTGCACAAATCGTGTGGCCATGACGATCGGATCATTGATATTGTTGAATGCATCATTGTTACAATGCGGCAATAAAGTGGTTCCATTTATGATTTACACGACATGTGTACATTTTAGGAAACAGTAAACAAAATGTGAACGTCCCAGTTCTATAACAGTAACACAACGCTAGCTGCACAGCTTCCGCCTCCAAGCAAACATTCGATTACACGTACCTTCATGTTGGCTTTGATGCCGACTTGCTTGGCCAATTTTTGCAAATCAGCTCGCTTCATCCCTTCAAGTTTCATCACATCTACTTGCTGTGTCATTTTGTCATCAATATAAGTATATACGTCTTTGAAATAGAAGAAATATGTGGCAGGAAATGACACAACGTTGTTGTTGTTACGCTGTGAGGTATTACAAACTACAGTAATTCAAATATGGCGCTACGAGTAAGTGCATCATTGATTGGCTAATTTTCTGAATAGCTCTTCAATGATTGGTTATAGTCAAATTAGCATAATTGTTCCTCCCACAATTCAACGCTTATCATCGACGTACATTTTACAAGTTGTACTTTTGTTGGATCTTTACACGGCAGAAAAAATGTCACGGAATTATACAATTACCTAGCTTACTTCATGTCTTCAGTACATTTTGTTACGATTAAATACTAGTAATAATGTATACCAATCAACCTTTTTACAATCCGGCCTTGTCTTCTTTTGCTGTGTTGTGTTGTTTTCTCGTCTCCACCCTACTACATCATGTATGTCCCTGATGTATGTGAGGCTCCTAGTCCCAGCTCTGGAATTGGTGGTCTTGCTGCTATGCTAGACGTTCGGGCTTTCTTTCGATACTATAAGCGAACGAAGTTCGCAGTGAGGGCTTGCCCGAACATCCTCGATAGCGATGTTCGGTCGTGTGTCGTACTGTATCCGAGGTCTAGCAGATAGACTATGGAAATGGATGGAAATGGACGCTATAGGGTTTCGACCCCGACATGTCTTCTCCCCTGTCGAAACCCATAGCGTATATTTCCAGAGCTACTCAGGCTTCATGCTTCACCTCTCCGTTCTTTTCGTACCAATGAAAGAATTACACGTACATTGCAACCGGAACAGACCGTTGTCACAGCGCTGATCAGTGTGTGAGCACAGCACATGGGACCCAGGAACCGTGTGACAAACAAATAAATAAATAAACTATCAAATAAATGACAAATGAACAAGCAAACGAACGACGAGTATAGGAAAAATAAAATAATTAAATAAACCAGCAAATAAACAGATACTCGTGGGTGTATACTAGATATGTTTTTTGTATCCATCACTATATGTATATTTTTTTTATAGTGATGGGTACAAAAAAACATATCTCGTATACCCCCACAAGTATTTGTTTATTTGCTGGTTTATTTAATTATTTTATTTGTCCCTATAAGCTTACTTGTCGTTCGTTCGTTTGCTTGTTCATTTGTCATTTATTTGATAGTTTATTTATTTATTTGTTTGTATTGTTCTGTTTTGTTTGTCACACGGATCCTGGGTACCCTGTGGTGTGAGCTGTAAAACGCTCTAAAAGCGCAAGCATTGCTGTAAAACTAGGGATTCATGGATACATCCACGCTCTTCCATGTAATACATCCATGCTCTGAGGGACTGGACACAAATTACAAGGGGGAGGCTTGTATCTTGGGGTGAGGGTAACCATTGGTGTGGGGGGTCATTATTTTTTGTGCAATTATATTTTTATCACAGATATTCCACTGACAGAGGAGGAGAGGGTCAGTGATTTTTGTTCAGGGTCACGGTCTTGGGAGGGGAGAGTGTCAATCATTTTCACGCACTGAACTTTTGAAAAACCCTCAGCTTGCATTTTAACTGTGTCAGATGATAATGATGATCTTGAAGGAGTTTATAAGATCAAAAAAGAAGTTGTATTAACTTGTAATTTTTTCTCTTGCACAGTTCGCTTGCATTGTAAAACTCCCTATACTAGTATGTTCTCTGTGTTACCTATGTCAAAAGTATTGTGGAATACGGTTCAATTCAATCGTTTGTCCCCTTGGCAAAAGAAACCACAGGCTAGCATTGAAAGGGTTCAGGAAACACTCATCAAATTTCTTTGTTACAAAACCGGGATCATTTTTAACCGTCAAAATTATGAACATTTATGAGAATTTTTCGATTTGCCCATCCTCTCTCAGCGGAGGATGTTTTTAGACATGGTATTTTTTTTATACAAGTGTGCAAATAATTTTGATGATAGTCCATATGTTCTCTCTAAGTTACGTTTTAATGTTCCACAGAGGAGAACTATACATTTTACTTGTTTTAGACCTGATGTTACAAGAACTAAAGTTTGAAACACTGTGCCATTCAGCGATGTATGACAACTTATAATGGTCTTTGTTGTAGTATTTTGAATATTCGGACTTTAACTTATCTCTGAGAAATTTACAGTTTTGCAAGATTGCCATCTCAAGTCCACCCGGCAAAATTGATTTTGATGTTTGCCTTGCAATGTGTTTTAAGTGCATTTTGTTAGTTTTGTTTGTTTGTTTTTTGTTTGTTTGTTTGTTTGTTTGTTTGTTTGTTTGTTTGTTTGTTTGTTTGTTTGTTTGTTTTGACATGTTTGTGTGTTTTGTAGACTTAGGAGCCTATAAAGAGGACTTGTTCCAAATAAATAAAACATCGGCCCTAGCCCTCAAGCTCCCCCTGTAATTTATGTATAGTCCCTAAAAGTGGTTGCCAAAAGTATACATAAAAAAAACTTTTCTTTACAGCCAATGCCTGTATACGTAGATATACGGTGTATATCTCCAGTACATCAATATACACAGTTCGTTTCACCAATAAATGCCACCACATTGAGCATAAATGCATGAACAGTGAGCACAGCGCAATCATGGTTCAACCCGAGGAATTTGCCCATTTTCTTGTTGAGATTTCGAAGGGGGTGGGGTTAAAGTTTTAAAGTTTTTTTTTATAAGCTCTTACTATCACAACTCAATTTCTTGTAATAGATCTCCTTTTATGCTGCTAACTTACTAGTATCAAGAACTATTCAGACGAACGTGTTTCTTTCATTTCCGCTAAACATTGTTGTGAGGTTTCGAGTTATTTCTTATGCAACATGTTTACGTCGAACCACGAAATTCCAATTCCAAATTCTAAACGTGATGATAACTAGATTTGTGCCAGTGCTTCTCGAATGATTTCGAAATTCAGCCCTATGTTTGATGATATAGTATTTAATAATCGAAAAGATCATTTGCAAATCAAGATATAATAACGAATTTATGTTGTTTATATATCTAAAATGCTTAACGTTTATGTCATCAACAATTTAAAATATGTGTACCTGCGTTAACCTGTCGTTAATTGTTACTATATAGGGCATTGATTAATGTGTTTTGGTGAATGAGAATAACATCCACATGAAAAACCCTCAGCTTGCATTTTAACTGTGTCAGATGATGATGATTTCGATCTTGGAGTTTACATGTGTAAGATCTTGGCATACAATGAGCATATCTCACTTGTTGTCAACAAAGCTTATAGAATGCATGCTGGGTTTATAAAAAGAAGTTGTAATTATTTCTCTTGCACAGTTCGCTTACATTGTAAAACTCCCTATATGTTCTCTGTGCTACCTATGTCAGAGGTATCCTGGAACCACAGGCTAGCATTGAAAGGGTTCAGGAAACACTCATCAAATTTCTTTGTTACAAAACCGGGATAATTTTTAACCGTCAAAATTATGAACATTTATGCGAATTTTTCGATTTGCCCATCCTCACTCAGCGGAGGATGTTCTTAGATATGGTATTTTTATACAAGTGTGTAAATAATTTTGATGATAGTCCGTATGTTCTCTCTACGTTACGTTTTAATGGTCCACAGAGGAGAACTATACATTTTACTTGTTTTAGACCTGATGTTAGAAGAACTAAAGTTTGAAACAATGTGCCATTCAGCGATGTATGACAACTTATAATTGTCTTTGTTGTAGTATTTTGAATATTCGGACTTTAACTTTAATATCTCTGAGAAATTTACAGTTTTGCAAGATTGCCATCTCAAGTCCATCCGGCAAAATTGATTTTGATATTTGCCTTGTAAGCTTAATGTGCTTTTATGTGCATTTTGTTAGTTTTGTTTGTTTGTTTGTTTGTTTGTTTGTTTGTTTGTTTGTTTATTTGTTTGTTTGTTTGTTTGTTTGTTTGTTTGTTTTTTGCTTGTTTGACATGTTGTGTGTTTTATAGACTTATCTTCTTCTTGAGTTTTTCATTTTTAGGAGCCTATAAATAGGACTTGTTCCAAATAAATAAAACATCGGCTCGAGCTCCCCCCTGTAATTAATGAATTTAGTCCCTATAAGTGGTTGCCAAAAGTATACATAAAAAAAAAAATTTTCTTTACAGCCAAAGCCTGTATACGTAGATATACGGTGTATATCTCCAGTACATCAATATACACTATTTAATCTACAGTCCGTTTCACCAATAAATGCCACCACATTGAGCATAAATGCATGAACAGTGAGCACAGCGCAATCATGGTTCAACCCGAGGAATTTGCCCATTTTCTTGTTGAGATTTCGAAGGGGTGGGCTTAAAGTTTAAAAGTTGTTTTTTTATAAGCTCTTACTATCACAACTCCATTTCTTGTAATAGATCTCCTTTTATGCTGCTGTTCTAATGTATTAGGCCTATAACTTACTAGTATCAAGACCTGTTCAAACGAACATGTTTCTTTCATTTCTAATTAACATTAATTGTTGTGAGGTTTCGAGTTATTTCTTATGCAACATGTTTACGTCGAACCACGGAATTCCAATTCCAAATTCTAAACGTGATGATAACTAGCTATATAGATTTGTGCCAGTGCTTCTCGAATGATTTCGAAATTCGGCCCTATGCATATGTTTGATGATATAGTATATAACAATCGAAAAGATCATTTGCAAATCAAGATATAATAACGAATTTATGTTGTTTATATATCTAAAATGCTTAACGTTTATGCCATCAACAATTTAAAATATGTGTACATGCGTTAACCTGTCATTGTTACTATATATAGGGCATTGATTGGTGTGTTTCGGTGAATGAGAATAACATCCACATGAAAAACAAGTTGATGCACAGGGGACCCAGGAACCGTGTGACAAACAAAACAAAACAAAGCAAACAAATAAATAAATAAATAAATAAATAAATAAACCAGCAAATAGACAGATACTCGTGGGGGTATACCTAGATACGTTTTTTGTACCCGTGTTTTTTTTTTATAGTGATGGGTACAAAAAACATATTTAGGTATACCCCCACGAGTATCTGTTTATTTGCTGGTTTATATAATTATTTTATTTGTCCCTATACTTAATTGTCGTTCGGTTGCTTGTTCATTTGTCATTTATTTGATAGTTTATTTATTTATTTGTTTGTTTTGTTTGTTTGTCACACGGTTCCTGGGTCCCCTGTGGTTGATGAGGCTATAGTGTATGCATTCGATATAATTTTTAAATGATAAATATTCACAATTTACCTCGAGTTAGCTATGTGTATGCGTTGTGCTGGTTTTTGTAGCGGTTTTATTTCGCAGTCTGTGACTCGTCTAGTGTTGCATCTAAGCGTGTAGGAAATTTTACTATATGCCCGTAGGGGAAAGGCAAAATTCCCAACATATGCAGGATGGGTTGCGTCCAGGTTGCGTCGAAGTTTATCATTCTTTTGTATAATTGAGGGCGCTGTTCACGAGAAATAACTTTTGAGCTTTAGTTACTAGTTACTTTCTACAGATACCGCCACTATAGTACTTCTGTTGACAACACATGGAAGGGAACTCTACAACTATGTCCACAAGGTGGTTTCCTTGTTACGAGAAGCTGTAGGTATACCGAATATTGACGTGTTTTGTTATTGGCCTCAGCACAATATAGGTGCTGGATGGCTCTTGAGTTAAGACGACTCAAGTCGTCTGGCAAGGAACCTGTACGTACAGTGCGGCACCAACATAGAGCTATTCGACTCGGTGATCACCAGAGAACAACCCGTGTATGATACGGTACCTAGCAATGTCTGAGAAGGTGTAAACTCATACACTTAGCTGCTGAACTAATATCTTAACCTAACTACGACGGTATGATACCACGTAAATGTGAAGACGACTGCAAACACCTTATATAGGATATAAAAAAAAGTCTAATTTGCAGGTAAATTGACCTTCTTTCACACTTTGAGATGTACAGCTGGCTGTGGTGGAATAATAATGCACCGTACTGTCTTGGCCATAGTTTGTAAAGCAAGCTAGAATACAGGTTAGGTGAGGCAGCTGTGTCAGAGGTTTGTTGGTCATGTTTGCAATACAAACACATGTAGGAATCGCTTGTATAAACGACCATAGCAACTGTCATGTTTATTTTGTAGTGGTTCAGGTGACACATACATGTACATATATCATTTCATCATATCATAAGCATATCATAATCATATCTTATCATACCATATTGTATTGTATATCATATATATCATATCATGTACATCAGATTATGTATCATATGCCATACATACATACATACATACATACATACATACATACATACATACATACATACATACATAGAGACACATATGTACATAGACAAACAAATGTACAATTTACAAAATTTTCTTTCCAATATTTTACCTCAAAATCTTGATTCTGTTGTTATCTAAAATGTAAGAACTTCTAGTATTATTATTATGAAATATACATTTTTGATAAAATAGTACAGGACTAAAAATTTCTGTCATTTTCAATTTGTAGTTAAATTTTTGGGGTGGATTTAAAATAAAAGATGAAGAATCAAGTATTGTGACTGGCATGAAGGATATTTTTTGCACACTGGGTGGGTTGCCTAGAAACACCATAAACACTATGATTAATTGATTGAATGAACAAACAAACAAATGAATGATAAGGAAAAGACACTGACAAAATATAAACCTTATTATTTTATTAGACCCAGCAAACTGAAATATGTCCGTTCCAGAGAAGTCCTTACCAGGCAGATACCATGGAGGAAACAAAGATAACGTAGAAACTAGTGGTAGTAGTGGTGGTGGTGGTGGTGGTGGAGAGTCCTTGACATTGTATCAACAGATTCCCCTATATGTTTTCAATGTCGTCTTATTATGTATTGCATGGTTGTTCGGTTTATGGGAGTATTCGTTCTTCACTGTGATTGGTATTGTCTGTGTCATGTTCGCAATATGGAGGGCCAAACTTATCCAGATTATAGAAGATGCTGTGAGGGAAGAAACATTACGTGTACATCGACAGAGAGCATTGAGACAGTCGGAGACTGCTGAATGGTTTAATTTTATTATCAATAGATGGTAAGCAGAAAATAATGTTCTCCCCAACAGTCATGTGATTTATTTGCATATGATTTGCATATGGTTAGCATATTAACACAAGTACAGAAAGTAGCTAGATGAAAAATATTAAAACAAAACAAAAGACATAATATAAATATTCATAAACAATATGATCATAAATTAGATTTATTGATTTCTCTATGATTTCATTCTCAGATATTTATGGAAGCATCAGCCACAGGTTATACATATAATTTTTGACAATGCTGTATTTCTTGATTCAATGAACATATGATTCTTCATCCATACCTTCTCTCTAACAGATAACACAACATCAGAATGCCATAGCCATCAAAGTTGTTGAAGAAAAAAAACAAGAACAGAGTAAGAACCCTCATGAATTGTTGTTGTTTTTGTTTATTTAGGTGGTTATTCAGTCATGATTCTATATTTAAAAGACTGAAGAATGAGTTGGATCCAGTGTTACTGAAGGCAAAACCCGCTTTTGTAGGTGAGTTTTATATAAATGTGTTCCTCCACCCACACTCTACTCCAAAGTATCCCAAACCACATGTAAGGTAACACTTAGGTTGTGTTTGTGGTATTGACCATCTCACTGTAAACTCTCAACAGTCTTTAGTAGACAGTCCATGAATAGTTTGGCAAAGTAAATAGTGATCAGGTATTTCATGAAATCATACAGAAAGGATATTACTGTGAAGACAAATGACTTGCTAGTTACTTGCAAAATGCCAGTCTTCATAAAGGAAGGAAAACTTATTTTTCTAGAAGGGAAGAAAATCTAAAGTAGTACAGTAGCTACCTACCAATATTTGCAAAAGTGTGTATCAGAACCACCTACTGTATATAGATAAATCAATTTATTGGCAGTAGTTTACAATGTGAGAGAATTTTTGTTACTGTCTAGTACACAATTAATGTGTAATAAAAATAACACTTGTGGACAACATACCTCTGAAGGTTGTAGGTTTGTGGCATGGCATGCAGCTTACAATGAAATACTTTAATCCTTTGTATACATGTATTTACACCTGAAAAAATCAAATCTGCATATAGTGAATGTCATGATATGTGAGGTCTGCATATAGTGAATGTCATGATATGTGAGGTCTGCATGTAGTGAATGCCATGATGTGAGGTCTGCATGTAGTGAATGTCATGATGTGAGGTCTGCATGTAGTGAATGCCATGATATGTGAGGTCTGCATGTAGTGAATGCCATAATATGTGAGGTCTGCATGTAGTGAATGTCATGATATGTGAGGTCTGCATGTAGTGAATGTCATGATATGTGAGGTCTGCACTGAGTTATATCTCTACACTGAAATGAGAGCTGAAAGTTTTCATCACTGTATATACATGTAGTGAATGTCATGATATGTGAGGTCTGTACTGAATCGTACCTCTACACTGAAATGACAGCTGAAAGTTTGATTACATGCCTAGACAGAGAAGGTCAATTCTATATAAATGAACACAGATATTGATCCAAACTCACTTTGATATTGATGGATTATTGAATTTAATAGTGCCACATAGTCAACAAACCTAGCTGCGAAACCATGTAATGAAGTGATCTATTAGTCTATCCATTTATTGCTTCACTTCTGTATACTGTAACTACAATCTAATGTAGGTTTCTTAATAAAAGAATGCAGAGGTATGTATCAAACTAAACTCCAAAATGACAGGTAATATATATTGATGTACCTATAAAGTTTTAGTGCCTACCCTGTCTTGTAAGAAAAGCAATAACAATTTAGGCCTCTTTATATGAGTAATCTAGTAGTAGTAGATAGACTGACTAGATGTTAATTTTTACAGGTGGAATATTTCAAAGCTTTTCCAACATGTTCGCTTATACATCAGTACAAAAAGACAAGAAAAATGTGATACCAAATATGATATCAGAAAAACTTGTATAAAGTCTATTTGTCATATTTGCAGGGATTGTATTGTATGTTATTGAATTGTATTTTGTAATATTAGTACATGTAATAGGGTTTTTGGTAAAGGTTGTTTCAGTATCGTTGATTGATTATTTTAATACCTGTGACTTGTAGGAATTGAAATTTCTTATTGCGATTTCTTAATCAAGTCTTGAAGTAAGTGCCGTGGACTCATTAAAAGCAAGGTAGAACAAATAATGGATGTCTTAATAGGTTGTTGCTTCATTTAGAATGGCTTGGTATGTCAGAGAACTGTTGAAAAATATCAACACAATGTATATCACACAATATTATGACAATACTCATGTAACACACATTATGTATGCAAATATATCTATTAATATGCGAGTGATTTATGTGGTCTCAAGTATAGCCATTTGTATGGAGATTGTGATCTTGGTCAAAAATTTAGTTATTATTCCAAATACAGTCAGTATGATGTGTCTATAATGATACAACAGTAGGCATGTAATCCTCCTGTGATTGAATGTTAGCAGTGCCAATAAAAGCAACGGTAGGAAATACTTTGATGTAAGGAAGATTGAGAAACTGTCATTTATTTGATTTCCTGTCCTCTTTTTGTATGTGTACAAACACCTGCCAGTTAATAAAGTGGAATTACTGCTATCAGCAGAGGTTATCAATGTCCTGCAGAGGAACAGTAGAATTTTGGTTGCTTCCACAAAATCCAAATTAAATTTGTTTTAGAGCCACATGCATCTGTGCAAACATTTGTATAACATTACAGCTAATTTACATAAGGTTGTTTTCACTTTGTATCATTTCATCATCTGATATGTCCTTTGCATGATCCCACATCTAATTTACATAAGGTTGTTTTCACTTTGTATCATTTCATCATCTGATATGTCCTTTGCATAATCCCACATCTAATTTACATAAGGTTGTTTTCACTTTGTATCATTTCATCATCTGATATGTCCTTTGCATAATCCCACAGCTAATTTACATAAGATTGTTTTTCACTTTGTAACATTTCATCATCTTACATGTCCTCTGCATAATCCCACAGCTAATTTACATAAGATTGTTTTCGCTTTGTATCATTTCATCATCTGATATGTCCTTTGCATAATCCTACAGCTAATTTGCATAAGTTGTTTTCGCTTTGTATCATTTCATCATCTGATATGTCCTTTGCATGATCTTACAGCTAATTTACATAAGGTTGTTTTCACTTTGTAACATTTCATCATCTGATATGTCCTCTGCATAATCCCACTGCTAATTTACATAAGGTTGTTTTCACTTTGTAACAATTCATCATCTTACATGTCCTCTGCATAATCCCACATCTAATTTACATAAGGTTGTTTTCACTTTGTATCATTTCATCATCTGATATGTCCTTTGCATAATCCCACATCTAATTTACATAAGGTTGTTTTCGCTTTGTATCATTTCATCATCTGATATGTCCTTTGCATAATCCTACAGCTAATTTGCATAAAGTTGTTTTCGCTTTGTATCATTTCATCATCTGATATGTCCTTTGCATAATCTTACAGCTAATTTACATAAGGTTGTTTTCATTTTGTATCATTTCATCATCTGATATGTCCTTTGCATAATCCCACATCTAATTTACATAAGGTTGTTTTCGCTTTGTATCATTTCATCATCTGATATGTCCTTTGCATAATCCTACAGCTAATTTGCATAAAATTGTTTTCACTTTGTATCATTTCATCATCTTACATTTCCTTTGCATAATCCTACAGATAATTTACATACGATTGTTTTCACTTTGTATCATTTCATCATCTTACATTTCCTTTGCATAATCCTACAGCTAATATGCATATTATTGCTTTCACTTTGGGAATCATAGACTTAGACCTCAGAGTTTAGACTCATTGATTATGTTTGTTTCCAGCACTGGCCTTCCCCTATTATGATTATATACACAATTTGCAAAACACTTGCTATTGACTGTTGTCAATGGAAAACACTGTAATGACATTTTTGTTGATGACTCCAACAGACACAAATTATCTGTAAACCTGGTTAACACCAAGCGATACTGAGTCTTACAGCATTACGTGGTCATTTATCATTATATGAGTGTACTGTTTTTAAAAGTACATTTGCAATGTGATTTGCATTTGTCCCTCCAGCATTTGCTGTGTGGTTTGCATTTGTCTGTCAGCATTTGTTGTGTGGTGGTTTGCATTTGTCTTCCAGCATTTGTTGTGTGGTTTGCATTTGTCTTCCAGCATTTGTTGTGTGGTTTGCATTTGTCTGTCAGCATTGTGAAAAGCATTGATGTTTACAGGAGCTAAATCCATGATGCATGAAAATATGCTGAAAATTCATTAATATTCCATCAGTAATGAGTGTGGGCTAACAGAGACAACTAATAGTCTATTGATTGGTAACAGAAATAGAAAACAATGAACCTCAAGTAACTCTACCATTCAGTTATTTTTTTTTGTTTATTTTTTTCTCATTGAAAAATAGTACAAACAAGTACATTAACCTTTTCTTAATATGGTTCAATCCTCTCAAAGTCCTTGTCAGCTAGTCACTAATGCTACTGTGTATACTGGTTTGCTGTTTATTTCTAAATGAATTAATGATCTGGACCATTTTATCTCTTTTTCTGCAAATTCTATTTTATTTCATATATATTGAGTTTTGAAAAGTATTATATTTTGCTAAGCTGCAGAAAGCATTGTACAGGGTGAAACTAAATTTAAAATGTCAAATGTGCTATGAATGTTGTAAGTAAGCTGACATAAGTGGTACTGGCATCAGTGTCAATTATTTAGCAGACCTTTGTCACCTGTATGCAATGAAATACCTATCAATCACTAGTTACTAATGTCAAATTGTTAATGATGATTAAATGGAGTATTGAAACACATCACCTTTATGTTAAAGGAATCATTATTCCATTTCATTACAGATTAATGTCAGTTAATATTGAGAATTGAATTATGTACAGGTGCGGTCTAGTAGCTTGTATTTACCACTTGTTTACTACAACTTGTTAATTGTTGTCGATATTCAAGCTGAAAGGCACAGTAGCACATATAGACGTAACTTTTGTCTTTTTTGTGTTGTTAGTTTTAAACTGTTCATGTTACATAATGATTGCGGTGTTTTATGCTCCAGTAACATTAGGAATCACCATTGTCTTTTACCATACTGCACTGTATAAAAGCTATTTAGTAGCTGGATAAAGCTAATGATCATGTTAGGTATAGACAGATTTCAACTGCTGTTTAAACAAGTTTACACAATCCAAGTACATACCAAACTAATTACTAAAAGAAGACAGGATTATTCTCATCCGACCCTTGATATGATCAAAATGTGTAATATCCTATTTGAATTGTTTAATTTATTGAAATTTTGTGAATCATTTTGATAGTCTTTGATAGAAATACCTAATGACAATAGAATTCCTGTACTAAACATTCTATAGAGAAAAATGTTAAAAACATTCCTTTGAAAACTACCAAGACATAAAAAGAAAAAAATGGAATGTGGGAGAAAAAAATGAAATTTAATAAAGCAACCCAAACAATAAATTTAATAAGTTTATTAGAAAATGTTAAACATCCCTTTAAAAACTACCAAGACATAAAATGAAGAAAAAAAAATAATATGGGGAAAAGTGAAATTTAATAAAACAACCCACACAATAAATTTAATAAGTTTATTACTTTTTTTCTTTCAGATAGTATTGATCTACACACCTTTCATGTTGGAAGTCACACCCCGTATGTCAAATATCTACGTGTTTATGAAGTCACTGATCATAAACATGCGGTTCCTGTCACTGCTGATAGCTTTCTGAAACCACCTCTGGGATTGGGAAGAGAAGTATCCAATTATCAACTCGTATTTGAAGGAGATATTGGACTGCATTCTCCTGAGTTTAAACTGGTGCTTAGAATCAGACTGGGTGCCAAATTGTAAGTTGTGTATCTTGTACAATCATCTAGATTATATAGATATGTGAACATTTTTATATTTTGATTTTTATTAGGGTTTTCGCTGAATAATTTAAAGTTTTTCTACGATATTAAAATGTTACGATTAAAGCAGTATAATAATTTAAGATATTTTCAATGAAATATTGAAATTATTATTTTTTATAAAAAATTCTTTTTGCCTCCTTTCTCATGTCACGATGATGTAAAATACAAGATGAGCAATTGTCACATTTGTTAATCTCAAGTTGTGCAATACCTCCAAATTTATTCAATGAATATTTTATATGTACCATTAGGTTTTTCATTTCTGTCACTAATGTGGTGGTAAGACATTTTGACTAAGTGTAGATTTATGATCTCAATTTGTACCACAATAATACACCAGAGACTTTGATTTCTCTTGAATATGAGTACTTGGAGCCAAAAGTCAAGATCATAAAGTGTACATTATTCTGACAATGTCTGATTTATGACTATATAAGAGTATAATGATGTGTGTGACATGAAGAATCTGAGATAGAATGTGACTTTTATGATCACAAATTGTACCGTGATCAGAAATTGAACAAGGAAATAATTCTGTGTAAGATTTATGTAAGTATACTACCCTGTTATGAATGTAAATTATTTGACACGAAAACTTGGAACCATGATTATTTTATTTCAGTCTCATAAAATGGCTCATGCATATTAATTACCCCAAATTTGCATATAGGTTCACAAATTGATTTCCTTAGGGCAGCCATACTTACTCCTGTGATTCTCATAACCCAACTGACCCTATTTTTTTTCAATCTGGCAAGATAATAAAAAATGGAGTCCTTCTACAGCAGGATTAGAGAAAAAATCACAAACATCACTGATTGTGGCAGAAAATTATTGTTTTATTGCTGGAATTTTGGAATGTTGATAAAACAAATGCCATTCAAGGGTTCAAACTTATTATTATTCGCTTATACTAAATGAAAGAATACATGTACTATTGTATGCTATATACGAGTGAAGCAAAACAAAAACACTTTGTGTAGTAACATACATTTTCGTATTACCAGTCTTTTTTAGTATTATGAATAAATAATTTTCTCAGTCTAGCCTTCTGTCTTGAAAACTACTAAGAGAGCTCTTTCTCTTCATATCTGGTTTACTCACTATGAAAGATGCAGTACTGCTATTTTATTATTTATTTATTCTTTTCAGTGGAAGCGTCTTCACTTTCCTTTGATAGATATGATAATTAATAATCACAACTATGACTTGAATTGAAATCTTAGATTCTTATAAAAATAATAATGCCCTATAAAGGCCAAGTTACCCAAGGCAATTTGGTGACACTTAGCAATTCATTGCATACAAAGTATAAATTTGTGTTTGCACATAATTACAGGGTGATGTAGAGGAATGTTGGGTTTTACTGCAACTTGCGCAGACTACTTCTTGCATTGTACCACATCGTCTCTTCACAAGCAGTTACCTTTGACATGTGCTCATGTCTAAAATGGCATTCAATGATACAATGCCATGAAATTTCCATGTTTTGATCATATTAAACCTGCCATTTTGGCACATGTTTTCTTTAGTATAATTTCAGTCTATCGGCATGAGTACTGCTTACAACTAGTGTACTGTTTATTTATATTTAATTCATTGAGTATAATTTTATTGCACAATTGAATGCAAAATTGATATTGGAAGAACCAATATCGCCATGAATGAACTTTGAATTGACTTGGTTTTGATACGTATGTCCATAAGTTTTAATTCATTTTATTGGCACACCAATTTTATAACCTTTCTTTTAACTTAGTTAACTGTAAGAAGACTTGACCATTGTAATTGACCATGTAACCTTTATTTATGTCTGTACATGTGCAACAACTTGGCCTAGTGGCACATCAAACAATTAATTGTTCCATGTATACACTCACCTACTCTTACTTGCTTGCCTAATCACATGTGACGAATTGCCCCACTGAATTGCCTTGTCTAACGTGGCTTCCAAAAGTGAAGATATTGATTCAGTAAAGAACTTAGACAGTGTTTTGCAGAACATTGGGGAACCCTGGTAAGAGAAGGGGGAAAAATCAGATAAATTTAGCTTGGTCATGATTGGCTCTGCAGTTGTCTTCACTGAAGTAGGGAAGGTTATTTTTGTGTTTCCCCACGGATCTGCAGACTGCATGGGCTGAACAAATACACATAAAAAGACTGATGCAAGGGTATTTAACTGATGCCCGTGCTGACCAGAAACAATTTTTTTTTTTTGGCCTTAGACTATCAAACTATTTTTATATCATGGGTATACAGATTGTGTATGGAAGCTGTCTGGTACATAACTATTGTTTGTCTGTACTGTCTGTACTGTTCTAAACTTTTGAATATAACATTGTTTACCTGTCAAGCAGTAATTCACAGTACGTGGTGTGTTTGTATGTGTATGACCCTATGTTACTTACTATTCTATTCTCCTAGCCTTCTTTTCAGTTTAGTATAATTCAGAGTAACCTTGCTGCTTTTCACAAATAACTTGACAACATACATTCATCACTGATCATGCCATGTATTAGTATGGCTGCTAGACTGTCTGGATTTCTTTTGATATTATTAGCAAGGTGCACATTGAGGTCATCATCCACACTTTTTTGTCAACCTTTCAAACACTGCTCTGAGGTCTTGCTACAAGACAAGTCATGAATTAGATTCCTACAGCCAGTCGTAATGTTATAAAATCACTACAAAAATGACGCAAGCAAGTAGAACTTGTACGTAATGTATATTATACATGGTATAATGGTTTAGATATAGTTGATGTATTTTTTGGTTCAAAATATTTTTTTTTATGACTTTTTGTTTTAATATTTGCACAAAAAGGACTCACAGATTTCAACTACTTGCTCTTTAATCCCATTTTTCACAACTTCTAAAATTTGCGTACAAAGAAATTTACCCCCTGGTAGAAAGAGGAATAGAAACCATTTTGAGACTGTTTATTGATCCTACATACATGAAGTTACTAGCTGGTAGTTTAAGTAAAGAAAACAGAACGAGGCAGGTAATAAGCACTGAGTTATATTTCCTACTAATACCATGGCTCCCTTTGCAGTGATGCCTTGATAATATTCACTATACGACAGCATTCTTATCTTATATTTTACATATACACCCACATTTTCATTCAAAGCAGGTCACAATTTTGGCACCGTGGTATGATCAATCATATCCAATATTGTACTTTTATCATCATGCAGTGTATGTAGAAATGATAAAGACACAGATGAATACATAATCATTTATATCTAGTTACTATAGTCATAATCTTGAGATAGATGTTGTGGAAATTGCATGACTAAATAACTACTTTGTTGTTAATATATCAGACAAAATGAAGATTTTTCCAAGACGTTTGTATGCACACTTATACAGACGTCCATTTCACACCAAAATGAAATTGCATACGTGTGTAATACAGTGTACATTTCTGAGAAGCTTCGTTCTCAAATTCTCTCACACAAGAAAAAGAAAATAACAAAAAGTAGATACTAATTTGCAATAGTTTATTTATTGTTAACTCTTTATAATATATTCACAGGATGGGTGTGTCTGTTGATATAGCAGTTGAAAATTTGAACATAAATGGTAAAGCACAAATCATTCTGAACATGAACTCCCAGACAGCTTTTCCCCACATCACCAAAGTATCCCTGTCGTTTGTTGAAAGGTAAGGTTACACATCATTCAGTTCATTCTACATTGTACCGGTACTTAACAGTTATTGTCGGCACATCACCATCATGCTGTGATTACATTACTATAGTGACAGGCAGTACATATTTTCAGTTACTGTGTTTGTCCGTAATGTGTTTGCATAATTTTTACTGAACAATAACTAAATCTGCCAAGCCTGTTGTTTCATTATTTGTTTTATGCAAATGTTTTCAAGATGAAATGATAACAATAGTGACAGTATTTTCACTGACATTAAATAAACAGACAGGAGCACATCCACCTCCCTTTTCTATGATTTTACTTTTGGCATGCATTCTTCCAACACAAATTATTTTTCAAAAGGTGCACCCTTGTTACTTTCTAGATGGGGTATATACCTACATCCCTATTTTAGGAGTCAATTTGTTATCATTTTGGCTATCATCTCAAAAATCCCTGAATTATGTGCTTAGTGTTAGAGGGAACACAAATACAGGGTCATATTTTAATGATCAATAACAACAAAACTGCAAAATGGTAAAATGGACAGTATCTCACTTAATTATGTGTTGTGTCCCATTGAAAAAACAAAGATGAAAACAATGAATTATAAATGTGAAAAGGCAAAGCTGACAAAAGTTTAGTAAATTTAAATTGATTAAAAATCATAAAATGCATCTGTTCTTTAGTCCTCACTTCAACCTCTCTTTCAAAGTCAACTGTGACACCTATAGTGCTCTTAAAAATGAAAATAAAAATTGGTGATTGTTGATGATAGTATTATTGCAAATAGTGCCATTCCATCTCTATATCATTTGTAGGGAGAATAATTGAAAACTTGGTAGCCACACCTAGTAAATGATACTTTAACCTGTATGGCTCCTCATGTGGGCTATGGGTAGAGTATATTATTGCCTGTGTGTAGTTTTCGTTTCTTTTACTTTTTTCATCATTCAGTCTGTAGCAATCCATCACAAAGAAAATGACCCAATTCAATTATATTTATACCAAGATCAATTATTTAGTTTTGTTGGTATATCACAAATTGCAATGTCCCATGTGAATACATTTTTGATGGTAATGGTTACTTCCTATAACTTTCATAATTATTTGTCAGTAGTACTATTAGTTATGAATTAAAAATGTTAATTTCCAATTAGTCTTGTCTCATACAAAAAAAGTAAAAAAATGATGCAAGACTAGCGATGATAGCAAAAATAGTATATTCAGAGAGGTAATATGGATTGAAATGGACGGCTTGTTTCATTTCCTTTTACCTTTAGGCTACAACAACTGTTAGTAAGTTTAATTTTTGATCACAAATCCTTATGGAAAACTGTTAAGTGTTGTTATAACTCAAACAAGTCATGAATGTCAGCCTTTGAGACCATTATCATCAGCTGATATTGAAATAGTTCACGCATCTGTATTTTATATCCAGGTACACTGTGACCTGATGTTAACTTTATACTAAACACAATAGATACATGATAATTGGTAAACATTGAGAACTTGCTTTCCTTGTAATTTCATATATTTGATGTTAATTGTTACAATGTACAGTTGTACAACTCAGAATGTACAAGTTGGCATGGTAATACAGCAAAATACAGCAAAATGTCACTACCCCAGGATTTCAAAATTTGCACTGTTTATTATCTTGGTATCAACAATGTACTTATTGCATTGACTCATCTGATGCACTTTATTTTGTTAAAGTTGTAATGCAAAATTTCCCATTTAATTTCATAGAAGTATCAATGTGTGTGTGTGTGTGTGTGTGTGTGTGTGTGTGTGTGTGTGTGTGTGTGTGTGTGTGTGTGTGTGTGTGTGTGTGTGTGT
Source organism: Glandiceps talaboti (assembly GCF_964340395.1). Taxonomy (NCBI): domain Eukaryota; kingdom Metazoa; phylum Hemichordata; class Enteropneusta; family Spengelidae; genus Glandiceps; species Glandiceps talaboti. The sequence continues at coordinate 26,026,170 of NC_135550.1, read as the reverse complement.
GTGTGTGTGTGTGTGTGTGTGTGTGTGTGTGTGTGTGTGTGTGTGTGTGTGTGTGTGTGTGTGTGTGTGTGTGTGTGTGTGTGTGTGTGTTCCGGTAGCTGATATTTAGCAAGATTGACTTTTGAGTCAAACTGTCACTAACTACAGCAATATATCAAATCACTATTTTGAACAAAAGATATCAGTTCTCGTATTCACTACAAAGGTTCATCCATTTGCTTCAGTTCAGTTGTGGGTTCTAGACAACAATATCTCTCTGACCTTCTTCATCAATATACTCCACAAAGACAACCCCACTCTTCCTCAAATTCTCATTTTCTTTGTATTCCAAGTGTTTCCACAAAGACTTTTGGCGCGAGATCTTTCTCTCACATTCGCCCTACATTATGGAACAGTCTTCCTTTCGATCTTCGTCACTCCAAGTCTCTTACATCCTTCCACCGTCCTCTCAAGACCTATCTCTTTAAACATTAGTCTCAGCCTTCTTCAATCACCTACTATTCAGTATGTGTGAATTCATATTTCCTCTTACCATAGAGTAATTTTCCTTTCCTGCACTTCCAGCTCTGCTTGCAGAGATTAGGTTCTCTATAAGTCTCCATTTTGTTATTATTATTAAATGTAATGTCATCTTTATGCATATTTTCTACCATAAACATTATTCATCAAAGATAAATGATGTAGTACCAATGAAATAATATTGGCAGAATATGACGCAAGACACGTATGAAATAAACATCAAAATTGAGTAAAGAAATTTCAATTGATTTGTTGTCCAGCCTAGTCAGTATTTCAGATTCATTGATATATTCCATCATGGTAAGGATATAACTGAATATAGGTCTTATGAAAAGAGACTACTGATGACATCAATATACTGGGAGAAGGTTACAAATATTTAATATGACATTTATCTTTACAGATAATGATATATTCTTATACATCAAACTTTGCTGACAATCGAAAACTTGATAATATCGACGGTAATATGATATACTTATGAAAATGAAAAATTTATGATGTGAAATATATCTTTTGGATATAGTCAGCTAGTTTGGAAAATTTAGAAAGACTATTGCTGGAGGGATTGTAATTTGATATATATTTTCTATAGGCCAGAGGTATGGTTCTCAGTTCGTGTGCTCAAAGCAGTTCAACTGATGGAGATTCCAGTCTTGAAGGGATGGATTCATTCTATCCTCATGGAGACACTAACAACAGGTAGGGATGGATGATGTAGTAAAATCTAGCATTTGCCAGTATTTTCAAGTCTTCTTTTTCATATCATGCATTAAATCCTACTTATTATGGACTTATTTGATCACACTGACAAAATATTAAAGATAAAACAAAAAACTTCCATCATTGCACATAAAAAGTCATTGTTTTTATTTGGGTCCATTATTATCATTAGCATTACAATAGTAATACAACTGTTGACAAGTCTTCTGCTTTCAAAGAAATAGCCCCCAACACAACATGTATCGTGGTGATATATGGTCCTAGCTTACCCAATCTGATTAAAATCTGATGTGGTGAAAGCGGCTAAATGCTTTATTTACCTCTATTTCCATCGTTTTGTGTCATTTGTTTTTATTCTGAGTGATCGTCGCCTTCCCACCGTGGCAAAAAACAAACAACACAAAACGTTGGAAATAGAGGTAAATAAAGCATTTAGCCACTTTCACCACATCAGATTTTAATGAGATTGTAGCTTACCTTGATAAACATAAGTGCAGACATGTGGATGATACAAACTTTATAAGTTATTGAGCAATTTTCTGTTGGACTTTGAAGATGGAGGTTGAGGTCGAAGTTCTTGGTATAAAAAGTAAGCTTGTCTTTGATAATATGGGTGTAGACACTTGAATGGAGTCTCTGTGTATTTAAGTTCTGGTAGACAGACGACCTTGAAAATGTTGGGCCAAGATAAAAGGTTAAGATCTTATTAGAAAGCTTACTATTGATAATGTGGGGGCAGACCTAGTCTTGCTGCTAGACATACGATAAGCGATGTTCGGTCATGTGTCGTAATGTATCAGAAGAACATCTGAGGTCTAGCAGATAGACTAGGGCAGACCTTGAATGGCGACTCATGATACATATGACTCTATGAGGTAAAGTGTGTATTTTTATCACAAATATGGTCGTCATTTTGTCTTTACGGTCAAGGTCATGAAATTAAGTGACATGCATATGCACTCCATAGTGTTTGACATTTGTGCCAGGTTTGGTTGAAATTGAGTCATGGGTATCAGAGATATTGCTGGCCATGAATGGACAAACACATGGCTTGATAGATGGATAGACATGGGTCATTCCTATTGCCCCCTCCAGGCTGTGCCCTTGGGGGCTAATAATTCATTCTTTCACATGATTTCAGAATTACAAGACAGTTGTTCAATGTGAAGTTTGAAAATATTCTACGTCAGCAGACATAGACAGACAATTTTAATTAGATAATATTCCCCAATATTTTGCATCATGCAAAATATGAGTGATATCAGTACCGGTCTTGTCATTACAACTTTAAATTTGCATGTTTAATAACAATTGGTAAAATTTACTAGCATGTTATAATAATTTTCAGTCTGAGTATCTGAATTGATGTAGCATTATTTTGTTATTCAAAAATTCTGGCTAGCTTTCAACCTATTCACAGAGCATCATCAGGTCAACAAAATGAAAATAAATATACAGGTAACAATTTGAAGAGAGAGAGTTACAAGCGAGGTAGACATGTGCACAGTATCTTATTGGTTTAATTCTATATGTACCTGGAGATGAACAAGGTCATACTGGTACGATCAGCCATTTCATTAAAACCCACAATAATTACAGAACTTGGTCAATAACATTCAGTCAGATTGTAATTGTGATTGTCATCCCTGGTGTATTTTCTTATATTTGTCATTTTCTGTCATTCTAATGTTTAATATATAGCATGTAAGTTAACCCCTTGAGGAGCTATCTACTTGTATTTCTGTATGCGCAGTTAACCATATGTTATCATTTTAAAGTCAAAATTGAGAAATAATAGTCCCTGAAGAGTAGAGATTTATGACAAAATCAATGTGAAAGTGACTTGATATCATTGTGTCATCTTTATGACTCTAAACCTGACAATCAGCTATTTTCAAACACTCAAGAGTAACATTCACTATAAATGATGAGCACAGATTCTCATTGGTGCCCAGGGTTATTAACTTTTATATTTTTAGCTCTCAAAAACTCAGCTGGTGTCCTCAATTTGACAACATAGGACAGCCAGAAATGTTTAACTTACTATCTGCGGCATAGTCTGTCAAATCTGTAGCATTATTTGTACTATATATTAGTAATATCGATCTTTAGAACAAATCACAATTTTATCATTATAATCATGATATTTCACACATGTGATGTTCATGTAACCATGGCAATGATGATATAGAATATTGATGATCTTAGTAGCATTGCCTCTTTCCTGTTTAGGTGGTCCCTGGTGTAGTGTTATTGTAGTAATGAGATTGTGTTTGAATCTGACTTAGTTGTTGTGGCGTACAAATCTGCGTTGACAGTTGCAATCCATATGCATTGATGGATTATGTGACTAATCAGTGCTACGAATGCTTTGCTGCTGGTGAAATATCACAGAGGGCTTTGTGTGTGATGAAAATAACAAGTCCAAAAAACAATGTAGTGTACTACTACAGCCACAGAGGAATTCATGTGTAATAAAGTTGATAAGAATCAAATAATGTGGTGTGATTCACCCACAGAGGGTTTTGTGTGTGAAAGTTATGAGAATCAAGTCTAGAAACAATGCAGTGTGGATTACTCGTACATGATTTTTAAAGTTCAATTGTTGATTCTCATCACAATCTTCCACTGACCTCCGTACGTCATCTGGTCTTTATTGTATACAATCACCATGACATACCTGTACCTGTACAATTGACATTGATGTATGAGATGCTGGCTGTAGTGAAACTCAGGTGGATCTACAGATAGTAATTGTCATAAAAGTCCTTGAACAGTGTAGCTTTGTGAGCAACATAGAATTATTAATGTTATTTGCCCCAAGTGTGTGATAACTTTCCATCAAAAATTCAGGAAAATGATAGTGTGACATTTCATAGGGCAGTTCTAAGGGTGCCTTTACAAATAATTCAGTGCACACAGATATTACTTGAGAAGTCAATTCTCTGTATCTCTCTCATATATAAGTTTGGATGTCAGTTCTTTAGTGTATTTCTCCCTCAAATAAGTTTGGATGTCAATATTATTTTTAGTGTATCTTTCTCACAAATAAGCTAGGATGTCAGTTTTTTAGTGTGTGCTGCACCACAATATTTACATCGGAACAAACAAGACTTTTTTACCTGTTTAATTTCGAACATTCACTACATGATGAGGGGTTATTTGAATTGACACCACCAGTTTTAATACACTGCTCTTCTATCTTTGAATCAGAAATTTTATTTTAATTTGGCACAAAGGTGACATAACATAAGGAGCATGTACATGTATTTCTTTATTTGGGCATCTTGAACTAATAATACAGAGACTCGGTTCAAGCATTGGTTCAAGTGTCTACCCCTATGTAATTTAGTAATTACACTTTGAGTAATATCGTCATACAAGGAAATATACAAGAATAGTCATGTAGTAATCCAGAACTATAATACAGAGGCTCAGTTCAAGTGTGTACCTCTATGTTTTTAGTAATTACACCTTGAGTAATGTCGTCATACAACAGAATATACAAGAATACAGTCATATAGTAATTCACAACTATAATACATGTATGTCGGCAATTTTTACCACAAAAAATTCATCCTAGGGGGAGTGAAAGTGTTTGTCTATTACATGGGCCTAACCTCCTTTTATTTTAAAATGACATTGAGTCTTGACATAACGTTTCATTATTTTTATCTCACGTACTTATATATATGTAGTATATAGATATATGACTGTATCTTTTTTATACATAATGTATCACATTCTTCACCAAAACTGGTAATCTGTGTATTTTTTTTTATGACATGACAAAACTGTACAATCGTAGATAGTGATATTATATCAGCCCCTGGTGTATTTTTGTTGGTCCTTTGAGTATGGGACAATAAACAGGCTAAGATTCCTGTGTTGATAACTGGACTGTATTTTCCAGCTCAAAAGCTCAAGAACATAACAATCACTGCAAGTAAATCACTGCCATAGATCAGTGTGTGATCTATAAGATTGTAAATGAAAAAAATAAATCATTGAAAGTTTCTGACTAACTTTTGTCCACTCAGGATTACTTTTTTCCTTTCACTTTCTGTGAGTTTATAAGTACCCACCACTGGTAAGAATAAGACACAATACCAGTATATCACAAATGAGTTTTTAAAATATTTCAAAGTTTGTATGGTGTTAAACATGGAAGTGACAATAGTTTAACTTTTTGCTCAAATTTGATTGTTTGTTTTTGTTTGTTTTTGTTTTTAGGGGGGGGGGTATTTCTTATTGTAAGGTGTCTTGTTCTACATGTTCCTGAAGATCTTTATAGAATGAAATTTTTTAGTGCAGTTTCAAATTATATTTTGAAAGATTACTAGTAATTTTATCAGTGTTGCTTCATAATATTCATCTCACATTTCACAGAATTAGTTGACCCTGGTAAACTGGATATCAGGATTGCAACTGAAGCAGGTTTCGAACCAGAACACAGTTACAGGAAATGGACTGCCAATGGTGTTGTCACGGTAACTGTTACAAGTGGAACAATACAGAGTAAATTGGCAAGTAAGTTGGACTTAGATTATAAAAAAGTCATCAATCATTTACAGTGTTTTGATGTCACTATTCCCTTGGGAATGTTTATATCATATTATAAAGTAAGTATATGATAGCCGTTAAGTCAACCGTACCAAGATGGATGAATTTAGTGACAGGCTAAGAAATGATACAGAAGACAGTTTTGAAGAAGGAAGAGTTGCAACACTCAGGGGAATCTTTCACAGAAAAGTAAAACAAGTGCACAAAAAACACCTGTCCATATGTTTTGTTTCTATATCAGATTCATCTCAACTTGCTCTGTTGTAGGAGACCGGGTTTGTATCCATAAGTTTTTTCTGTGTTGGCTTGCTGTTGTCATTCCAATAATTTGTGAGCGACTGTGTCTTTAACTTTTATCAGTTATACTGCAGTCATGCATTCATGTAAAAAATAGTTGAGATTGTGTACCCTTACAGTTTTGTCAGTGTTGCTTTACTCATTCACTTTGATTAGTAACCGACTGTATTCTTAACTTTTGTTTGTATTACTGCAATCTTTCACATCAGTGTATCATTGCTGCTGCAGTCAGATCAATTTGTGATGGACTCATTCGGTAATTTCCGTTTTATTGATGTGACTCAGTTATTTATTATTTGTTCATCAATTTTTCATGTTTTTCTTTATGATGTAGTAAAACATATGAGACTATTGGGACACATCTTGAAAATGTAAAGTTAGTTTGAGTGCCTCCTTAACAGTTGTGAAAACTATACAGGTGACATTTCGACATTCGCAATTATTTTTTTGAATGCTTGTGGTTGTAATAAAAAGTTGATCTATGGAATAAAAGTGACACGACTATGTGTTCTCAGTTCATCTCTGAATGTTTTCATTGTGACAGTAGCACTAGCTTATCTATCACCTTAGGATTGTAACTTTCAAAGTTTTTGTACAAGGATTTGGAGACTGTAACTTTTTGCTGTGGTTAATTTTTATTATTATATCTATCTATCTATCTCACAATGTTGCATAAGTGTAATCCCGTCATGTACATTTCACCTCGGAAAAGTTTGTAGTTTAATAAATCTTGTGTGTTTGATTTAAGTCTCGCTATCTTGATATTCAATGAAATTTGTTTTTATTGTTTATTGGCTTTCTGTTTGAGGATTATCTTCCCCTAGAATGATATGTTCGCCTTTTTAACTTTTTGAGTTTTATCTTTTCTTCAGTGTAATGTGACAGGAATGTTGTGCAAGTGAAAGAGGAAAATGCAGACGGATTTCTTAAACCATTGAATAATCATGATCAAATTTAATTGAGACGACCTCTGCAAGAGTTTTGCTTCCTTCATCCTCAGCTTATGTGACATTTATATGTGACAGTTTCTATGTTAACCTGATTTTGTGCACTGACACTGAATATGCAACTTTCACCAAAACAATTTGAATGTAATGAGTGCATCTATGTACACATGACAACTACCTGTAGTGTATCCATGACAAAGCGTATCCATGACAACTAGTGTATCCATGGTAACTAGTGTATCTATGACAATTTGTGATATTTCAGAGGGTTTTCAGTCGCATTAAATTTGTACTGGAGTTAAACATGAACTTATACACTAAATTTAACTCACTTTGTCTGATAGTGTGTTACTATCAATATTCAAGGAAAATAGCAATTTCTACAAGTGTTGATCTTATCTATTTTAAAAGTGTGTGTCTTCCTGATGCTTCATTCCAGTGCTACAAGATGACTACCGATGGTGTGTGCTTCAAGTGAATGAACAGAAGAAACAGACATCTCAAGTCTCCCCATTGTCCAATTGGTCTGATTCATGTTCATTTCTTATTGATGACTTAGCAACAGAGAAGGTGAGATTTCTTTCTTACCCATTCCCCATTGAGTTATTGTAATACAAATTAGTACACGTCTTGACTTTAAAATCTTGTACAAGGCTGCTTACAAAATTGAATCACTGCCAAAGGAGTTATATACTTGTGTAGATGGATGTTAATAAAACATGGTCTTGTTGCACAGAGGGAAGGTGAGGGGAGGGGATCTGTTAAGGAGCGGGATCGAGGGAGAGGGACTGAACTGTTTTACTGACTCTTAATGAATTAACTTCAACACTAAAATAAATTATTATTAAGTGTCTTGCAGATAAATGTACACCAAACTCATAACTTTACGAGGAAGGTGTTTGCGTGTGTGTGTGTGTGTGTGTGTGTGAGGGGGGGGGGGGGTGCTTACAGCAAGTGAAGTGTACAGCTGATATTTGCAGAATCCTGGAAATGTAAAATGTAGTAAGGTATCTTATGAAAACTATAGATAGGGAGAGTTGGAATTGAAGGTATACATGATAAATTATGGTGCCAACTCACACAGACACAGATGCAGCAGATGCTGTCTCCTTGATCAGATACTGTATAGCATGGCTATTATTATGGGATATATCATTACTGTGTGTGGAGAGAAATAGGGAAAAGCAAAATGTCAGAGATTTGATAGTGATCTCAAATGGTTTTACTTTTTATGTATACTATTTTCAAGGGATTAGGTTATGTTGTGTATGTTGTAAACAGTGCTTGGTTCTGATGTCAGTGTTAACATTGCAACTGATTTTAAAACAGTCTTGTCCTTTTATAAATTGATGTAAATTTTGCTGAAAATAGAATTCTGTGCTATTGTATTTCATTTTAAGGATTTTGGAATGGATGGTTACAAATTATAGATTATTGTTTTTTTTTGCTTAGTCTGTTTGACATCCGGATATAGGATGTCAATATCAAGTCTTCCAATTTCCATATTGTTGAATTTTTTTTGATAATTTGTCTAAAGCTGATATAGGAATGTGACTTGATTACTTGATTTACCTATATTTCCTTTGCATATTGTTCTTTGTTTTTTATTTTATTATTCTTGGAATGAGCACCGATTCCTACCATCCATTCACTCCAAGAACAAAAAATTTGAAAAAACAACAACAAAATATGAAGGAAATAGAGGTAAATAAAGAAAGGAAACAGTATTTCTGAGATTTTAATCAGATTGGCCTTAGTTCAGAATGAATATTTCCTAGAAGCATGTGGATGGGAGCTTTGCTACAAATACTAGATCATCTTGATTTTTTTACAGATACAAGTAAAATTGAAAGGTAAACGTATGTTGACAGCGTACAATTTGGCACACTTTGAACTCAACCTGTCAGAGTTGAATTTAGAAAGTAAAGCTATGTAAGTATCTCATATACTTTTTACATTTTTTTTTTATCTATGAATGATATATAGTTTCTGTATTTTTGGAAACCTTTAGTTAAGTTTTGTTGAGACCATCCAGTTTTCATTTATGTACAGTTTGTATGTATTTCTAATGTCTATTCTTTGGACCTAGAACCAGACTCAAAATATAAATAAAATAAAATAGAAATAACGAAATAAATACAGCAAATAAGATAACATTTTATCACTTATAATTGTACAACCATTGTGTTTTATTCCATTTTCGTTCCCTTTGTCAGAGTTGAAACAAAACTTCAAAAGAAGCAAATCAAGCTGTCCCTTACACTAGAATACACCCCACTGCCTAGTATCAACTTGGACATTGGTTTAAAGGAACTCCCTACAGTACCAGACAACCAGGTTGCAGGGGTGATGTATGTCGGTGTGCACAGCGGTAGTAATCTTCTTGCTATGGATAGAACTGGGAAGTCAGACCCGTATGTGATTGTGTTCAATAATAGACAAAAGGTAACGTTGTCATGGTTACTACTGATTTATTTTTCATGTTAAGTTTCATGTATTTCAGCAAACATGAATTATTGCTATATAGAATAGCTTGTGGAGACCTCAGATCCAGAGGGTGGACTGGAGTCAGTCAACTATACTAGTATATTATAATATATGTTGTGACATTGTCTATAAACAGTGCCATAGTAATGGATCAATAAAAAACTGAATGTTTTGTATCCTTTGTGAACTTAGAAATAATATTCTGACTAGAATCTAATAACTTATGTGTTGTGTAGCTGTGTTAAGGGAATACAGTTGCCAGCTATCTATCAAAAAGACCATGACTACTGCATTGAATTAAGCATATATTAACAATACTGTACAGTTTATCTCTGAGGGGGAAAAAAGAAAACTAAGTCTTAGTATGTCAATGCTTTGTATATTATTAGTGCTACAGACAAATATGTTATCTTTTTGAAAAATACAAGATACAAGATGAAAATGTTGAACCAATGGAGGGCAACAGACACAAGGGAAAACTAATGGTTGTGAATGATACATTGTTGAATAAATGTTGATATTTGAATGACAGGTGTGCACTTGAGATTTCTTGAGATGAAATGATAAAAATAAAACATTGCTATGAATTATTGAAAGCATTCAACTTGTCATTTTACCTTGATCAGTTTGAATGCCAGACAGGATCTGTTTGAATGCCAGACAGGATCTGTTTGAATGCCAGACAGGATCTGTTTGAATGCCAGACAGGATCTGTTTGAATGCCAGACAGGATCTGTTTGAATGCCAGACAGGATCTGTTTGAATGCCAGACAGGATCTGTTTGAATGCCAGACAGGATCTGTTTGAATGCCAGACAGGATCTGTTTGAATACCAGACAGGATCTGTTTGAATGCCAGACAGGGTCTGTTTGAATACCAGACAGGATCTGTTTGAATGCCAGACAGGATCTGTTTGAATGCCAGACAGGATCTGTTTGAATGCCAGACAGGATCTGTTTGAATGCCAGACAGGTTCTGTTTGAATGCCAGACAGGATCTGTTTGAATGCCAGACAGGATCTGTTTGAATGCCAGACAGGTTACATCAACTTGTCATTTTACCTTGATCTGTTTAAATGGCAGACAGGTTACACATCTATTTTGTTTTCATGCCAAACTGTGGAGTTTATATCCTTTTTTCAATTTCCCCTAGGTGAAAACAACTCATTACATCTGTCAGACTCTGAATCCTAAATGGGAAGCTAGTATGGAATTCTTTGTAGCTGACTACACAACGACAACTATATCTTTCCTGGTGTATGATTGGGATGGAAGGAAAATCACAGATAATGACTTCCTGGGATCTTGTAATCTTACTCTGTCTAAGGTACTGCATCTTGTAATTTCAGTCTGTCCAACTTAATATGCTTGGAGTCCCAATAACTACCAATATGTGTGTTTTGTGGTACCACTGTAAACATAGTCAGACTGTCTTTAGGAGACATGTGAATTGATGATGTGAATATCTTCAATATGTCTTCAGGTGATTTCCTAAATTGTTGATTTCTAGTACTTTCTGTGGAATATTTCAAAAAATTTACCACAAAGCGGTCAATATTTAGCAGTCATCTGTTGATGAGTCAATTTCCTCGTTTGTGGATTTATAACATACTCTGTACAGTGTATGTTATATCTTCCTGGAGGTAAAAAGCATTTTGATGTCTTCTCTTCATAAATTAATTTCCTAAATTGTTGATTTGTGGGAAACATCGTATATGATTGATTATTTGAAGTCTTCCGTTAATAGTACAAATTTATAATTCGTTTATTTCTATCATATTTTGTACAATGTTGATGTACAGTGGTTTTAAAGTGAGTAAGATTTCACAATTTTCCCAAAATGTGTCAATTTCCTAATTTGTTAATTTCAAATACATTTTGTACATTTACAGAATGTGTTTTTCAAAATGAACGTCATTCCAGTGTCTTTCATGTATGTATCTATTACCAAATTCTCCCTGAATGTGTACATTTCCTACTTTCTTTCTAGGACATTCTGCAGATTGTTATAGTCCTGTATATTACAAATTGAATGGCATATTACTGTCTTCTTAATTTTTAAATTGTTGATTTGTAGGATAATCCTTGGGTGATTCGTAAGGAATTAGCTCTAGGCTATGGAATGGATGGCAACCCAGTGTCTGGAAACAAACTTGGATTACTGTGTGTGTCTGCAGTTTTTAGACCTGTTCCTTCAGTGGCACAATCAGGTAGGTTTAGTACATGCCATAATTATACCTTTATTTCTACCCACTGGAGTATCATCATGATGGCATGAAATATGGTGAATAAATGAAGACAGCAAATAGAGCATTTTTCTTAATAATCAGAGTTTTATCAAATCAGATTGAGCAGAGAAAGAGTTGTAAATAGTATAGCGCCCTCTAGTGGCAAAGTTTGAATCAAGTCATGTTTGAAAAATAGCAACATTTTACAAGAGTGGAAGGAAATAATATATCATAGCATTAAAACACTTTTATTCAAATGGGTATAAGTCTGCAAAATGTAACTGTATAAGTTTGAAAAATGTAACCTACAAGTTTTGACTCTTATTTTTTGCAGAGAAAATAGCTGAACATCTTGGCCAGGGAGATGAGAACATGGCATTGCCACTGAGTCCAAAAGCTAGGAAGAATTCATCAGTAAGTGTGTTTTCCTTACGTCAACAAAATCTTAGATTGAAGTGTATCAATCTCTATGTAGTATCTACAAAGTGCAGCAGATATTGGAGTGGATGTAGTCATGAAAAACATCCAATCTCCAGAATAATTTGGCTGTCTTTCCAAAACTATTATCTTTGATGTTAGTTGAGATGTTTTACTTTTAAAATCTAATCTGAAACAACAATTAATGTAGCTGCCATCCCAATCACTCGGACATCATCAGTGTAATGATATTAAAACATGATTGGTCGGCAAGTGACCTCCTAGTGGAGTTATCTGACAGACTGTTCCACTAATCTTTGATGTGTTAGGTACCAGATTTTTATAGAAACAGATGTATAAGTTTGTGAATTTTTTTTCATCAAGGTAACTGTTCTGAAATTATTTGTGGTAAATTTGGACAAAATAATACCAAGCAAGATGTAGCAAGGCAAGGCAAAAATTTAAAAAAAATGGAAATGAAGAAAGAATGAAAATCTAAATTGTTCATTTTTTTAACCTTTAGAAGAGTCTGGTAACAGGGAAGACAAACAGAAATGCATCCGTACTAAATATGGGTGAGTTCAAGATGGATGCATATTTAAAAAAATAAAACTTGAATTTGTTAAAGATGATGTAAATTGAGATGCAATGGAAGAAAGAGGACAAGAGAGTCAATTTGAAGTTTAAATCAAAGTTGGGACTCACTCTCGTATTCCTATCATGTGTATATATATCTGAGGGGAGAGGGGAAAGATCTCTGCTGAGGCCAATGTTGCTGTTTTCACTCAAAAGAAGGGAAAGGTCTTTGATGCCAATGTTGTTGTTTTCACTCCAAAGGAGTCCAAATTTTGATAGGCACATGTTCTCATGAAAGTAGATTTTTATTTAAATTTCATGGATGGAAAGAATGTACATGTTCTTCATATTCATGATTGAGACCCAGATAGGTACATGTATGGAATGTAGATTACAATAGGAATTTGTCACAGAGATTAAGGATAGGAATTCTTCATTTCTCATTTAAATCAGTGAAAATCCACCCACAATGCACAGGGGATACAACCAAAGAGATCTTGCTGCAAATAGGAGAGATTGAGAATGAGAGCGGTGATGGGGTGTCATCCTTGGGTCCTCTTAACATATAGTAACATCGTAAATAACATGCATGTAATACTATATGTATCTATTAATTCTTACCCTGTAGGAAAAGGAATCTTAGAAATAACAGTAGTACGTGCTAAAGATTTGGTAGCAAAGGATAGAAATGGTAAGACTGTCATTTTTGTAACAATGGTAATTTGATTGTTTCAACCAATGTGAAAACATAACATATTGTAAAATGCGGAAAATTCAAGTATAAATAATCATGACATGTTGATGTCAGATTTATCAAACATTACTACATGTATCTTTCATGTCCCCATGGCTGATTGGTCAGCCAAGTCATTCATATGCAAATTTCCATGACTGATGTACTGCACATCATTGACATTGTCATTTTGTAAGGGTTATTAATACTGCCCAACATCATCTCACTGGGGAAATTTACCAATCAGTGAACATTTAGATAAATATTATAAGTCTTTTTATCATCCTCTCATAGGAGATGAGTAAGTTTCATTCCTTGAGGAATGTAGATATGGAAGATTTTCATAGCTGCCAGTTTGATAATCATTTTGGATGACAAATATAAATATTTGAATGTATGTTTTAACCAGGGTACAGTGATCCCTACTGTGAAGTCAAAGTCAAGAATTCTCTGAAGTTTAAAACTTCAACAATTAAGAAATCGTTATCACCAGTATGGGAAGAGAGTGCTACACTTGTGTTACCTGATGAAGATGATATACTAGATGTTGTAAGTTTGCAATATTTGTTTCTACTGTTTCTGTACAACTTGTATTTTCACATATGAACTCTAGAGGGCGATATACATTTACATTGGCTCATTCAGAAGCAAAAGTACTTGTATTATCGTATTGTTGTTTTTATTGTATTTGATATTTAACTCACAAAATGTCCTATGGTTCTTACAGTATGTGTGGGACAGAGATCCTCTCTTCAAAAGAGATTTCTTGGGTTTCACCAGCTTTACTCTGGATGAAATCAAAACACACTCTCATGTAAGTATTATAAATCAGAAGAGCAGCAGACTAGAAATCTGACATTTCAACTAAAATTTAAGAGTGTGAATAGCGATGCCTGAAGTCACAGTGACAAAGTACAGAATGAAAACTATGGTTTGAAGGAGAAAATTTATCAGTCTGATATGATCAGTATATTGAATGTAGAAGATACCAATCTGACTTGTAATGTACTAATTTGTCTGACAAATTTGCATACATTCTCATCTTGTGCTTGAGTTGATTTAATCAGGAAAGTATTCTTATCAGCACTACTGGAGAAGTCCCCAGGGCATTCTTGGAAAACCATCTCCCGCTCCATGGCGACGGATACTTCACTTTTTGATCACATCCGTTGAATTTGCAATGGGAATGTGAACCTAGTGTTAGTAAGGAAATGAACTTTAAAAAAAACCCAAGAAATTAACTCAGGCTGACAAATCCCCACTTTGAGTTCTATTCAGTCCATCATGCATGTATTAAATATGATACCTTTTTTAGAAATTGGCAATATTGAACAATAAGATACCGACAGGTCAAAGGTGAATTAATCTCAACAAATTTGAGTGTGTTTAATGTGCCTGAAAGAAGCCTGCAAATATGTGTTCACTAGTCATCAGGTTAAAGCGTGGTTATTCTTCAAAAATGCCGAAAATAAAATGAAGTAAATACTGTGTTACTCGCAACTCAATTTATCATGTTTTCACTATTAAAACAAATATTGTTTTTATTTTTTCATCATGATTTCTAGATGTGAGTGTAAGTTTTTCACACTTGCCCTGCGTATATTTTTTCCTAGAAGAAGTACATTTTTTCCATTTTACTGTATCATGTAGTTGCTAATCTTGAAGTAGAAATGCAGTTTCACTGTTTCATAGTTAAAACTGACAAACTCCAGGACACAAACCCCACTAAACCATATTGTTACACTTCTCATATTATCATTTTTTTTACAATTTCAACAAAACTTTTGAAATATGATGCAATTGGTACCATATTATATTGTTTTGATCAAAGTAGAGATTACCTCATTTGTATGTGAGTGCATGGTTGTCAAAAAGAGACAGACAGATAACGATAAGATTTATTCAGAAAGTAAACTAAAGGTGACTATGTAATCATTTACAGTGAATCCTTGAAAGTATTCACTATTCAACCAACATTCCCTGATGATGTGTATATGTTTTCCCTTAGGCTGGTCCTATGTGGTTCACACTAGACAATATTGAATCAGGCTCAATACAACTCAAATTTAATGTTATCACTACAGAGGTATGTACATATACTTGCTGAATACAAAACTGTCAAATACTACAGTGCAGTGTCTCATCACAATCTTTACTGGGAGTTTATATTGAGGTTTTTTACTCTGGTCTAGACTTTCACTGATTGAAAATTATGAATCGTAGTCCTGGGCTGGGTAATAATCAAGCCTTCACTCACTAGCATTTTAACATGCAGTATATGACTATAAATATGATGGTCCAATATCATGAATCTAAATGTTACTGCAATGTCTTTAAAACACAATCTTCCACATTTTTAGGAATGTATTTTACCATTCCATTAAATTTGATAAATTATCCAACTTTAGATTCAAATATCCAATCTGCTTTGATTAGTCAATGGGTGTTTGCAAACAAAAAATGCTATTATAATCCCTAGAATTTGACATTTTATATTTTCTTCCAGTGTCAAATGTTTAACACCATATACAATTTAGCCCAGAGACTTGTCTTGGCATTACTCTCAACAAGCTCTCCACACAAAGCTTCTTGAGATAGTAACACCAAGACAAATCTCTGGGCTAGAGAGCTTCTTGAGATAGTAACACCAAGACAAGTCTCTCTGGGCTAGAGAGCTTCTTGAGATAGTAACACCAAGACAAATCTCTGGGCTAGAGAGCTTCTTGAGATAGTAACACCAAGACAAGTCTCTGGGCTAGAGAGATTCTTGAGATAGTAACACCAAGACAAATCTCTTGTTGCAACTTCGTATTTCTTTCATTGTGATGTATGCTTTTTGTAGGTTCATCTGGGCATATCTTATAACAAGTTATACTAATACAACTATGTGTTATTGTATCACCCTTAACTAGACCTGCTAGTATTTTTATATGAACCACATGGTAGTACAAATGTATGACATGAATGTTATTTTGTTATCTTGCCATACCAGGACTATGATGGCAATGAAGGTGGAATATCACCACTAGATGATAACATATTTGAAATAGATGAAGAAGAGGTGAAAGGAGAAGATGGAACGTTGGTAAGTAACTTAGACCCTGTTTACACAATGCCATTTTCAAATAAAAATAGCAATCACAAGTGCAAATACTCCTGAGTACCCACACTTGCACTTGTGGCATGGGGGTTCAGTTATTATTACATATGTTTATCACAGACAGCAAATTTCCTTAAAAATGACACTATGCGATCACGTGCACTTTCGTGTAGAATGAATGATTGCATATCATTTGCATGCTGGTATGCAATAATGTTTTTGGTATTGCTTTGCAGTGCAAATACCATCAGTGCAAGTAATCTCTGGTACATATATGTAATAATAGGTGATACTAGAACAAAATAAGATAATGAGAAATCTTTGAATACATGTTGTGAGGTAAATTTATCATTACACTAATAGACTGATATTTGATCGATAAAATCTGGTATTTTATAATGTTTTGATATGTATTGGCATATAGAGAGAAATATACTGTCAATGATTTGTGTGGATTTACATCACTATATTGTGAGTGACTTCCTACAGAAAATTATGAATATTGAATAAATAGATAAAACCATATCTTTAAACATTATCTAGCAAAGAAACTTCATCATTGATGGCCTACATTGATGAGTGTTAAAATGAGAAGTAGGCGTAATAAAAATGATAATAAACACATTCTTGGACGATAACAATTTATTGTTACCCTCGGGCAGGTACTCTTTATCAAGCTTTTGATGATATCAAAGGCAAAAATGTCATAAAAATGTTGGCAACGAGTGGCAACCCTTGGGCAGACAATAAAATGTGAGATTGTCTCATTAAAATGGATTGTTGTTTGAACAACTTCTTCTGTAAATGTGCACAAAAACAGCTATAAAACGTTCATTATTTGAATTAACACACTGCAGTAAATGAGTATAAAAAATATCTTGAATCGTCAATTAGTTTCACACCTTAGTGGGCTTTTTCATGAAATTTTACTCAAATTAAGCATAGCTGTTGTTTGAATTAAAATATATATATTTTTTGTTTGTTTATCACTTTAAAGGACAATTCTGGTGTGAAGAATACTGATACTAGTTATGATACAGAAAACAACAACTCAACGCTGACACCATTAGTCAGATCGACATCTAATCCAACTGGTTTAAAACCCAAAACAAAGAAATCTAAAGCACGTGATTTAGACTGCCTATCAGGTTTGATGGTCAATTCTAACCATCAGACTAGTATGCACAGAGCACCATCAGATTCCAAACTAATTGTTCACCGTGCCTCCACAGCAAGTCAAGATAGCACTCCTAAGAAGAAAAAATCGAAACTCAGAAGAGTCTTTTCAATGAAACTGTAAGTCTACTTATTCAAAAAGCAATAATGGAAATATATTTTTTGTAACCTAAATGAAATACATGTATCTTGTATTCCATTCACCTCAAGATGAGATGTATATTGTTCTGGAGAGTCAACAGATTTCAAATCACTCCAGGAAAGTGATTACAATTTGATTCCAGAAGTTTCAGATAATGAACAATCAACTTAATGAAATGGTCAGCCATAGATATTACATATGTTAAGTGTTGAAATAATAGTTTGTTAGTGACAGGTATAGTCATACAAAAATATTTATGGAAAACTATAAAAACTCCAAAATAATGCACTCTTTCAAGTTTGAATAGATGAAGTATATGAACATTTTAATGATTGATTGGTCGATCAGTCGATCAGTCAGTTGATAGGTTAGCTGATTGATTGATTGATTGATTGATTGATTGATTATAAAGAGATTGACAATTCAATTTGCTTGTATTTATTTTTTGTTTATATAGGAAATGGGATCAAATAATTTAGTTGTGTTTTATAACTGACTCATCTCAAGTCTGCTACTAGAATTACAGTAAATTCACTTGTGTATAAAATATGATAACTGATTCATACAGTGCTTCCATGATGAACATACATAGTGTTATATGATGCCATTGTATTTAGATTTGTCTTGTATAAATATATGAACTAAGAACACGAAAGTAAAAGGAAATCCTGTCTAAGGAATATACTATTGCTAATTTTTACAAATTGAGAAGATCAATTTCAGATATTGATATAGCGATGGAGACAGAAGGTTTTTGCCTGTTTTTTGTCCATGTAACATTTTGCAATGACGGCCATGGTATTTTGTATCTTGTAAAGTTAATCTCCAGTTACACTCATACTTCTTGTTTGTATCATGAGACCTTGTCTTAATCTACTTAGTAGCCATGAAGGAATTAACTTCTAATCTGTATAATCCATGTGGATTAATGTCTATACAGAGTGTATTAAAGACGGGGTCAGGGTACCTGATTAAGTTTATAAAAGACTTAATTCTTATGAAAGTGTCACTTCTAACAATCTTTTATAAAATTTTACATTACAGCTTTAAATCTGACAAGTCATGAAGTAATGGTGAACACAAAAATACAACATCACTGTGACTTGGGACTGAAAGATTTTTAAAAATCAAACTACGGAATTCACTCTGGACTGAAAGATTTAGAAATCAGGAAGTATGGCATTCACTCTGGACTGAAAGTTTAGAAATTAAACTGGCCACAGCATCCTGGACTGAAGTTTTAAATCAAATTATGGCATTCACTCTGGACTGAAATTTTAGAAATTAACCTATGGCATTCACTCTGGACTGAAATTTTAGAAATTAACCTATGGCATACACTGGATTAAAATTTTAGAAATCAAATTATGGCATTCATTGGGGAGTTTTAGAAATCAAACTATGGCATTCACTCTGGACTGGAGTTTCAGAAATCAAATTATGACATTCACTTTGGATAGCCATTCAGAAGATTCTATAAAATTGACTGGTGCATAAAATTTGACATTCACAATGTTCCATTCAAGTGTTTGAAATTGTGTGTCATATTCATTTATTCTATGGACTATTTCTCAATTGTTTTCTCATTGTTATAATTATTGCTTGAATAATGGACACACACACACACACACACACACACACACACACACACACACACACACACATTGAGGCATTATGTAAAGAGTACTGCTGCAACCATATTGATATTTGTCATTTTAATATAACATGTATACTCCAAATTGTAATGAATTATTACTTCTTGCAGCATATTTACTCAACAGTTATATCTATTCTGAAAGTCACTTTATTTACAGTCTCTCACCCATGTAAAATTATATTTTATACTACTGAATATCAGTGGGCAGCTGTTAGCTTGGAAAGGCTACTACGTAATAAGCTGGTACAATGTGTGCGAGACAATTATAGACAGTTGTCAAAAATAGTTACAGAGTAGAGCTTCATAGTCATTGATAGTCCCACAGTAGGGATACAACTGTCTATTGTTTGACATTATAAATTTTAGACTGTCATATTTGAATCATGTAGACTCATTAAAAAGAGACAATTTTGCAGCAAAAATAGGCTGTCATATAACAATAGACAGCAATATGGCAAAAATAGACTGCTGTGCCATATATAACAATTGATTAAAGTATGATAACAATATATAAAGTGTCATATAACAATAGACTAAAGTATGGCAATATGCTGCCATATAACAATAGACTAAGCATGGCAAGAATAGAGTGCCATATAACAATAGACTGTATGGTAACAATAGAGTGTCATATAACAAAGACTGCAATATGGCAACAATAGACTGCCATATGAGAATAGACTGCCATATGACAAGAATAGATAGTCATTGGAAATAAAACTTATGAGGAAAGAATAGCGATTTGTATGAAAGATTCACTTTGTGTGAATTGAAATTCTAATTTTTAAAGATAATTGTTTTTTACATTGGATTTTATCCATTAACATTGTGTTTATAGTATTTCACACTCATATCCTTGTATAGAAGACATATCCAAACGTTGGCAAAATGATTGACATCCTTTTACAGAACAGATGTTGAAGACATCGACTGAGTAATTTTACAACTCACGACTACCTTTTGTAAAACACCAAATTTGATGAATTTGTCCTTCTTTTACTTTGAAAACAATATTACGCTGTGTACATACACTCAAGAATGCATTCACTTGAAAAATCAAATTTGTTAGCTAGATAGAGCATTTTAAGACATGTGTGCTTTCAGAGAGAATTTACAGTCTGCAGTGGTGGAAGATTTCAATTAATGACTTACATCTTTTATAGACAGTTTGAAAGCACTTTATTCTCACTACATTTAGTCATTTACATTCAAAGTGCAAAGCACATATTGAGACTGAATACTAATAGACATCTTTGTTAAAAAACTCAACATCTAATGGAAGTCAAAAAAATCATCTCCTTAATGGTGACATTTTATAGACATTTCAGTGAGTAATGATTTGCTGAGGACACAACACTTTAGATATAAGTAAATGTAGTATTTCTATACATTAATTAATATTTAACTCAACTCTCGTTTGTTTAAATCTTTTATAGAAATCGACGTAATATTTAATTATTAAAAATTGTCAATATACAAATGTAAATGTTATGATGTTGAAGAGGTTTCAATTGTTACGAGGGGCCATTTATATCGAACAGAAAATTGTAGACTTTATAAATATTCAATATTTTATCTTCATTCCATGTTCTGAACTTTTGATATTACTACTCATACATGATGATTGCTATTAGTAGGAATTTGATGGTAGACTCAATGTTAGCAGGCCATTCACTGACTAAAAAGGTGTATTCCCAGTGGATATCTAGGGCCCCTCTTGATAACCACTGTACATTGTATTGAGATGGACAAGGCACCAGTACTTGCAGTGTTCATGATATAATTTAATAATTAACGTGAATTTGATTGATGGCTGTACTTTTCAGCTGACATAAAAGGTGTAGAAAGTGTCAGGTTTTGTGTGTAAATCTAATTACTAAATGCACACTGTGTGATAATCACTTAATTTAATTTACATAGGTATGATTTGTAGTCAAATTGGAAAGAGCTTTACGAACACGTGGACTGCACAGCTACGTTTCTTGTCCCATCAAACAACTGTTCAGGGCATATACTCCCCACTATGTTGCCGGGAGCAGCTACATATCTTGAACCATCAAACATTAGATTTAATTTAATGCACTGCTTCCCCTAGTATCGCCGGACTACATGTGTGCTGCAGATAATGTTTCTTGTCCCATCAAACAACTGTTTTAATTTTGGGCATGGTCCCCGCAAGTATGGCCAGGAAATCAAACTAATAAAGGGGCAATTCTTTTTGTGTACATATACTGTCATGTCACCTGGAACCAATTATTGTTGCAAGATATCTCGTATCTTTTCTTGTAACACCGGACAGCATTGAGATTGCTCATCATCGCAAACCACGGTCTCTTTTACGGCACCGTCTATAAACGCGCCACCAAGAGATTTTGAAGTGTAGCGGAAGAAATAATAGCTCTGGTTTGCGAGAATGAGATTGTTGTGCTCAAAAAAGAAAGTAAAATTTACTGTGATAATTTCTTGTTTAAAATATTTATAGCTTATCTAATGTGTAGGAATATACTTTATATTGTATTTTCATAAACTGGACATGCACTGGCAGAGTCACCATCACTGTGGTAGTTCTAATGTCAGGAAAGATGTTTTAAAACACCAGTTGGAATTTGAAAGTTCATTTTGTAATCTAATGAAACTGTAAAAAAATCTTAAACCAAAAAGGCAGTATTATCAGATAAAAACAAGATTTCAGTTTTTTTGTCCACTGTGGCTAAAGTGTGGTTTTAAAAGATGAATTATATTGGGTGAGATGTGTTGATATTCACTTAGATAGCGAGAGATAAAATGAGTCATCGTTTTATGGCAGGTGTCTTAATTAGCATAGATTACTTTACATCAGTATTTGTGGTGCTACAAAGACTGTGAAATGTGTGTGTCACTCAGTGAGGGTATAAATTTACATCCAACAAGCCTAGTTTATAAATATTGAATATGTGAGTTCAATCTGTACTAGTACAGGACCATAGTGTATTTGTAGATACTGGTACATTTGTTTTAATGCACCTGAATGCATATCATGTGTTATAAAACAAAAGCAAACAAGGCATGAAAAGGTTACCAACATTTTTTCTTCTTCTCGTTGCTTGAACTTCACCCAGCAGACTTGGTATTCAGCTAATATCTCTGAATCAATCTCCTTGTGTAGAATTTTTTTCATGGCACTAGTGGGTCTCGACACCACAAGCCACACAAATGTAATTATAAGACCCCTTATTTTGCTTGAAGTTTCTCTGAATCAAACAAAGGGGGGTGGGGGATGGGGTGTTGGACTACAGTCAAACATATCCCAGGGTGTGCAACTCTTTCTGGATGAACATATGAACATGGCGTGTACGGTGTACCATTATAATATCTGTAATAAAGTGCTAAGATGATGTATGAAAGTTTGAATGAACTTAGAAATATACATCATTTGAAATGTGCTATGGGTGTAGGATATGGTGCCAAATCTGCAGACCAAATTAAGACTTTGTTAAAGGAAAATATTATCTGAGTTGAAAATCATCTATTTTGTCTACATTTGCAGTGATGTAACCCCACCCACCAACCCCCTCACAGGCACACAGACACACACATATGCACAGAAGAAAGCAGGTTTCATACAGACCTCTGTAAAGTTAGGGTTTTCAAACTCTTCATTACTTTTTTGAAATATAATTTTATTTCAAGAGTATAAAGATAAGAATTACAAAATGTTTCTGTCATTTAGTAAATTGGGGATATTGAGCATTTAGCGATCCACATTGGCTCACTTTTAATGTTGTTGTTTAGAGTCACCTTTTCACTTGTATTCAGGGATTTTGTTATTATAAATTGTATAATTATTGAGTTTGTAAATATGTATTGTAAACTTACTGTAATTTTATTTTATGTAAAAATATTAGAAACTGGATTACTTTCAGTGGGGATTGATGTGTATATACTTGGATAATGCTACAGTGTCAAACACTTTATTTATTGTTTGTGTTTTTTGCAAGATAAAATGTTGATATGATGTGTGGTTTTCTTTGTTGAAATATGAAAATACAGAGTACCGGTACATGATAATGTGTTGTGTCCTGAGGGTGAAAGGGTGAAGACAAATCTCTTTCTGATCAGTGACAAGTGAACCCACCATGGACACAAAATATTATCATGGGAAATGTGTATGAAGATAAGTCTTATCAAGTAATACTACTGTTTGGAAAGTATCAGAATTATTGCCTTTCAAATTGTCACTAGCCTGTAAGATACATCATGATGCACTGCCCTTGATTGGCCTTTTGAGTAGTGGCTGATAGGGTGGCATGATTTGTATTCTACAGACTATTAAGTTGTCAACTGAGCAATTACTTTGTTAGTATATCTTGATTCTGTAAGTCACATAGTCTGTAACTCTGGCCCTTAATTTTTCTGCGTAGTCAGTGTGCAAAATGTACTGACATATTAGACACACTAAAATATACCTGAATGAAAGAAGCAAATCAGAATCAACTGAGCATGTTAGCATGATACATATATGCCCAGAGAGACTCGATCACTTTAGTTGACTCTGTATGTTAGAGGTGTATTCTGTCAAGACAAACAGATTATGGTAAATGTGATGTCATCTCATGAGGTTTTCCCATAAACCCTAGCAAGAAATCTCCAAAATGGCTGAACACATGCCAAGTGTAGTATAGCTCCTTTACAAAATTTCAAAGTTGAGTAAGTTACTTGTTATCTTATCACCCAAAATCATTTTGTAAGTTGATGGCAGTAATCAGTACTCGGTACAAGTGTACTGAAGGCAGAAATAAGTCTGACATGACCTTTCCTTTTATTTATTCTAAAAAATAGGCTTGATAATTTAGACTTGGCTGTTATTTTGGGAATTTCTTGATAACTACTACTTTAACATGAAACAAACTTAAGCTCTGAAAACTATGGGAACAGACTTTGTCACTTTTAGTATCTGATGTACATTTCATTACCACGGTAACTGCTCATCAAAGCAAACTCATAAATCATTTCTGTTTATCTTGTACATATAATTTACAAAAAATGTATGAGCACCTTTTCATGTATTTTGGCACACAAATAAAACTTTGCAATAAAAATTGCTGTATCACAGTAATGATTGTGTGTGATATGTCATGTGTCGAGCTGTTTTAGCACAACTGAACACTAATGTAGTTCAGTAGGGTTATAGACATCACAAAATGTGTGTGTGTGTGTGTGTGTGTGTGTGTATAAACAACTTAAAGTCAAAAAAGCCTGACCGATTGCCTTGAGATTTGTTGGAGACATTACTTTGGGAGTCTGGATGAAAAATTATTCAAATAAAAACAATCTGATCAGTGCTTTTTAAATTACATCCAAAAGAGTGATTTTTAGCACAACTGAACTGAGGTTCAGTAGTGCTGTAGGGATTGCCCGGCGTCTGTCTGTCTGTCTGTCTGTCTGTGTGTGTGCGTGTGTGTGTGTGTGTGTGTGTGTGTGTGTGTGTGTGTGTGTGTGTGTGTGTGTGTGTGTGTGTGTGTAAACAACTTAAAGTCAAAAACCGCTGAACCGATTGCCATGATATTTGGTGGGTCCATTACCTTGGGTGTCTAGTTGGGAGATTGTTCATATCAAAATGATCGCATCACAGGTGTATGATTTGGGTCAAAAAATGTTATTTTTGGTCAAAAAACTTAAACTCAGAAACTACTGGGCAGATTGGTGCGAAATTTGGTGGGAACATTCTTATGGGGTGTAAAGTAAGATTTGTTCATGACATGATGATTCCATCAGTGATATGCAAATTAGGGCTAAAAATGTGTCTTTTTGGTTAAAAATCTATAATTCCAAAAGTACTGAGCAGATTGGGCTGAAATTTGATGGGAATGTATGTAGGGATGTATGGACGAAGAAATATTAAGCATACAATGATTCCATGAGTGATATGCAAATTAGATGTAAAAATGTTCATTTTTGGTCAAAAACTTATATCTCAAAAAGTACTTGGTCACCGAGTCTGAAACTTGGTGAGATGTTTCTGAAAGTGTTATTATGCAGATTTTCTTTAAAACATTTTGAAAATTGGCCCTAGCGACCATGACCACACCCTTAGCAACGACCAAATGGCAGTATATTTGGTCAAATAACATCATCTGGTAGGCAAATGAGTAAACATTCAAAAAATGTAAGCAAATACCCTAGCAACCATGACCATGCCCATAGCAACAGCCAAACTGTCGTGTATTTCACAAAGATAAAAACAGGGATTAATAGACAATTGAACAAACATTCCAAAAATGTATGCAAATTTGCCTAGCAAAAAGACCACGCCCATAGCAACAGCCAAATAATCACGTATATTGCAAAGATAACAACATGAATAGAAAGACAAATGAATAAACATTCAAAAAATGTATGCAAATGTGCCTAGCAACAAGACCACGCCCATAGCAACAGCCAAATGATCACATATATTGCAAAGATAACAACAGGGATTAATAGACAATTGAATAAACATTCAAAAAATATATGTAGATATGCCTAGCAACAAGACCACGCCCATAGCAACAGCCAAATAATCACGTATATTGCAAAGATAATATCAGGAATTCATAAGTGAACAAAAACATACAAACATGTATGCAAATATATCTAACAACATGACCACGCCCATAGCAACAGCCAAATGATAGCATATATCATAAAGATAGCAACATGGTTCGATAGGTAACTGGATAGTCATTCAACAAATGACCACTTATTGTTAGCATGGACTATCATATGGATAAACATTTTTAGAAACTGTACAGTTGTGCTACAATGCCATTGGCGGTATTTTTTTTAATCAAAATAGTCGGTCCTTTACATACAGTGGGAAGTCCAGTCTATGAAGTGTGGTTATATAATGTTACATAATCACTTGGCCAAAGTTCATGGGATGTTCCATTATCCCATAGGGTGGTTTCATGTTTGAGGTATGTTTCTCTCATTGTATATGTATGTCAGACATTTGATTTCATTTGTGCGCATTGCCATTGGCAGTATTTTTTGTTGTCATTCTGTGCAAGGATATTTGAATAGTATAAAAGGGTGGATTTTTAGATGTATATTTTAAATACATTTACCATTTGTATAATACTGGTATGTGTCATTATCTTCTCCTAGAACTTATTTCATTTATAATCTGATATCTACAAAAAATGAAATCATGGTGAAAATACTCTATATTATTAACTTTTTGTGTCAACTCATCTTAGAATTGAATCCTGTGAAAAAAGGGGTTCAATAAAAGTTTTTTGTCTTACAACAATCCTTTATGATGAGGATAATGAATGATTTTGTCCTAAGGCTGAAGGTTAAGACACATCTCTGATCAGTGACAAACTCATTTGCACCCCCCTTTTTTTTTCTCTTTGATTAAAATCTAGAAATTTTGCTTGGATCATAATATGACTACAGGATAGTCAAATGAATGTACTTAGTACTATACATTTTTTGGTGGAGAGAAATAATTTTAGCACAGCTGAACTGCAGTTCAGCAGTGCTACAGGCATGAAAATTTCTGTCTGTCTGTCTGTCTGTCTGTCTGTCTGTCTGTCTGTCTGTCTGTCTGTCTGTCTGTCTGTCTGTCAGTCTGTCTGTCTCTAAACTGCTTGTCTTTGAATTTGGTTTAGATGTTACTTCAGGTGTCTAGTTGAGGGTTTGCGAACCGAAAAAACCCAGTCATACTACAAGTATGCTAATGAGGTCAATTGTGTTTTGGTGACTCTGGGCCTTTTGTGATGGTATTTCATTGAATTACATTATATACCCCAGTCCCCCTTGACTAAGAGAATTAACTTAATTTTCTCAATCAATATAATTACAGTAGGGGTTAATCTGTGGAATCTACAGTAATAAATTACATGATACATTAAGAGAAGATACTAATTATTATATGAACACAAGTCACATGGGTGAAGGACTTTATAAGTCAAAAAGCACTTTGCTGATCATCTTGGAATATGGTTAGTAATCCATTCTTATGGTGCCTAGTTTGGAAAATGTTCAAATGAAATTAATACATTAGGTGATGATTATTTTTCATACTACAGTGTATATTAATTGAAGTATAATCAGTTGTATTGCAATGCCATTGATGCTATTTTTATTTTTTTCATCTTTTTTTTTTGTGTGTGAAATATTCAATATAACATAGCTATTTTACTATTGAGAGTTTGCCAATGTTATCAAATTTGAATTATATATATCAATCATTGGACCACTGTCCAGCAGAACACACAGAGAAGATAAACCAAAGTAACAAGAAACTAAACACACACTTTATTACACAGGACAAGACTATAAATGATTTGTAACACTATCGTACAAATTACAGTTCACAGCAAGCACACTTTGGTGTGTCAGAACTTGATAAGAAGTTGGCTATACATGTAGTTCATATTTTGTTGTTGAACAGTTTCTTCATTTATTCCAATCATCATTTGATAGCAACCATGTACCACAACCTAACAACCACTACCGTGTGTAATGTCAATCACATCTGTCAATCATCACTCTTCAATTGGGGAGGTGTCAGGTAGTTGTCGATAGGAGTCTAGATTAGCCAGTATATAACCAGGAACGGCACAGGTACCAAAGAACGTTACTATGAAAGCTATAGTATTATCCTGTATGAACAAAAAAAAGAGAGGCAAAAAATAAGATTTGTCAAAAAATTTAAGATGCATCATTCATACATCAGTCTGTTTACAGATGAGGATGATCTCAGCAGAACCATTGGTTGAAGAAAATTAACTAAAGAATTAAGTAAAGAAGGACGAAAAGTCTGGCTGAACAGATTTTAGATGGAGAACAGAACAGTACTACATGTATATACCTGGCTATATATATATATATATATATATATATATATATATATATATATATATATATATATATATATATATATATATATATATAGCTGTACAGTTTGTTTATGGAATGGCCATGGCATTGTTCGTTTACAAAACAACTGACCAAAGTCATCAGTCAAGATGGTGGAATAGTCAAATATGAAATACATGTACACATATTTACTATTGTGAGACAGAGAGATGAGATGGCAGAGTAATTACATACAGGTTACAACAAAGACCAGGATTATGTCTAGTATAATTGTCAATTTTATTGTTAATATGTTAGTAGATGAGATATCCACACTTGGTTTTGTGTCAGTTGCATTTTGACCATAATGTAACCAAAAAGTCACAAGTAAAGCTAAACAACCTGACAAAATTTACAGTCTATTTTCCTATTTTCACCATGTAGTCATAAGCCAAGATAGAATGAGTTGTCCATGTATGGTAGCAGATGATCATGTCTGTACTATTCAACCAACAATTATATTACTATATTTCATTTTTAGCAGCCTGCTGGCTGTTATTTCATGTATTTATGAGTATGATGTAAACTGATATTGATTTTGCATTATTTAACAGGATAGGTCATATGGGGCAGGAAATATCATGATACTTGGTGTTTCCCAGGAGATAGGAATAAACACAGAATCAATCCGATCAGGATTTGCCTGGTGGCATTTAAGGTGCTCTTTTACTCATATTCAGAAATATGATATTGCCAGGAGTTTGTAGAAATGGTTGTAAGAGTGAAGGCAATTCTTGGTTCCTTTCTCAATCATTTCAAAGTACTGTATATAATTTACAAAATAAACATCAGTGCTATATAAAGAGGCAAAATACATTTTTTTAAAGAGTTGGGGCAAAGTCCTACTTTTAAAATATACATGTATATCACCATTCAATGGTGTAAAAGTTGTATGTATGCGAGGGACTATGGTAAGCTGAGGTCAGGCCTAAAAAAAAATAACTGTTTGGTTCTGGTTACCCGACCCCACCTAGTTTTTCACTCAATGTTTTTTATGTATTTGAGAAAAAAATAATAAAATCGCAAAATTTGTGAAGTTTCACAAGAAATAGTGGATGTGGAAACTGACATCAACTTAAAAAGACAAAATGTTCTTCCAATCTGTAATGGCTGTATACCTGATAGGAAGAATTAAACAACACGGAGACCATTTGGAATACAATGAAAAACCTGAACTAGACACTCACACATGAAAAAAAATATATATACAAAATAAAATAAAAAATCTACCTACCCCACCTATTTTAAAATTGAGTGTAATTGGAACCACACTATTTATTTTTATTAGGTCTTATTAAGTGTGAAAAGCTAGTGAAGATCATTACATGTACATGAACTTGTATTTCACAGATAACATTTCAGCAATCAAGCATACAATTCAATTTTTTGTACTCTTGCCAACAGACTATATAAGAGTCAGTGAAGAACCACAACTGACTGTACGTCTAAAAAATATGGCACTTTCTTTCTCATATAAGATGTAGATCCTGTCACAGGATTCCAATAACACCATTTCTGCCTCCGGGACCATTTCTTTTTAATGGAAGCATTATGGAGTGACTCA
This sequence comes from Glandiceps talaboti, assembly GCF_964340395.1. Classification (NCBI taxonomy): domain Eukaryota; kingdom Metazoa; phylum Hemichordata; class Enteropneusta; family Spengelidae; genus Glandiceps; species Glandiceps talaboti. The sequence goes on along the minus strand of NC_135550.1, from coordinate 25,996,156 downwards.
CTTTTCTCTAGCTCAAAAAAACCATAATCTTGCATAAAATATATATCATAATATTACATTATCAATTGATTCCAAGCTAACAATGCTAGTTTCAACTTTCTTATTTGTGGACTCCCCAGCTGACAACTAAACTATCCTTTCTTCTTTGAAGACTCCTCAGCCAACAACTATGGACTCTTCAACTAACAATTACTAGACTCCCAACTTTCTTATCTGTGGACTCCTCAGCAAACAATAGCTGAACTCTACTTTCGTATCTATGGCGTCCTTGGCAAACAATAGCTGAGCTGTGCTTTCTTATCTGTGGACTCCTCGGCAAACAATAGCTGAACTCAAGTACCACCTAAACTATAGACTACTCAAATGATATAGTTGTGTTAAATTACATAAATTTGCCTTCTACAAGGTATTATACAACTACAAAAGATGCCCGAATTTCACTGTTAATAATTCATTTCAGAATGCAATCATGTCGTGATGGTATTGTTCCCCCTTTCAATATTTGTGCCATTGTTAAAAGTGAATGTGGCAAAATGCAAAAGTAATTCAATTGATAAATTATTTACTTTGAGATAAGAAAAAATGCAAATACTTGTGTCTGGTTGAAAAATGTAGACTAAAAATTGACAACAAAAGTCCAAACAAATAGTATGTCCATACATGTCATATGTATATTATGTATGTATGTATGTATGTATGTATGTATGTATGTATGTATGTATGTATGTATGTATGTATGTGTGTGTGTGTGTGTGTGTGTGTATGTATGTATGTATGTATGTATGTATGTATGTATGTATGTATGTGTGTATGTATGTATGTATGTATGTATGTATGTATGTGTGTGTATGTGTGTGTGTGTATGTATGTATGTATGTATGTATGTATGTATGTATGTATGTATGTGTGTGTGTATGTGTGTGTATGTATGTATGTATGTATGTATGTATGTATGTGTGTATGTGTGTGTGTGTATGTATGTATGTATGTATGTATGTATGTATGTATGTGTGTATGTGTGTGTGTATGTATGTATGTATGTATGTATGTATGTGTGTATGTGTGTGTATGTATGTATGTATGTATGTATGTATGTATGTATGTATGTATGTATGTGTGTGTGTGTGTGTGTATGTATGTGTGTATGTATGTATGTATGTATGTATGTATGTATGTATGTATGTATGTATGTATGTATGTATGTATGTATGTATGTATGTATGTATGTACAAAGATTCTTTTCCTATAAATCAATCTATGTCCACAACCGTCTTTTATCAAAAACTACAATGGCTGAATAATTACCATGGTGACAGATTGCAAATTAACAATTATGACAAAATATTTACTTTTTAAGATCATGAAATAACCCTGACATAAAATAATGTCTGTAAAATATATCAAAATGATTTAGTAGGTTGTATCCATATACAGATGACAAGGGTGTAATTAGTCTAGCTTTATTTGCATATCAAACGATGGTGAATAAATGCCTCTCTGTTCTCTGAAAACTCTCATATATAATAAATTGTTAGGCTATTAATTAATGAATAACATAGCTACTACAGATGAAGTGACTCATTTCAAGCACATGCATGTAGAAGTGACTGATCAATCTTTTTTTTTCCTAGTTAAAGTTAATATTTAACATTTGCAAAGTTTGTTGGGATTATTGCAGGAGTTAAAGAGTAACTATATATATGACTTGTGACAGAGTTCCCTGAAGGGCAAGAGTCAATGCAAATTCAATATGGCTGCTTCAAACATGTTCAGGGCCTTGAAATAAAGCCAAGTTAGATAACTTGTATATCTATTGACACGAACATTAACGATAATTGAATCAATGACAAATAAAGTGAAAAGTTATCATGTGAATGCAAACTCGTTTCCACGTTTTTGTATACACAAAAATACTTACCATTGGAGTAACAGTATATTGGGCAGGCCCCCCTTGTATCTGCCTTCTTGCCGTAATTTGGGTCTGTTGTCTCACCAGATTGAGAGATCGGGTCAATAAGATACGTCCAAGCCCCATGGTTTCACAACTGTCGTATATAAACCTGAAGTATTGTTTGTATGTCTAAGTCAATTTGTAACACACACACACTGCTTGCCTGTGGTTTAGTTACTTCCCAGCATGCAATTTCTGTGTCTACGTGAGGTACTACTTGTTTTTTCAATAAACAATTATTCACCTGTCGGTCAACCCATAGGAAATTAATGAGTAACAAGTTTTGATGCCAAGTTGTTACCCTTTCACGACAGTACAGCTCAGTAGAGTTATAAGGTGTTATGGCCACATCTACAAGGGGCCTTCACTGGTCCTGCAGTGCAAAATCTTACATTTAACACCACTGAAGTAGTTTTCTCTACTTGGATATACTATGTACAATACATGGGTATGTGACATACATAACTGCAATGAGGTGGAGTTGGCACATTTCTGACAACACAACAGGTAAGTGGCACCAAGTTCCGTTTTAACAACACACAACTATGGCATCACGTATGAATACCATTTACCTCTACACACTGAAGATGGCAGACATCTTGTTCATTCTTTCTCAACATCTTCGATTTTTCATAGACTTTGTTTGCAGTAAGCTAGCTTGACATGATATAGACAGAGTTATGATATAGTCTGGGCCACAAGTGTTTTGAATTTTCTTATTTTTATCAAAATGCACAATTTTACTTGTGACAATTTCCCCTTTTCTTTAAAAATTGTTTACAAATGTTCGAATGTTGTTTCAACACTTTCGTAAATTCATACTTAAATCCTTTCTTTATGTCATTCTTTCAATTCAAAATAGCAAAGATAATATATAAATAGACTAAAATAATTCTAAAGACAAGCATCATTTTTATGTTGGCAAGGTATGATGTGATGGGGTAGAACTGTTTGCAGGTCAGGGGTCAAATATCATTAACCTGTCTGGGAATGAATGACATACCCACAAAAAAGTGTCTTTGAGAACATGTTGGGTCACACTAGAACAACAACACACTTCATACAGTTCTCACTTAGTGATTTTGAGTAACATCGCTTCAAAAAAAAATACACGGGTGATACAATATGTTGGCAAAACAATATTGTTGCTTCTTTGGGCAAATTTAATTTCCAAATTATTGTATTTCAAAAACAAATTACACTGCAAAACACCAATATTCAAACATTGGGTTTATAATACATAGTGAACAATGCACACTGAAAATATGGTAAGACTGAAATACACAAATTTAAGCACTGGATCTCAGCTAGTCCCAAATCACAGATGTTGAAAAAGTTTGGTTTGTCCATCATCTCATTACAATGTACCTTCTTTCTTGCACACTTCCATCACTTGAATCATGTTCTGAGGGATGATATAATTTAATGTCCTCCAGCTGAACATACAATTCCAAATATTGTGACTTAGTCCAATGTCAAATTCAAATTAGTAGAATACTCCAGCAACCATATTTTGAACCCTGTAGATGTTAGTAGGTACATGTATCTAATTTTTGGTCATTCCATCTTTTATTCTTCAGCATCTGGTCTGCTTCTGTAGTTATCTAGGTGAGCAAGAACCCATCCTGGGACAGTCATCACACCAAAAAATAATACAGTGAAGGCTATAATGTTCTCCTGAAATACAAAATAGAAAAAAAACTAAGTAAATTGGAATGTTTCTCACATCTTACAATATGAAAAGTAAAAGACTATTTTGAAATGATGCAATGGGGCCAACACTGTGGTTGAAATGAGTACAAGGATGCAAGCTTTGATGTACATTAAAACTGTATCAAGTTTATTATCATTGGTGATGTTGCCAAGTTGAACACTTTTCAACAACAAAAATATGGAATATGTGTAATTCAATGTATATTCTGGTCGTTCTACATCACAACAATATCCATCTATCATGTCATTGTTTCTGTCACTCTCAAAAAATATGAGTCAAAGATTTCAAAATGGGCATTATTTTCCCTCAGGCTAATTGCTCATAAATTATGCTTGCAGAGGTATAACCAAAACATTTTTCTTTATTCTGCAGGAAAATACTCATGACCTCTGGTTTTGTCACCTAAGACAAGTATTTGGAATTTCCCTTTTAATATATCACTCACTTTTTACATGACTAAACTAAGAAAAATGTTTGGGAATAATTAATAATTCTCCATTATTTTCTGAAGGGAATATATGAGTGACAATGCCATGGGGGCGTTATCACTAAAATAGTGCACATCAAAGACAAGTACGTAGTGACAAAATCCTCATGTAGAGAATATTTTCCAGGTGAGGACCATGTGTGAAGTCAAATTTTGAGGAATAATACAGTTATACCTGCACTAGCCTACTTTATGAAAAAATGAGAAAAATAACAATGATTTTAACTTTGGCTCATGTTTCAACCACTGCAGAATTACAATTTCAGTTTAATGTTGTGTTGTGTTGTAGAAACTGTTCTTTCTCTTCAAATGTGTACAACTTGGGATCACAACATGGTACATGGTACATGAATAGTACACATCCCCTGCCTCCCCAATAATAGAAAATATTTTTGTTAATAAGCTTTCCTTATTCTGGAGATTGCACTCAAAATCACACTATGATTACACTTTCAGAAATTAAATCCTCAATGGACTGTGAGATGTAAATCTACATGCTGAAGTATGGTAGATATTTGCTAAATTACACCTTACCCTTCAAACACCAGGCATTTCTTATCTCCACTTTAACCACAGATTTTTCATGACCTGATCAATATTCAAAAGTGATCTTATCCCATCTAAAATGGTGAAAAATTATGAGGCACACCTAAAATTTGAAAAGGGTGTGATTTCAAGATCTCACTGAAATACCACTTTCACTGATATCTTGAAGTGAGACTCATTTCAAATTTTAGAGCTGCTTTCACTATATTTTCTGTTTTAGAAAGTAACTTTTGAACATCGATTAGGTGATGATGGTTCCATTAGACCTTGGAAATGCCTGGTTTACAGCAGGTAAGGTGAAATTCAGCAAAATAAATCCACCAACCTTCAGGTGATGCAGATTTGCACCATAACAGCTATTGACAAGTCTGAAATCAGAATTGTATCACTGTTTTTAACTAGTGCAATCCCCAGCACGATAAAAAACTCAGAAACAAAAAATAACGCTACAATTTATTATCATATATATAATAATATTGCAGCTACATCCATGACATGATGGTTCTTCCCGGCATTCATTGCACGGACACATCGATGACATCCTTGATCAAGTCATGTATGTGTATATTAAAGCCATATGATACCACAGTTTGGGTCGCAGTTTTTACTTAAGAAACTGCGATATGGTATCCAAGCTGATTCAAATAACAATATGTATCTTTTGTCGAACTATTTTAGTAATAAATATATAAGCCATTTGGCTGTTGCCAGCGAAATGTTAGGTCATCTCGACTTCTACAACAACTTTGACCTACCGCTACTGTGACTTTCTGTTGTGGTGGGCCACCCATCACTGTTCGACGTTGAACAACACTGGTTTGATTTCTAATAGCAGGCAAGCTGCGTTGAAATAAACCACGAATAGCTGACATTGTGAACAGCAAATAGTCTCAAACTAATACTTCTCGAATGCTAAAATGGCGACAGCAGACGCACGTAGTAGTTGACCTCGGTTGAGCGCATTTGGCATGTTTGACCTACAACGGTTGAGATAAGTTCAACGTCGAACCCTTGTCAGTCAGAACATGAGAAACCCTTAATATGTATCGTGGAAATTTATCTACAAATTATTAAAATGTTATTGTTTAACACAATATGCCTATGGTGTACAATTCAAAGACACATTATCCAACTTTCAGTAAAGATCCCAGGCTTCCATCCCTATATATAGTAGTGTCAACTGGAAAGTAAGGTTTCCGGTTAATGTCGTCCTTTTCCGGGATACTTCGACAATAACCGAAAACCAACGAGATATATCCGGAGATACACGAACCTGGCTGTCTATAGTGCTACGCCGTAAACGAACTGAATGTACTGTTTCGTTGTTGACCGAAGTTAGTTGCGGGTGGTATGGTCATTTTTTCTCGCGGTAGGTCAACATTTATTTCTCTTCAAAGAATAGGTATATCGTACCATTGTTCAGGAAGGTTGTGTGGTCATTTACTAGACATATGTACTCAAACCAGACTGGTTGGATCCAGACTTCCTGTGCAATGGGGTTGAGTTGACAGTCCACCATGGACGCAAGCTCACTGGTCATCACCTGCAGCTGCGGGTTGATATATTAAAACTTTTGGGTCAGAATAGTGTGTGTGTATTTTAGGGACTTCGAAACCAAATTGGTAAAACAACATCATGTGTTTTTGCTTTAAGGGTTACTTCTATGACACATAACCCGATAGTTTGTACATTTTCGTGAGTTTTCTCAGGCAAGCTGCCAACGCTGATCACCCAGTCCATGTCAACTGGGTACACTACATGGGGCAGTGTCTCGTGTCAGTGTCGCCATTGAAACTGAATGAATATTCATTGTTATAAGAAATACATTCATGTAGGAATCTTACCGTTGTCGATTAGTGGTACGATGTATCCGACCTAATGTCAGTTGGTAGAGGGAATATTATTTGAAGTTCACAAACGACACCGACTTCCAGACTTCAAAGAAACTATATGTGATACCGCCTATGTTTATAAAAAAAATATATGCGTATCTTTAATTTCTTTATTTCAATATGTGTATAGCGTTGTAACTCCATGGTTATAAGACAGTCTTACTAGTCTGACTAGTATGTCTGACTCCATACATCATGTTGATGTCTGTGAATTCAAAATGAAGTTGGTGGAATAATTTCATACGATGTTGTGCCCTATTAGTTTGTGAAGTGCTGAAAATGTCCCAGCATAACAACAACATTTTGATGATAGTGTCAAAGGAATTCAATGAGACTGTCAGCTGAGAGGTAACCAAAATCATGGTGTGCAGCGCAGTGTCTACTGTCACCTTATCCTCAGAAAGGGGTGACAAGCAGTCTCCCAATCTCAGATGCTGCCTACACAGTCCTCCTCACTTCCACCTGGGACTTTAGACCAGCAACTCGGCATTCACACTCAACTCATCCTGGTGTGTTAGATGAACAAAAATGTCAAACATGGAATCCAAGTCACCAAGTCATGTAGTTGTACTGCCTGGATCCTGGTCCTGGTTGCAGACAGAGTAAGGAGGGACTTGACTCAGACATTGTCCCTATACACCACCAGGATCCTGTGATAGCCTATGCAACAAGTCTATTCCAAGCACACATGTAAAATGCTTGTTAGTCTAGCTGCTAGACCTCGGATGTTCTTCCGATAGAATACGACACACGACGAACATCACTATCGAGGGTGGAACACTCGAGTTCGGGCAAGCCCTCACTGCGAACTTCATTCGCTTATCGTATCAGCAGAAAGCCTGAACGTCTAGCAGCAAGACTAAAAGAATTACTAACAACCCCATTGATCAAATATAACCAATCAATTGACTGTCTACTTGTTTCACATCTCTTTAATGACAAAAGTCCCCACTCAGATGTCGACCAAGAATATTGAAATCCGAACTTGTCATAATGTTGATTCTTCCTCCTTATGGAATCGCATGCACGCTGCCATATTGGACACTGTTGAGCATTTAAATAAGTTTGAAATTATGACAATTTCCGATTTTGTGACTACCGATATTTGTTGTCATCCAAACTGGGACTACTGTAGTCAAACAGATGTCAAATATACATAGTCAATCAATTGCTAATGAGTGTATATGTTGACTCCTGGGTCTGGTAATTCTATGATATTAGGCACTTCTGGGTTGGTTCAGGTTTCTTACTTGGCTCTTTATAGGACAGGGAAGGAAAGGGACAGTGTCAGAACAGAGTCCCCACTTATAAACTTATAAGAGTAAGTTGGAACTCTATTCTGACATTCTCCCAAAAGGGTTACAATGTATTATAAAAATAAAGTGCCAACTTACTGACTCCATCTGCAGACAGGTCTACCTAGTCCTACAACACAATAAATTCAAATCCACTGTTTGTAGTCTTTAAAAATGATTCTGGGTAAATCATTCTGTAAAATGGAGATAATGACAACGAAGATGTAATATGTGAAATGCCAACACTTTCTGAAGATAAGAAAATATCAGAAATGTAGACATGTCGATATTATCAAATCAGACCCAACGGTCATTGAAACTTCCAGGCAGTACGTAACCAATAGTTGTAATTGTGAGAAGATAATAAAAATGCTGTGTGACAAAGCACCTTCGTGAAACAACATGTGCTTTGGATGTCATATGGACTGTACACATTACTGTAGTCTAGAATGAAATAATACCCAGTATTGTTTTCTAACAAAAGTTCCAAATGAGTATATACCAGGATTGCCATTTCATGAATAGTATTAGTAAACACTAATATTTGCAAAGAATCAAACTACAATTTATGTGCGATATCCAGTACCATGTTCTACTCTCAACTTAAGGTGGTTTTGGTACATTGTAGTTCTCAGATGTGGTGTAATGCATATGGGAACACCCAAGTGAACCAAGCAAAAGTACATGTAGTATATAATTTATTATATATAAATTTTGTAATCATATTATGATATTTTCCACAATGGTTTATGATTATCTTGGCAGGGTCCATCATTGAGAAGTATTTCTTCTATGTTGTGATCTACACATGTGAGGTAGTCATGGAAAGATACATTTTGGTGTCTCAAGTTTGCATAAACTTGATAAAGGAAAATTGAGAATTTAAATTTTCAAGCATTTGGTATGTACAAATATTGTACATGACCTGTACTATGTAATATTACAGATCAAACTAATTGTCGCACAACTGAATTACTTAGTAATTATTATTATTATTATTACATGATGATGCACATTATTAGACTTTGAAGTATTTCTGTAAGAGTAGCAAAATCATCTATGGTCAAATTGCCATGATAACATACAAGCATAACCAACTGGTTCTCAGATAATTGCTGGAAACAATCAACATGCATGTGTCAGGTGTCATTGTTTTGAAATTTATGGCAGGTGGGCTCAAATTAAAATGTCAGAAAATTGTTACCTGGTACATTTTGTATCACCAAATAGTCTATTTACAGTATTGTTGTATGACATAGTATCTGCTACTCATGCAGATTCATACACACAAATCGTGTTCATTTTAGTCATATGATTTACAACATTTGGACATTCAAAGTCAGGAAGGGAGAGCTACTTGGGTTACTTATAGCCGGGTAAATTGATATTACTGACATAGGATTGGCTTTGATTGATAAGGTGTGACAGAGTTGTGTCAAGGCCAGCAAACAAAAAATGTCAGTTATATCTTCAGATTCAAGATAGAAAACTTCATCAGATAAAAATTCACTAACTTCCATTTTGAGTTGTTTAATAAAAACAACTCAAGTTTACTCAATCTGAGAAAAAACAACTTCAAACTTATTTACTGAAATGTTTACACCATTTGAAACAGCTGGTCATTATCACTTGTGTATTCTTGATACAAACCAAGTTTGTTTTACTTATGACACAAGTCAGTGGGGTTGCATATTTGGAGACAGTTTTCACATTCATGCATCAAGTAGGTATCATGTAGCTTACCATGCTGGATTTGTGGTTTAGTTGATGTACACAGATAGTGAAAAGGTTTGTGGAATCTTTGTCCTTCATTAAGGTTAGACTCTAATTGGATAGGTTGATTACCGCCTCTAGTCTGTAATCAGACAAGATAAATAGGGAGGCAGATTCATTCAGCTGGCCAATAACAATAATGTCAAGTAGTGTGATTGACTGATTGTGTCGCATTCACGTTTACTTGTTAATCATCTTTTATGAGTAACTTCAATGTCTAATTTTTGTCTTTGGTCAGTTATTATGTTCAGCTCTGTGATTACTGTATAGATAATCATTAGCAATATTGTGGATTGTGTTCACATATATCATGGCATTTATCAACAATCCAATGAAATACCAATGACCTTATAAGTTATAGCAGTAATTTGAATAAATTAGATTGTTGTTTATCTTACCAGGTTTTGTGTGTCAGAAAAAGTAGTTACATATATTTATTTACATGCTTAATTACAGAAGTTGTGTCATCAAAAGTATATCACTATTTGTAATGTTTATTTGATGTTTTGTAGTGTTTCATGCTGTTTGTTAGTACAAAAATACTTTTGTGTATTTTGTTTGAAGCCACCATTTTAACAATCAACATCTCATCAATTAGAAGATGGTATGTAGAATAACAATCATTGCCAAGTAGATTACAGTCATAGTCATGGCCAGCCTTGTAACTTGTTTTCAAGATAAGTGATATGAAAGTAAAAATAGAAAGACAGACAGTTGAGACACATTAGGTATTCTGCTCAATCTCAATTACAAAGTCAACTCTCCTTCAGTCATTAATTAATCATTTTGTCCTAGTGTTGTTTTTTGTACTACAGCATATTCTCATTGGTCTGAATGGATTGTTCTTGGTCATCGACATGGGTTTCATTATTTCTACAAGGACATAGTTTACAATCACTCTCTTTAAATGGAATGGTTGCCACTTTACCAACAAATTCATTCAATGTTAGTGGCCGGTATGATACGCCATGCAGTTAAGTGACCATCTAGTCAAATTTGTCGGGACCAGCAGAGGTAAAATGTCAATCTTTTGCTATATTTTAAATTAGTCACCAGTACCAGTTCTTGGTCAAATTTGTTAAAATTGGTAACTGTAAATGCCAATGTTTGGCTTTTTTTGAACTGTTGGTATCCCCTTAACAGTGGCTCTGGATCTTTTTCTTGTACATCTTTATGTGGATGATTCCATGATGAATGCCAACCATTATGGTTTCATTCATGTCGCATGCACAGTTATCATAGGAAGGAAACCTGAACTGTTTTATGAAAATGCTGTAAGGGAAATGCCATGATACACTGAATCCTGTGTTTATCAGATTTAACAGAAGTTGGGCTTTCCCCGGAATTATCCATTTGAGAAACATGTTCCAGTTATGTTTCCTTTTTCGGTATACTGTATCCGTGTTCGCCAAAACTTCATTGAGTGGTTATCATTTCCTGGGCAGAATCCAGTGTCTACAAATGTAAAATGTAGCTGTGTAGATATGGTAATATCTGACTAACCAAATACTAGTAATATACCAGTGACATTGCAAATTGCATGTACCTGCACATACAATATGTCTTTTCAATATAAATTTTTAGGATATGAATTATGCTGTCTTTTTGTAAATAGTAATCTGTAAATTTAGGTACTGCATTACATTTGATAGTGGTTTTTCCATTGTTAATTCCCATAAATGTCCCCAATGTTGTGTGTATTTTGTGAGACATTGAAATGAGAAACAGAGTATTTGTGGCATTTAGTATGTTTATTCAAGAGACACTTTCCATGGCTAATGTACCATATCCACACAAACAGACATTACTGGAAATGTTTGTTTGATGAAGTCAGTTCAACAACTTGTTATTCAAAGAAGACATGCCATAAATTATGCCAGTGTGAGTACTGAGAGATTAAAAAGTGAAAGATATATTTTACTGCAAGCTACAATAATGCATTAGTAAATAGCCAACATACTTGTGCAAGTTAATTACAATTGTAGTACTGTTTGTAAAAAAAAAAAAAGACTCGGACCGCCCTGGTGTAGAATTTATGCCAATTTTAGGTTTGTTTTGAAATTGACAGAAATAGTGGGTGGTTTTAATGTTGGACTGAACTTTGTCATTCATTGTAGAGTTGGTGTATACAAACGAGTTGTCTTGATAACAGATACTGTCATACTATCAGGCTGTGTTCTACATTTGCCACATATCACATCATGATACTGTATACATTCCATTTAGGGTGTCCCATACACTGAGTGCCTGATAAACCTTCATCCTGTATGTTATTGTAAGTATTTTTAGCTGGTAATCAAACATGATTATGTTGGTTTTGTGAATATGCATGTAGATTATTTATGCCCTGTGGACTCTTTGACAGGTGTTGGGAGGTTTGCTGTGTAATTCTGAAATGATAAATGTAATAGTATACTGACATGGAATGTTCCAAGTCATTTAGTCCACCAAGATGTAGTGCATACATTTGGAAGGCTATACTACCAGACTTTGATATATTATTTACATACTTGACAATTTGATCTGTGAAGTCCACAAAGTTGTAGTGTACCCATAAAGGGAAACACCAGGAAATAAAGATATCTTAATAAACTAGGTTCTGCAGAGTCATTTCATGAAATTACATAACAAAGTTTTCGCACAAATGTATCCTAAGAGTGGTTTAGCATTGCCTCATGAGAGTTAGCAGACCTGCAAATGTATAAATTTAAATGAACCATAAATATTCATGACTCTTAAGTGCTTATAATATTACCTTCAGATAAATAGTTTTAGTTTTCCCTTACATGTAAGAATTACTTGTGTAAACAAATTTGAAAAAGAAGAAAAGTATTCATGGTGTATGATATACATGGATATGGATGAGATGTGTGGCTTTAGTATGAGGGCATCACAGATTAATTATTGTTAGAAGTGTATTCTAAAAACAACATCAAATATGTAACCTCATTATTACTAACCCCCAGTGGGCACATTTTGGATGGGGCTATAAGAATGACCCATGAATAACCCATATTCATATTACTTTTGTGTATGTCAGTCTGTGGACAAGTGTATTTCTGACATTTTCAGAAATGTCACACTATAGAATTTAGAAAATACATGTATATTTATTTTAGTATAGATGAACAGCAGCCATATTTGTTGTAACAATTAACAGTCAAGTGATAATTTGCTTTATAGATTTGGAAGTTTTATCTTGTAGACACCATGCATGTGTTATCACCCATATTGTCAGAAGAGCTGTCTAGTTATTCTGTGACCTGTTCTCATAATATTACTCTGTCTCCAGTCTTGCAATATAGTATAGAGTAGTGTTGTTGATATGTTCGGTTTCTCCTGTTAGATGTACTGGACTGAGTGATATTACTTTAGTGTTATGGATGTAGATGTTCACTAATTGTAAGACCATATTTTAATGATGGGCGCTGTGTGCAGACTTATCTCTGCATGTTATTTGTGTTTTAAAAAGTCATGTTTAAACATTGGGTAGTGATGATTAATAGGTGAAGAAAGTAACTTCATATGTCAGAGATGATATAAAACAATCTGTCATCCTTCAAAGTGTGGCAGCTGGCTTTCACTGATGTGGTTGAAGAGTATGGACTGACAAGCTGTTGGCATTATAAATGGAAACACTGTTACATTCACAATTACAGAGTGTTCAAGCTTCTTTTAGTAAGAACATTCAGTTTCTCCAGGTAAAGTAGGTTGAATTGTGGAAGATGTATTACTAAATGACTTTCAACTACGTTCATGAAGTGAGGCAAGTACACAGGTGTTTTTAGCTGTAGACTTCAAGGTCAAGACCACACATGTATATGACACCAGTGACCTGAGAGGCAATAGAGAATGAGATATATGTATCTCAATTGCGAATTTAGAAATGCCAAATTTCACTTATTTTCTAAAGTCCATTCTCTTTGTGTCTAACAAACTAATCAGTCCCAGTTCATATGATGTTGTCATGTAAAATGCAAGTAGATGTTCATTCATAATTCAGCTACATTTTGGTTTTTGTGGAGGGTTTTTTATTCATGGTTATTCAGGATGGGTGCAGGTACTCAAGGGTCAAGGTCACTTTATTATGCCCAAACCAAAAGTCAAAAATCAACATTCTTGTATTCTTCTTGGAATGATGAAGAATGTCAAAGGTAAATGTCTCGCTGTTTATTTATAGTCCAATGGTGAAGTGAAATGCTTTTTGATGTCTTGACCTTTCACCCTTTTTGTTTGTGACCTGTTACACTAGACATTTGTACACGTCCACTCCTACAGGACACAGTGTGATTTAGAATTCCTTCTGCACCTTGCAGTGAAGTGATCTGTAATTATTCACTTAATATGTAAATGTAACTTTGAACTAAGTTGTTCAAGCATTCTAAGTGATGAAGATATGTGCCAAGACTAGCGACTACAAGCATATTTATCTGTTAGTTGGAAGTGGGGATAGGTAGTATCAAGGATACATTATGAATTCCTGTGGTCCATGTAGCTATTTCCTTATTTGTTTTGAAGATGTACATCTGTGGTAGGTGAGTCCATATGTATGACCTCTCCCTATTATAACCTTAATGTTTAGAACTGCCAAAAACAATTCATACATAGAGATAAAGGTTATTGTTATTGTAAATGTTATTGTGTTGTATGCATGATGTATGAATATATTTTGATTTATTCAATGTCATAAAACAATGCTTTATATGTGTACAGTACGTTATGAAATGAATCACTGTCAATACCCCCTCCCCATGAATACATGAGAAGTGCAATGTAGTATGTCCCACCAATTTTATCTTTGTAACTGTTGTAACAAGATGGAGGAATTCATTGTAGCATGGATTATGTGTGACTATTTACTGTGAGGTATAGTTGTTTACATACATGAGTACTTTATCTCTTGTACTTGGCAAACTGACTCCAGAGAATGAAGATGAACTACCATTTGTTGGCTATTTGTTGACATTTTACTTAGCCTTGGGGCTTTAGAAAGAATTTCATGGTTGATTCAAGATTTAAATCATGGTCAACTTTGTGTTGAATAAAGTCAACTACTGATGTAGTGTTTAAATCCCAGACAATAATTATTTACTCATATGGTATCGGGTCGTGAATTAGAAACAGATTTACAAGATGATGTATGTATTATTACTAGATAGAGGAGGCAGCCATAATGTTCAGCTCAACAAAACTGCCTTGTTGATATTTCTACTATTGTTACTATTGTATGTCCTGACTAAAGTGATTGTTTGAATAGGACTTTAGTGTAATTAACAGTGAGAGATTTTCTCAATAGATGTCTTTGAATCCAGAATGGCTTTATGAATAGATATTGTCCCACATAGGCTTTCCAACCCAAAACAAGTGAATGCAAAAACCCTCAAGGCTATTAGCAATAATATATTACCTACTATATTGTAATCTTTTCATTATCCAGCCTCAACACCCTAGAGAAATAGTTTGAGAAAATCATATGGGTCATTGGATCAAAAATGAAAACCTGGCAAGTATTGATACCAATACCCTAAAGATTAGTACCAACATGGTTTCACTCTTTCCTAAGGTGAAACCTGGCATTTATATCCATGACTAAATTCAAACATACCGAGGGAAAATATTTAGCACCACTAAATTGTGTCATGGGATGATGAGACAAACATTCTTCTTTGTTACATTGTGAAAGAAAATTAATTTATAATATATGTGCACAGGAACAGGAAAATATATTCAACAAGACATGGTAGCACTTTGGTTCTTAGTTAGTATGGAAATGCTGAGATGACTTTGAAAATGTATGCACTATCTGTGATTAATTCATTCAATCATGTCTGATAGTTACTAAACATGTACATGTATTTATGGTTGTATGATGTGAGTGAAAGTCACTTGAATTGTTTTGAGGAGCCTTTAGTATTATTTCTGTTATCATGGATAATGAAACAGGTGATTGTGTTCATCTGAGGAGACACAAAGACTGAACCGCCAGTGTTCAGGATTTAGTACTTAGTACATTGTATCTGTAAAGTGACTCCCATGTGTGAAAATTTGGATTCTGCCTAAAGGTTTCACCTTAATTATACTGTCTCCTCGAGTTGTCCTTAAATCTTATATATTGTAATATCATGTTAGATTAAGAATGAACTCACATTGTTCACCAAGCGAATCTCATTCTGTTTTCCTCTTACTACTCAGCTGTGAAATGTGTAACATTGAACCTGTTAGGGAATCTGTAAAGGCTTTATTCAAACGATTGAATTGGTCAGTGACAGTTGTTGTAAGCACAGATTAACACTAATTTGTAAAATGATTTGTATATGAAAAGCATTCCTTGTCAGAAAGTCCACTTCACATACTTTTATATGTGTCTTCTTAATCCAAAGATTAATAGAGTAAATTAACATTATTGTTATTATCAATTTTGTGGAGTAGGTATGATTGGAGCCAGTTGTTGAATTAGATCTGTCCTATTATTTCAGGTATAACACTGGCGATCTACTCAGTACTAATCAGCTCCATAGTAAAGTAATTGAGTTCGTTGCAGGAAATGAACAAAACATCTAACTGATTTGAGTGACTGACTTAATTTCGCTTCGTTAACAGAAGCACTAAACTGTCTGTTCTTTTGAGATCAGGCTCCAAGTCATCAAAGACTCGGCCAGAGTTAGAGAATGACAATCCATAAAGGTACACATGCTGGCCACGTTAAGTGGCTTTTAAGTATACCTGATTAGTCACAAAGAAAAGGGGTAGCAGTTTATCCATTTAGACACAGTCACAGCAGTGAATTGTATAGTCACCTAGGCTTTTAGTGGCCGATTTTTACCACAGCAGTTTGCATGGTGATAGCATCGCCATTTCTGTGTCGGAGCAGGAAACAAGACTGATCGATTCTGCCCGAAGTACCTCCATGTTACTCACTTTTCATGATTGACTGATGCTTGATAGTCATTGTATTATGGGAAATTTCCAGTGTACATTGTCATTACTCACTGGGGCTCATACTTGTCACTGGAAATTAGAAAACAAAAGCAATTAAGTATAAAATTGGATTTACTTGAAGTGTTGGAGTGGAAGAATGAAAGGAATTGTACATCTGTATAAGTAGACTTTTAACTCCCCAGTGTCCTTTTCAGAAATTTTATTTGCTACTTGCAGGATATGTATGACCAACGAAAGTCATTTCAAATACGAACATAATGTAATAACCTAGGGAGAGAGAAGCAAATTAGAGAATTATGAACACCATGGAATTTTGACACCTGAAATAATTACTGTAGCTACTGTGACCTGTATTCCCTGTCGCTTGTAGTTGAACTCACTGAGTGGATTCAACATCTGGCCAGCATAATTAATATTACATTTTTCATTGTTCTGTCACTTATTGTAAATTGGTTTGGATGGTAGCCAAATAACATATTAAGCTATGACGAAACATACATTGTGACCATCTGTAGGCATACTGTTATATTTTTGTACATATATCTACTAAATGCAGTACACAAAAGCAGCTTGAACCGGAAACATCCCCTCATGTCCACCATGTGAATATGTAAATCGAAGAAGCCCTTGCTGTCGAGGATTAAACAATTGTTTGTTTAAAACCGGAAAATATAACGTACAGAGCACGAAGTTTGATTACTTATTGTATTATTTTTACTACCAGTTCATGGCATCTTGATATTAGCCCCCAAAGCAATATATGATGTAAGCCTGTCATATGCAGTATACATAAGTTATACATTAGTCTGATGGATGGTGCATTTCAGAAATCCATAAAATTATCTTTATTTTATGAAACTGAAACCACATGTGCATATTGGTGTCAATAACTAATATAGGTGGACCGTCAGTTATTGTGGATAATAGAAATACAATTCTGCAAATATTGCATTACTAAGGAAATTGACTCAGATGTATTGTGTCTAATGAATCAAGTTGTGGCATAATTAAAATTGACAGTTTGATATGCACCGATAGTTGCTCCATAGACAAGATGTCTGCATGATGCAGTCAGTCGGTTTTAAAAATGGGTTTTTTCAGTCTACGTGTTAGTGCATGCTGACGGACTATTTTCCAGGTCAATTGAAATAGCTAAATATATTTGGTGTGAGATAATTTATTTATGTTTTAATTGATTTGTATGAATGTATCTTCGATATTGGATCGCTTGGTAATGATTGTAGAAATTAATGTCGTTATTTTTCTTTTTTTTTATTTATGTGCTGTATTTTTATTTACATCTATTTTTTCTTTCTTTTTCTTTTTTTTCTTTTTTTGCTATAGGGAATTTATTACCGGAATTACTGTACATGTTTGAAGTGAAGGGAAGGAAGTGTGCTTCATGATGCTATATCAAAAGAGGAATATGCAACTGTAAATGAGCTTGCTGACCTATGTTTCTATGTATTCTGTATTTTGTACACTTTTGACCCTGGAATGTTCCACTGTTGGGTAGGAGGTTGAAGGTGGGTTCCCATGTGGGTGTGATGGCCATTAATAACAGCTTTCCCGTACTGTGATTGGTGATGGCAGTGCCCAACATCCAGAAGACTCGTCTGTCTACCTGAATGAGCTAATAGCAAAATTATGGGAGTGAATACATCTAGTTCCCTGGAGAAAGAAAAGGAAAGAGAAAAGGAGAAGCTTGCTCAGTTACACTCTTCTGCTTCATCCAGTTCAGCAGTGACTCATTTCTCTGATGCTTTAAGTTATCCAGAACATCTTCACAGTTACGGTGTCGGTATGGCTTTCCAGCCAAGTAAAGACAAAAAGAAGAAGAGTACAGGCTTTGCCACTTTACGGAAGAAACTTATACGCCGGAGAAAATCTGGCAAGTCACATGATCATGCCAGGGTCATGCGAGAACTTGTTTCTGGATGGAACGTGAGGGATCTTAATGCACTTGTTGAAGAATATGAAGCTACACATGCACTGAAAGAATTGGTTATTCAAGCTGACTTAGCTCGCCCACATGCTAGTTGTCTCAAGGAGGACTTGTCAGATCTTTACGATTTTAAGTACTGTACAGATATTGATCTTATTTACCATAATACCTGCTTCCCAGTTCACCGAGCCATATTATCAGCAAGGTGTTTGTTCTTTCGGGACTTGTTACGAAGATACCCAAATTATGGGGCTGAAGTGCACGTTGATGTAAGAACCAAAGGTATGGACATATCAATGTTTTCAGCACTTCTTCGGTACCTATATACAGGTGATTTCAATGCACAGGAATCCAGGTTGGAGAACTTGGACTTCCTTGTGAAATTAGGAGATGATTTTGGGACTCCAAACCTCCTTGAACAGGACTTTAGACAATTATTGGAGACAGGAGAATACTGTGATGCAGTCTTAGTGTTCTCCTCAGATGCAGAATTATCGGATACAACAGGGCTTCCCGAAGCATGCGGTGGTGATGTAGTACATGAAGAACTTCTGTGTCACAAGGCAATTCTAGCTGCAAGATCACCATTCTTCCGCAGTTTGCTTCATCGCAGGTACAGATCAGGGGAAGAATTAACTGAGAGGACTTTACAGCAACCTACTAGAATAGTTCTAGATGAAACTATAATACCAAAACGATATGCCAGAGTACTTCTACAGGCTATCTACTTAGATGTTGTAGATTTATCCCTGGTGATACAAGACAGTCCTAGTATGGGCAGTCTAAGTGAAGTACAAGCCATGGTGTCAGGGAGAGGCCAACTTACCAGGACAGAAGAAGCAATGGAAGTTTATCAGATTGCGCGGTTCTTGGATCTCACCATCATGGCGCAAGGTAAGATTAAGTGAATTAGTGGGTGTTTAGTACGTAGGGTGACCAAGTCACAGGAACAGAATATTTAATGCATGATGGATCTGTATTGAAAGTACCAGTTTACAAGGACAGGGTTATGTAAGGTCAAATCAATTACAGTGAAAATTGAACAAACATGTATTCTCAAATAGTGTGAATGCATGGCATGCTTTTTGAATGATTTCTAAGTGGAAATATTTGTCACAAAATATATGAGTGTTGAGTGACATTAAAATTCTGAACAGCTCTTACGCTGACTGAAACTAGTGAAAGTAAATGTGTCTGTATCTGAACAGAATATTTAAGTATTTCATTCTTGTACTCCAGTCACTAACATTTGTGTATGCTAAATGAAGCTCATAAAACAACTACTTTATTGCCAGAGAATGTGGCTCTGAGTCTGAGTTGTTCTAGAATTTATGGTGAAATAAAAGTGCACTGTATCTCTTGTAAATAACATTTAGAAAGTAATGCAGAAATAATATTCAAATTTATGAAATCGTATATCTGAGTTAACAAAATGTCAAAGTGTAATGTTTACATCCAGAGCTGAGCACTTCTCTGCAGCTAGGAATACGATCTAAATTTGAGCAGCTAGCATAAACCACAGCATAACATGTCATGCTGTGGAGATCCTGACCTTAGAAGAAATCCAATATAACATCACTTGTAGCTCTATACTTGGCACAATGCCTGCAGTAAAATGGCACTGAAAAACTCCACAGTGGAAAACAAACTGTGGTTACAAAGTGACATTGAAAAACTGTATAAACCTGACTATTGTGTATGTGTGGTATAGATAGGGTGGACACAAATGTGAATAAAAAATCAAGAAAAACATACCTGTTTACAACAGCATGAAAATGAACCCATGCTGAAATTTAAATTGAAAATATATAGACTATTTTTATCTGCTGTGAGATGGAATATTTATTTGTCTCTTTCATTCAAATTCAAATAATAGTTTTATGGACATCAGTTGGCACCTTCAACATTTAGAAATATTCAGTCTTTCATGTGTCTCGATTTTAAGAATAGCACAGGACAAGACCTGAAGTGTCAAAAGAACCATCTGGGAAATAGATATTGGGGTTATGCATGGATAGAGATAAAAATGCAATCAATGGAAACAGTGTAGAGAAAATAAAAATGTGTGTAGGTTATCAATGGAGATGAGAAATCATCCAAATGTAATGATAAGAGCACTTTGCTTGAATCACAAATCTTGGGTTTGCTGAAGGCAAGATTCAGAGCTATTGATGAAAAGCAGGTGCAGCCATAGCTTTATGTGGATTTATGTAATCAGAAGAATAGCAAATCATAATGCTATCAAACTACACTGTCTTCATTAGTTGCTATAGTAACATAAATTGTACTCAAAGCTCTTAAAATGTCTTGGCAAAGAGAGGATGCATATTTGGTATTTGTATAGGGAGTTGTCTGATGTGGACTAATGACAAACTAATATCATTGTAAATGATAGGTAGAGGAAGGTTAATATTGAAACTAGTTATCTTTGTGTGAATTTTTGAAAAGCCAACATCTTTGTGTAATATAGTATAGCCGATGCTTGCCTTCCACTTTTCTCTCTTTTCAAAAAGAACTTTTTTCCCTGCAGCATTGATGTGAAAAGATGTTTTAAATTTGTGACTTGTATCAAATTTGCAATGTTTGATAAGCTGTGGTGTTGCCAGTTAAAGTGATATTCATAGAAGGAGGCATGCTTTAATATATCAGAATGTATACATCTACAGTTTTATTGCAAATCCTCTGTATGTAACATTTAAAGCCCATGGAATTAACATTAGCTAGATGTAGATGTATAATACTTCATTTTATCAGACTTCCAGCTAACAGACTAACCTTAGCTAGATGTACAATACTTCATTTTACTAGACTTCCAGCCGACAGACTAACATTAGCTACATTGTAGATGTACAGTACTTCATTTTACCAGACTTCCAGCTAACGAACTAACATTAGCTACATGTACAGTACTTCATTTTACCAGACTTCCAACTAATGTTATATCTATGGGCTTCATATTAAAGTGTACAGCCAGATTCACAATAGATATATTATGTGGATTTTACACTGTCAAAGAGTAGCTGATTCAATCAAGTCTTAAATTCTAGGTCAGTTGTTTGCATGATTTATGTGACTGATATATTTTATCATGCTGTATAAATCATGGAAAATGAGGTAAAATGGTAACTTAATAGTATTCATCCATTCTCATGTACAAGTTTAAAGGGAGTGAGTATTTAGCATTACTATTATAAGGGATTTCTTTAATGTATTTTATGTGAAATATTGACTTTTCATGCAAATATTACTCTGTGATGTTCAAGAGTTGAATTCAACTAAAATCCCCAGTCTCTCAAATCAAGAAAATATGCCGGTGATATTTTTATAAGAAATTTCAATCAGTCCCAAAAGAAAATAAGTCATAATATATGCATTAAAACCTTCATGATATTGTGTTTGTTCCTGTAGCATGCGAAGACATAATTGCAGAGAGTCTTTCACAAGACAATTTCATAGCAGTACTAAATTGGAGTTCACAACCTCATGGATCTCAGTGGGTAAATCGGCAAGCTATGCATTTCCTGAGAGAAGAGTTTCTGGCGATTGCGGCATCACCCGTAGGATGTGAATTGAATAAAGCCTACCTGATTGAGGCATTGAAATCAGACTATTTACAAGTAAGTAGATACATCACTCATTTCAAATTGTTGATCTAATCACAGAAACTGTCGCCAGTAATTATAACTGACTAATTTACTTCGTCTTGTTATCAGAGATTCTCAACTACGATATCTCAGCTCTGCTTTCAGGTGTGCCCATCTAATCATAGAATCATTAATGTTTCAATAGAAGGGAAATTAATTGTAGAATACTTTGCATCGGGAATGTCTACTTCCTGTAACAATACAGTGTTGTCAGGGTGTAGTATTCAATCTCATTGAGCAGAGTTTGTGGTTTCTCCACTCCTCATCATTCAAATAGAATCTTAGCAATTTACAATTGAACATGTGCAAAATTTTGATATATTAAATGTGAAGGTGATATAGTCATTCAATAATAAATGCAAGAAATTTAATACTAAACATGATAGAAAATAACTGAATACAGAGAGTCTAAAATGTGATAGCTCATACATAAACATTTGAAGAAAATTGTCTGTATATGTAAAACATGATACAAGTTGTCTGTAGACAATAAGTGGTGTCTAACCACAGCAATGATAAAAATCTTAATTAGTCTGCCATCTGAGGTTGTTCTGTTTGTAATGCACTGATTGGTATTGTACAGCCCCACGGCAGTCAGTGTAGTAACGCTGTCAGGTGCTGTGGCTAGTCAAACTAGTTAACCAGTTCACTTGAGTTGTGTGTTCCAGCTGCATGTCCTACAGGGAACTTTGTACTTCAGATTGTCTGTATACATTGTCTGGCTAGTCAGGCTAATAGTTCACCTATTATTTTGCCATTTATTTGCATTCCTACAATAAGACTAGTCTGACATGATTCATAAAAAGCTTAACCGAATAATTCAGTTACTAGCTTTTAGCCCAAAATATGTCATGTGAAATAGTCATACTAGTGCTAATGAAAATCAATGTCAATGTCAAAAGATAGGCTTCAACCACAGTATACTATGAGCATTTCCCTGCCATCTCTCTAAATTTTAGATTCTTTATTTCAGATTTACATATTTGATTATTGTAACCGTGGCAACCCATTACTGTATAGATAGGTGTGGCCTTTTTTTAGACTTTGCTATCATAAACACTAATAGTCGGAGCTCATCAAAGTGTAAAATAATTGTGCAACTCAGATATATTCTGATTCATACTCCCAGAGGCTCACAATACAGTATACATGTTTAAAAGTGTGCATCATGGTGTTTAATATTTAAGAGTGTGCATCAAAGTGGAATGGTTGAAATCATTGAAAATGTGGCATACTAATCTACCATCCTATTCCATACCCAGAGGCCAGTGTCTGTGTAACACTATATAGAGAATGTATTAGCTACTTAGACAACCATTGGCTGTAGTATGACCTGGTTTAAGTTGTCCAAACAAAGAACACTAACAAATTACCACTATCCTCCATCTTTCACTCATGTCACCAATTATTAGTAAAATGGTAAAAAAATGTTCCTTACATTTATAGAAGCACGCTTTACATACATACTTGAAAACTAACATGATTTATTGGTAATATCATACTGTGAATAAACACTTGAATTGTTAACTGTGCTTACATAGTATCATACAGATTAAATTCTTACAAAAATAAACATTATTAGATGTCATTCAAGTTTATTGTAGTACAATATGTGGACATATTTTCACAGATGTTAATGTCATATTATTAGAACAGTAGAGATTTATGGCAATATGGTACAATACTGTGTATATGATAATGTCATTATAGTAAACTTACTGTCAAAAACAGCTATTTATGTCCTTACTTGACAAGTTCATTGATTATGTATGCTGCAATGCCTCCACAAGTTCATAATCTGTCCCAGAGGTATTACTGGCAACTACCAATGTATTCCAACAAATTTAGAATACTTGTGTCCCAAGGGGTTTCTTTAAGTGCAAGGTTTCCTGCAATCCTGTACAGGTCAAAATCCATACATCTAGAGGTTTTTTACAAATTTACACCAAGCCATCAAATCTACAGCTTAGAAGTTAGAAAGCATAGGTCACTCTTCATTTATATCCAGGCCCTTTATTACTAAAAAAAATGGACTGAAATACAGCAATGTTTATCAATTACATGTACAATGTAGAAATACTGTGATCTTCTGAACACTGGGTATTGTGGGTTTAACACAACAGTTGAATTTCCTCCAATATGTATCAAATTCTGCGCATTGTTTAATATAATTTGTTGTTGTTAAAAGTTTATCGTTGCCACCATAAGTAGGACACTATCATACAAATGTGACAATGCTGAAGTTAACAGATTTTAGCAGTGTAGCTTTTCATTCCTTGTATAAAAGTAACACAATTAGATATTATTCCCCAATATTTTTCTTACTTCAGCTGAGGAGTATACAGACTAGAAGTGACAAAACTCTTTAGGTCATGAGTATTTTCTGACTGAACGAAGAAAATATTAGGAACAATATCATTATACCTGTTTAAGCATAAATTATGAAAAATCAGGAAGACTAATGGTGACTGTGAACATTTTGACTAAATTTTTATAAGCACCAGAGCCAATGACATAGATGCATTATCATGATATATCATAACTATGGTATAATCAAGTTGTCCATACATGTTCAACTTTGGTTATGTGTGGTATACTATAAGTATATTCAGCCCCCAACTGGCACTGCCAGGAGGGGGCTATTACATTGGGTTCTGTCCTTGCTTGTGGCCATATGTGTGTTAGAAAAGTACATTTTGTCTTTCAGCTGCAACAGTTTGAACTTTGATATGTATTTCATTCAAGTGTCAGTGTTGCAGCCAGCATTTTGAAAGAGTTGGACATCATGTCCCGAGACTTTCAATTTTCTGGGTCATCATAAATTTTGGGGGGACATTATAAAAAAAGCGCCAATGGCATTGCAGCACAACTGTACAGTTTTTGAAAATATTTACCCACATGCTGATCCATGCTAGATATTTGATATTTGCTGAATGATTATCCAGTTGCCTATTTAACCCTGTTGTTATCTATGCAATATACATGATCATTTGGCTGTTGCTATAGGCATGGTCATGTTGCTAAGCATATTTGCATACGATTTTAGTGTGGGTCATCTATGACCCATCACTTCCAAAATTGTGGGTCAGGTCAAAAAAATGTGTGTCAAAAGACCCAAAAAAACCCTCTGACTGCAACACTGAAGTGTCTAATCTCACATTATCAATGATGAGCTTTGTAGTGAGACTTTGACCTTGACACACATTCTTTCTACACTAACTCACTAATAAACAATGACTTCATTTAAATAATAAATATCTATACCTCAAATGACAGCTTTTTTTCATACCTTTGACTCTGAGTGACCTCCACATTCAAGTCCATATAGCAAATTGGTCAGTAAATTATGAAGTTTTGTATCTAGAGACACCATTCAAATTTGCACAAGTGGGGACCATGTCTTCAATTGAATGCTTGTTCTTTTATGAAATGAGACCACTTACAATGTATAGTACCAAATATGTATCAATTATCAAACTAAATAAACCTACAGAGTTTAATAGTCTGTTTTCTGTGATGATATATATATTATTATATATATCATATTTGAAGGGATTTTGTGTAACCTTAACACTCAGTAATTCACCATGGTCTGCTGACAACATGAAAGAACAGAGTATACCAGGAAGGTCTTTCCCACAAAGTTTCATTGTATTGTTCCTTGTAATGATTAATGTTGAAACACTGATACAAATACTCTACCTTGTTTTATTGCAGGCGAGTGAGTTGGATGTCTTGAAAGCTGTGTTGAAGTGGGCAGAACACCAGCTGATCAAGAGGATGGAGGAGAGAGGTGTGTGTTTGAAGACATCAAGTTGTCAAGTTGTGTTGCCATAATGCAAATAGGTTTTATATGTAAAAGTATAAACACATCAAGTCTTGTACAATTTAAATTCAAAACTACCAATACAATGCCATACAGATTATATACACATACAGCACATTCTGACATACCACATGCCTGTACCTAACACAAACATTTGAAATTAGTGTTTAAGTTGAACCCACTGTTAGATTGCATCAGTGACACTTGGCTCCTGGTGAAGTAACTTACACATTGTAGTAGTCATAATATGCAGTCATTACTGTTATCAGTTTCAGCATACAGTCTTATGTTTGTATTAAGATGAAGACAATATCTCTTAATTATGGAAAGTGCTACACTGAAGAAAAAGCGTGACTACTGTTCACTATAGTGATTTCAATTATTACCGATACACCCAAACTGATTTTGCATAAAAGTCCATTATCTTCTCAATGGTGCATTACTGTGAATGTTTTTAATGAGTTCATGCCATGTACATTACATGTGAAACTTTGAGTTCACCCCACTGAATATGTTATGTCATTGTGGTTAGAAGACAAGACAAAAGTTTGATGTCTGTGAGTCACATCTATCAAGACCATTGCGAGTGATCATGTAGTATTAAAAAAACAAAGTGATATTCCTTATTTGACACTAGAGGGCGACATTTCAAAAAATACAATTTTAGCCCGGCATAGTTTTTTGCTGCAGTAAGACTACCCTACTGTACATTGGCAAAATTTTACTTACTTTTTTTTGCCATTTAGAAGTAACACAGTAACAATTTATGCTATTTTTCAGAGCCCAATTTACTAAGCAATACACAGCACAGTGTTAGCAAGAAGGGTATCAAGAGAAGAGACTTGGATGATTCAGAACTGAGGGAAATTCTGTGTGATGTTATACCATACATACGAGTGGATCACATCATACCCCACAACAATGAAGTTTTCACAAACACCATCAAGAGAGGCCTGATAAGTAGCCCGCCCTCACACATGTTTGGCAGTGATGATGATACACTTGTTATCAATCCATGGATAAGAAGCAAGAACAATGCCATGTTCATTAAACCTAGATTATTCATACCATACATGGAAGAGGCCAAGGTAACTACTGGCTATCCACAAATTTGAACATTAAAAAGAATTCATTGATTTGTAAGAAATCTTAGCACAGAACCCACTACCCTAAAAATGCTTGGGGGAGCTCCCTTGCTCAGAAGTAACACAGTAGCAATTTATGCTATTTTTCAGAGCCCAATTTACTAAGCAATACACAGCACAGTGTTAGCAAGAAGGGTATCAAGAGAAGAGACTTGGATGATTCAGAACTGAGGGAAATTCTGTGTGATGTGTGACTAGTTAGAATCAACGCTATCATGGATATACAAATAATGTAGTGTGGTACAAGTAAGAATACCACTTTGGGATGGGGGGAGGGGTTAGAATATAGGTTTTCTAAAGGGAGTATCTCTCCCTCAAATTCACAAACAGCAATTTTCATTTCTATATAGTTTACATGAAATGTATGATGTCGTAAAGTTCGAGTTAAGTTTGTATGGGTTATCTCACTATCTACTATTAAAAGTAATGCAAATTTGTATGTATCATATGGTTGTCCTTTCTATCTGTAGGCTATTGTTGATGAACACATGGTTGCAGAGACAGATCCAGTCAGATTACGTATGATACGAATGTCACATATACCCGATACACTGTACATGGTAGATGCCAAGACTTATCCTGGCATGGGATATACACAGGTGGATACAGCAGAACCAACAGTTATTGCAGGATCTTTACCAGGTATTACAGTCTCTCTGCATTGTATTTCCCGATAGGGAACTTGCAAACACGCCACAGTGAATGTTGCATTATGGGAAATATGATAAATATTAGTCTATTAGTATTGTAGACAATGCTGATATTGGTTGTAACCACAAATAATCAATTCATAGTTACCCTGACAATTGTGGGAGGTTAATTTTATCAGTAGCTCCACATTAGGTATTACGATAACTACAGATGATCCCATAGTCCTTTGCATCTGAGCATGCTCAGTCTGGATTGCTAGTTCCCTATTGGTACAATTTACATTTACTGTGGTTCAGTACACTTGGACGCTTGTGTATATCAATTTTTAAACCATTTTAGAAACACCTGTAGAATGAGTAATTAATGTTGATATTTCAGTGGTGATGTTATGAAATGGAAATCTCATTTTGCAATTTTGAAATAAAATTATTCCATCGATGCTGCTTTCCTTAATGCAGTTACACCACTTAATATGCCTAACCTCAAATAAACTGACCTTTTGCCAAGTGTAAAACAAATGTAGAACCATCATTAATTTAGTCTGAAAGGTTCATTCTGTGTTTACTCAGAATTATTATAATGTCAGTAATTTCTATCACCACCAATAAAATCTAATTAATGAAAAATATCTCTACCAGTATGATAAATGCTACCTTTAAAAGCTTAAGAGTAAAACAAAAGTAGTGTTGTGACTTGCATTAGGAGTTTTGTTGTATAGACAATGCCTGGCCCGATTTGATTGAAGTGTGCTGTGAATAGATGGTAAGGTTGTTGTAGTTGGTATAATTTTGAGGGGTTAGTCATTTATTCATTACTGCATGCGTTTTATCACATGATTAAAATAGAATACAATCATACCCTTATATGTTTAATTTCAATTTGGCTACTTGCCTAGAATGGACTACTAGAATTAGCTTTGTCCAGTCACCCATATATCTTTCAGTCTTTGTGTGATGTGTATTCCATTCCAATTACATTTCCTATATTATGTTGAAATCTGCCTTGTTGCCATTCAACTTCTAAACAACATACGGTAGAATATAATGGATTTATATTCATGATTATCCAGCATGCAAGTTACTTTGAGCAATTTTGTTAAAAGCCTTGTTTTCTAGAAAGTAGTGGGTGGTATTGAGATAAAATGGGAAGAGGTGACGGAGGCAAAGGTCAATTGCAAATGGCGATAAGAAATAGAATTGTGACAGGCAATTTTGTACATTTACTGGTGTGATAACACGTGTATGGCAACACACAGAGACAGCAGGTGCAACTGTAAGGACCGCTATACTGATAACATTCATAGAATCACAAATAATTAGACATACAAAATTGACACATCTTTCTTAATGGTCTGTTTGCTTAGTAACAAAGGATTTTGTAGTCCAAATAGGTTTGGGCTGTACATTTAACCCTTAATTTGCTTCCAAGACTACACAGTTTAAGTAAGGAAGTTGGGTCATTGCAAACTTGATAAATTTGTTTATTGAACCGACAACTTTGTACCGTGTATAAGGGTTATTGTATGCCAAGTAAAGGGTATGTTTAGTGGTAGAGAAAAAAAACAGGGCCAATAAGTATTTCTGACAGTATACCACATCCTATGCAGAGTGGCCCAACCCTTTCCTCACTTTTGTAACTCAAACTGTCACACCCAGGGAAGTTTGCTTTGTCTGCGTATACTCATAGTTTTACTTGCCTTTGCTGTAATAACCTAGTGTATTTTATCTATCTATAGGTAAAGCAAGGGTCAAGGCAGTGTCATCAAATTTTGGCATTTGGACAAAATAGCTTCAGAATCAGTATATTATTGTTGCTAATAGATACCTGAAATATTCTGCTTAGGAGTGTTTTTAGGATATATGATTTTTGAACGGATTAAAGGTGTTACACATTATTTATTTGAAAATACATCAAGTGACATAAACCAGTTACACTTTGTGATACATACTTAAATGTTTTTGTAATTCAAAACCTATTAGGTGAGATGATTATATTAAACTTTCTGAACATTGTGTATTAATCTTTGCATACAAATTTATTGAAAAGAAAGCAAATATGTGTGTTTGCATTCTTCTGTATATTTTGGTTTCAACTTTTAATAAGTAAGTTAGTCCATCATGGTTGTAGAGTTATGATGGTCAAATGTTTAGAGTGGCTAGCTTGGAATCAGCAGGTTGCAGACTCAAGCCTCGCTGTGGTCATTTGTTTCTGAATGAGTAAAGTCCTTGTGCAAGATTTGAATCCCCAATTGTGCCTCAGTCAACCCAGCTGTACAATTGGGGACCTGGTACGACAGAAGTTGCAATGTAAATGCTTTAATCTTATGTGCTCATAGAGGCTGCTATAAATTGTATCAGGGAGTTGAAGTATAAAGGACCTGTACATCTGTGCTGGGATGTAATAATTGTAAAGCGCTTTGAGCACAGTGGGAAAATGATATATAAAAACTAACATTGTTATTATTATATTATATAAGTTCAACAGTGTGAGAATGCATTTGTTCCTGTGCTCTAAACAACTGAATTTTGTTGTTACTTGACAGCTCCTGATGTTCACACAAAGAGAGCCATAATAAGTAGAGAGAAGGACCTATGTCGGAGTAGTTTGACTCAGCGAGCACTGTCATTACCATGTAGTGATATCAGTTTAATAATTCAGGAAGTTCGGAAACGTGTAGTAAGAGAGTTTGGTTTACCTGATGAAGCAGTGGACTTGTTTAAACAGGGTAGTGGTAGTGACTTTGCTGGGGAAGACTATCCCGATCCACAGGAATATGCACATTCAAGACGAAATGTTGAAAGAGAATGGTGTGAACAACCCGAGTCCCCTGTACTGGCAAATCCACCAGAGTCACCTGGGGTAAGTTGTGCTGTAGAGAAATAGACATTAAAATGTGCATATCTTCTCATATCACAGAACACGCATGCACACATACACATACAACAATTTGTAAGTCAGTAGGGCTAACACCAAAATATTAGAACTCTGCAGTTTTTTAGAAGGTATCGCTAACACATATTACCTCATTTTTGATGCACATATGTGATATTTGCATAATTCAACATTTTTAGGGGAGTGCTTGAATGCAACAGCCAAGAGACACATGTCAGTGAAATGAAAGTCTGAGCAATGTCTGCATTGAGTCTCACTAAAAAAGCAGTTTACAAAATATAAAAAACATATTGAGGCTTAATCTGTAACATATTTATAGTAAGTTTACTTTGTCATGTAGAGTGTGAAATGATAGCCATTTCAGGCATTATACTGAGTTGATAACAAAGACGCAATAAGAAAAATGGCCTAAATAGATCTTTGTATAGCTAAAGATAGACAAATGAATAAGGTGTTTGGAAATCACAAATCTATTTATCACAAAAATAAAATGATTTTAAAATCCACTAATAGGAATCCATGTACATGCAAATTTGCAAACTGTCACATATTGTAACTAAAATGTTTGAAGAGAACAGAGGTAAAGAACAACTTGACAAAGTTTTTACCAAATCTCCACTTGTAAATAACAAGTGTCACTGTCAGTAAAATTCTATGAAAGAATTTTTTTCACAGTCAGTTACATTAAAATCAAATGTGAAATGGAAAGGAAAATTAAAGCTGTAAAAGTTGTATAGTTTAACAACATGAAAAATGTCGTTTACATATGATTTATTGATGGACCCTTTCTAGAATGATGTCAGCAGGAAACAACCTGCCTGATATTGTAGGTAAAGTATGTCTTAGTTCAGAATATACGTTTGTTCAGTCCGGTTATACTTGGATGACAACTGCTATTATTATGAAGAGTTAAACTTCATGTTTTACATGGTCAGCTGTTTATACTCACCAAAAATATAAATTAGAATGAAAAACATGTATATGCAGTGTATTATTAAACAGATGCGTAATGCTTTAGTTGTTATATGTAACTAGAGAATACAAGATTTATGATCCCGATGACAAAGTTAAATGCCCTTAACTTCAATGACAGATCACATCAGTTTCTTGACTTCAGTAGGAAATTGCCGTTAGATCTAAAAGAGAAGCATTGACTCCACCTGCCAGCAATGAAATGAGAAGTACCAAAATGTGTTCATATTTCCCAGTTTATACTGAGATACTACTAAGATCAGACTTAAAGTTATAAGTTGCAATTAAAATGCCATCCAGAATACACAAGTGAAATGATTGGCGAGTAGAGAAATATGAAAGAATTCTGTACATCTTGAAGAGTGCCCTCAACTTTCAATTCTTTTATCACTTTTGTTTTCTAAAGTTCACAACATGTGTTTGCAGTCAGTAAGACGTCAGATGTTTAAAAATGACAAATTTGAATTAGAATTACCACAAAACAGTTTTATAACAAATATATTAGAATGTTAAAAAGTATTTGAATTATTGTAAGTGCAAGTATTGGGAAAGAAATTTAAATATGCAAAAAGATGAGTTCATTTAGGGTGATGTCACACAAGGTCACAAACTTTGGTCATTTAGGGAGGGAGGGGGTCTGGCATCAATGCAATTGCTGGCTTTCATTTTCACACTTCAAACAACACAATTTAGAAAATTTTTAAACCTTCAATGATAACAGGATCTGTATTTACTACTGAGATGTTGATAAGTTGATTACAATTTACTGCTAATGTGATATACAGTGCTGGGTTTCCATCGGTATTTTAATAATATGTTTAGAAATACATTTATTAACCATAAAATCCTTCTCTGTCATTGATGGCATTTAGTCTTTGTTCTATAAATCACTCATAATCAAAGCGGTCAACATGTCTTCCATCATTTCCTGTCTGGTGAAAATGTTATTTCAAATGTAATAAAGACTAAACAAGACTAAATGTAACAACATAAGTGACATTCTCTCACACAATGCATCATCATGTATAGGCTTAGTCCAAATACTTCACATTGAAAGCTGAAAACTGTAAGTTGTTTATAACGGATTATTATGATTCTGGTCAAGCTGTATCTGGTTTGTGGTGTCAATTAAAACATGATTCTGGTCGAGTTGTATTTGGTTTGTGGCCAGTGTACCATTGTGTCAATTAAAACATGATTCTGGGCAAGTTGTATTTGGTTGTGGCCAATGTACCATTTGACGATGTGTCAATTAAAACATTACAATTCTGGTCAAGGTATATTTGGTTTATGGCCAAGTGTACCATTGTGTCAATTAAAATGTGACCACAGGAGATAGTCTAATTGTTATGCTGTACACCAGTGTGCCCTCCAAGCCAATTTGACGTGCCACTGACGCACACAATTTCTAGTGAAGCACCAAAATTTGGTGTTCTCCTATCTCTTACTATGTGGTGACTCACAACAATGAAATTTGGCTATCATTAGAGAACACACTGCTGTACACAACAGTAATTCAAGATACCCCCCCTATCTGGTTTCCATGGTCCCTGTGAGATCATTTACAATATAGTGTACTACACTAAGGCAGGGTAAAAGACTAGAGGGTTGTCCTTTACTTAGGCACAGTTGATGAATGCAGAATACTAGTGAGATATTGTTTTATAGTTTGGACATGATCAAGTGCTATACTGTTCACAAAAGTTATACCACAACTGTGGAATACGGTAATTTTGTGCAAAAGTGTTTGAGCAATGAACTTTTGCTGTATGAGTTAGTTGAAGATTTTGTTATTGAAGTGGGACAAACTATTGAATTCACTATTTTCACAAAGTTTGGTGTCACAGACAAAAAGTTGGAGTCACCACGTAATTAAAAATACATTTTAACCTTTTGGAGTTGTTTGGGTTGTCCATGCAGCTAGTTGTACAACAGGAATACCAGTACTAGGAACTGTATTATCTATAGTGTTTGCACCTGGTATATAGTATGCTTAGCCTTGCGATTTGAAGACATTGACAAAGATGAAGACCTCCAGAGCTAACTTACATTGAGTATTCAATTTGTTCCAGAATGTTGAACTGCAGATCTATGGCTACATTGAGTACGTCAAGGACCTCCATAGTGACACTTTCAATGTTTAAAGTTATTTCAAAATGTGTAATTTGTCACATTGTACTTTAAGTACAAAACTGACTATTAAGGGAAAAGTGTGCAAAATGTGTTAAATCACTAACTCAATGCATTGAAAGTTTCAATAATTGTCATGCCTTCAAGACAACTTGATTCAATTCATTCTGTCTCTTTGACCATTTGGAAATGACATTTATCTGTCAACCATTCAATGTGTAACATCATTACCCATGTCATTACTTTCAAGTTAGCTCTGAAAGTTGTCATCCTTGTGTTTATAAATGAGATTTGAAGTGAAATGATAGGCTAGAAGATTAAACTTTACATTAGTAGAGGTGTGTAGTACATAGATAGTGTGTGATTAATGTCACCAGGTACCTTTAAAGTCTTTCAAATGGGATATAATGATTCTTTGTAGTTGATGGGTTGCTTGAAGGCATTTCTTACATGTCTATCAGTATGTAGTTAATTCAACCAACACTGTGGGGTTCCTTGCTTGATTGAGTACACTTTGACCTTGTGTGACCTTGTCTCAGAGAATATGACTTTGAAAAGGTCGTTGCTCTGGTTAGAAAACCAGGTTTTGAAATCTCCCTTCTGAAATTGAGCAAAGCTATAGAAAGCTGTGAAGGGTGCTTTTAAAGAGTGAACAGTGGGTCAACAGTGTAACATTTGGCAGTGGTGAGTCAGACAAGGTCCTTTTGGTGAGACCCTTGATCACTGTCAAACATGAATCAGACTTGGTTTTTTATGAGACTGTCACTCATTCACTAACAATGCCGTGCAATAAGTTACCTAGTAACGGTTACTAACAATGTTAGAAATAGTGTCTCATTTTTACATCTAAATCATGGCTAAAGGGAATAAAATGACATTTGTTTTGAGACTTTCAAATACTCACAGTAAAAATATGCATTTAGGTGAAGATGACAGCATGTAACTTTTCAGTAAACAAAAAGAAAAACAGTAAACATACTGTGACCCAGAAAATGGGAGTTTTTGAGTCTAGTGTCTCGAGTCTCTGGACTAATGGATTAAAGAGAGTGGGGGAAAGACAGCTATTTCCTGATTAAAAAGCAGCAGTATTTCCGTAATGACGTCAGCACCGATTGATTTTCTTGTTCTTTCATCACAGTATAGTTACCTAACTGTGTCTAAGTTGTTTGATTAGTAGCCGTAGGTCTATATAAGAGTCATCTTGAATCAATGGATATTGCAAAGGATAAAGTCATATCCTATTGCCATTGGTAAATGAAGTAAATACTTGTTAAGCTCAATCCATGAGGTGAACGTTTTGTAAATAGACTTATTAAAAATCAGTTTTGTATAGAATGAATACAGATAGCTTTGTCTGAACATGGAGATGATGAGTGGATGTCTGTCTGAAATCTATTTAAAAAAAAAAGAAGAATTTGTACAATACCTTTCACTATAAGTCTGATAGAAAGTCAAAGATTTTTGTGAGAAGCAGAAATAGCGCTTGTTGGTTCCATGACCTGAATAAGATTTGTCTGTCTCTGTACATGTGTGTGTATATCTGTCTATTTGTGTGTGTGTGTGTGTGTGTGTGTGTGTGTGTGTGTCTGTCTGTCTGTCTGTTTGGCCACAAATTGGGTTTCATGATAAGAAAACTGATTTAAACATGGGTATGTATATTTTGGATTTTACAAAATAATCAGATTTGTATTATTGTCAAAAAAATTAATGTCAAAGCAGAAAACATTGAATCAATCTGTTTTGAAGAAAATATTTTACTAAGACCAATGAAAGAACACACACATTCTGACTTGTGACAAGGTACTTGCTATTAAAGAACAATGAAAGAACACACACATTCTGACTTGTGACAAGGTACTTGCTATTAAAGACCAATGAAAGAACACACACATTCTGACTTGTGACAAGGCACTTACTAAACATAGCATAGAAACATGTCCATTGCCTTTCTTTTATAGTTAATTGCATTACCTTATTTGCTTTATGGAATTGATAACTTAAATTATGTTTTGCTGTCAAAAAAAGTTGTTAAATTTATACAATAAAGGAACGAATATTAGAATTTGGAAAGATATCCAACTACTCAATTAGACTCTTCATAATAAATAAAGTAATTACAATATATCTTGATATTGTTACACATGATTCACTTTACTTACAATTTAGAGGAATGCGATCTTTGTAACTGAAATTGTAAGAGGATATTGGTACATTATTTATGAAATATATACATGAAAGGGTTTGACAGATATCATCAGTGATGTTTGTAGAGCCTTCACAAATCAACTATTGATGAATGTAGTAGGATGGTAACACTATTAGCCACTCAGTGAAGATCTCCATAATTGAGTTTGTAACATATTCTAAGCATAGAACTCATATATTAAAAATAATTGTGGTTAACTTGATTGTTGTCGTGCTAGGATAGAAATTACAGTGTAAACTGTTTATCATATACCTTCCATGAATAATATTTCTATACATTGTTCTTAAGTCTAAGAAATAGACATGTCAGATGATTTCAGTTATGATGAAGTTGAAAATTGTTTAAGAATGCAATAACAATAATTTATGCCAGCTAGGTTTGAATTGCAATAATTTTATTGAATTCTTTCCGTTACAATGTTCTGGTCAGCAAATTGAGTACTTGGCCGTACCTTACCCCTGTTTTGTCATAATTCTTGTCTTCATCAAACCAAACACACTGCAAGTAGAATGCAAAGGAAATGATTGCATTCCAGTCTTACACACTGAATTGTATCCAAATCATTTAACAGTCATTTCATGTGATACATAATCAGTGTGACCAATACATAATAGTTAAGACTTACAAAGACATTTAACAGTCATTTCATGTGATACGTAATCATTGTGTGACCAATACATAGTAGTTAATACTTACAGACATTTAACAGTCATTTCATGTGATAGGTACATTATACATACATGTAGTATAGCCCATTTGAGTACACCCCTGACAATACTGATTAGATGTCAACGTAAATTTGGGATTCATGAAATTTTGTTTTGACTCTTTGAGCAGACATTTTCGCTTGAACCCAGAGTCCATGAACATTCATTCTGACATGGGGTATCTAATAATTGTAATAATACATCATGTGTTTTAGTACATTTCCATGAAGGTATGTTTATGAAATTTCAAAATATTAGTTTTAAATAGGGTAGGAAAAATGAAATTGTGTGCATGGCAAATATAGTAAGATCTGGCTTACACATATTTGATTGTGTTTATACATTTAAAAATTAATATATATGAACAAAAATGAGGGTAGTAAGAACCATTTCAAAGACTATAACACTTGGCAATTGTAAAAACCTTCACAGCCCAGATGTGATTTTGCTGACCAAGATTGTGTCATGGCTGGGCACAGCCTCAAGAGGGTCCAAAGGCCATTCTGTTGATATCATGATATGCATTATTCACACGTAGGCCAAAGCACAAAATGAGGGTTTAATAATTAGGGACATACAAAATGACTGGTCATACATAAAGTTTGGCATGAAATTGCAATATAATGATACTGTTGAAAATGCTGGTATTCATTTAAGAACGACATGTTTGTCAGTGTACCTATTTTCAATAAATCATTGTTGTTCGGCTACATCTCGCCTGACTACGACTGTGTTGTCGTTAAAATGTGCCGTAGTTAAACTATCATACAAATGCTACCAACTGAGATTCTATATAGCCATTCACTGAGCGATCCAAACCTTTGTTGCATATATGTGAATAAATTTCATTGAATTTACCGCTATTGTCACCAAACAAAATATTAAATGAGTTTTCTGGAAAGTGACTGTACTATAGCAAATTGCATTGCAACAGAAAAGAATGCAGTCCAGCACCTTTGCTTATTAGGGCAAAGTTTGCCAGGGTTTTGACAAGGAAAATTCTCCTCTGAAATGCATAGGGACATGATTATAGGTATGTGATAATGTATCATAATACTTTATTGGTATATTAACTGTAAGAATAACAAGGGTGGATATGTGTGGTCTCCTGTATTTCAATGGTGTAGTGAGATATTTGGCTGGCAAACTGATCTACACGATGGATTAAATAACAACTACAGGTTAAAGTATATACTGCATCCTGATTTACCACTATTTCAGACCTCACTTGGCTTTAATGGGCTTTTTGAACCTTGTCACACTAAGAGAGAGAAGGAGAGAGAGGAGAGAGAGAGAGAGAGAGTTTCATTAATATTGCTATCACGTTTCAGTATCCTAAATGCTACCAGTAATTTTAGTAAGAGCGTGAACAAGATGGTGTGTACATGTCTATGTGTTTGATATTCCAGAGACATAGTATAGATTAACCTAAAGGACATTGAACCAATTTCGTTCATGTCAAGGGACTATCTCAGATTGTCACTTCTATCTAGTGAAATTGGTACATTTATGAAGGTGGTAGGTCATCCTATTTCAATTAGTGATGTATGTTATGTATACTTTCTGACCTCATTTTAAACAAATATTTATTCGATAGCGTTTCACCTTCAATATTTAATTGCCCTACAAAAGTTAAAAATATAACAAAGTTAAAAGTAACAAAATTTAATTTGCATTTGAAAACAGCAATTTATGGATTATTATACTTTCTTTTACAGCATGTTTCAGTACTCAGATTTACTTTTCACATTTTTTATGTTCAAGTACTAATTGCTGTACTTCTATTTAAAAGTTTCAATTTCAAAAGTGATTCATTTCCTCGGATTATGCAGCACAGATGATAAATAAGTAATCATACATATTCATTAGCTCATTTACA
This sequence comes from Glandiceps talaboti, assembly GCF_964340395.1. Classification (NCBI taxonomy): domain Eukaryota; kingdom Metazoa; phylum Hemichordata; class Enteropneusta; family Spengelidae; genus Glandiceps; species Glandiceps talaboti. Next base: position 25,957,562 of record NC_135550.1, on the reverse strand, counting down.
TATTTTCATAGGAAGTGGCATGTATTTGCATACAATTTACAGCAGTGAAACAATATAAGATTGCCCATGTCCCTGTGACACAAACTTTCTTTTTGCAATTTACATATTTATTAGCTGATTTGCATACTGTCATAAATGTCAGCAAGTACTTGCATACAATTTACAACAGTGCAGCAATATACGACTGTCACAGTCCACTTCCATGACACAAACATTTTTGCAGTTTGCATATTTATTAGCTGATTTACATACTGTCATAAATGTCAGCATGTACTTGCATACTATTTACAAATTTTTATTCAGATAATATTAATGTTACTTTAACTTAATGGCCAATGATATCCCACTATATATTGAGACACAAAATATCTTAAATAGTAGTCAGTCTTCAATGAGATCATTATTTTAACAAAATATGTGTATAGCAATGACTTTAACCAGCATTTTAACATCACCTTGACTATACCCACTTCAGCTACATTGTATAGGAGATAACAGGTGATTTTATCGTTATAGACAAGTCATTCAACTCATTGATGTGAACATTGCACAGTCTTATCAATCTGTTATCATTTTCTTATCCATTCAGGCTGCAGCTGCCGCCCAAGTTGTTCCCATGCTCAACGAGATGATGCCAGACATTGCCATGGCAACAGGTCCTGATATCACAATAGCAACTGCTCCATCTATCAATCAGATGCTATTGAGGGAACCAGAACTTGGAGATGAACATTTTGTGCTTGGTAAAAATGGCCACAGTCATTATGGGGAATTATGAAGACAATAGTTTCAGCAAATCCTCCTTTAAATATGTGAATAATTGTACATACATAATGTAGGACGACAACCATATATGTTGACTGATTCATGGGATCATTGGTTTTCAATGATGCTGAAAGACAGTATGGAGAAGATGTAGGACAAGATGTTATCCCTTGATAATGAACATTCCACTTTAGATGACAATTGGATGGTCTCCAATCATGCCAGTATTCACAGCCTTAGTAACCAGACTGTAAGGCTCTTCCTTACAAGACTATGGATATCTACTATATAGGATGTACATTCCCTAAATCAAGGCATACTTCACATTTTGTGAGTATTAGACTGTTATGAAAATCGGACCAGGTATATTATACAAGCTGTGTGCCACAAGAAACTGATTGGAAATAAACACTATGTCACCATGATAGACTTTGAGAGTAAATGCTTTACTGATTTCTGCCATATAACCAGAGCATTGTTTTAGCTGATAACTTACTCCTCATATTGGGAATATTCATTTGTGACCCAACAAGTCAATTTATTAAAAGGTGCCGTATTTTCTATTTTGTTGGGTTTCTTTTTCTATATGCCTTTTGAAATGAAAAACAGCCTGTTTAGATACAGAGATTACCCTGTCAAATTAATTAATTGGATAATGATTCCAGACGTCAATGGTTCACAGTGTAGGATTTACATGTCCAAGATTTGGCTTTGACCTTTCATTTTCACAAAGTGAAAACTATCTACAAATGTATATTCAGGTGGAAAAGAATACAACTGTCCCATGTTGTATGAAGTATCAATACACCAGTTTTGGTTGAAAAAAAAAAAAAAACCAATCAAACAGCCCTTTGATTGTCATCACTTCTCCCACTAAGATATCAATTGAGTATGAAACTTGAATAACATTTTTTTTGTGTTCGTTTGAATATGATGATTTTATGGGAAGGTAATATTTGACAACGACTATTTACAGGGTGTAAGTAGAACAGGAAATCAAATGTAAGTCTTCTTTGCTGACTTTCAGTTTGGTGGAGTCACCTTCAATAACGGCAAAGATTAGTTTTAGCTATACATGTACGTCCACATGTATTTGTTTATGTATCTATATATGTATAGAATATTGATCATTTAAAAGTGAATGTATTTGAAATACTGATGGGTTAATAACCCATCCACTGTAAGTCAGTGCTGTCAACTGAGATTTGAAATGTATAGTGTAATACAGAATTCATTTCCCTATCAATTGAATCAAAAGATGTACTTAATCTAAATTGGAATTGTGAGTCAGCACTAACTGCTTTCTTTATATCTTTAGTGTACAGTTATTTTTGTTTCTAGTAAATCCATTGAATTGCATAGTTGGTCATGTTGTCAATGGAACAAGATAGAAATCGTGTTTATATTAAAAAAGAATAAAAAGTCAGCTGAAGTATAATTCAATGAAAATTATCAATCATGATATGTATTGTTATAGACCAAGTCTATAAACAGAATTATTCAAAATGTTTCCCTATTTACATGCTTTAGGTCCTAGATGTCTAGGTTTGGTATTGATTGTCAAGTCAAACAAACATTTCCAGCTGGATTCCAATGTTGTGTACTCCGCTTTGAATCTAATGTAATACAGTGTAATTCAATAGAAAGACTTTGTTTTAAATGATACTGTAATATTGACATGTATCCACAATTATGTGATACAATCATACTGTTCTGTTTCTACTTTGAGAAATCAAACGTAAGTGGAGAAGTCAAAATATATATTTTGCTGCTTGTCACCATTTCTATGCATCAGTTTTTAGCTTATAAACATCCTAGTAATACCCAATTTATGCAAGGTATATGTGAAACACTATTTCATGTACATGAACCTTATAACCCTTTTCTTTGTATACTTTACTTTAGCTGCAACTATGGATGTTTTTGTTTTGTCTGTCTTTGTCATCAAAAACATACATAGTGTAATTGTTATTCATTTTTGAAATGCTGAATGTTTGATCCGAAAGGAGGAATGTTGTATAACTAAAAACACTAAAAAGAGTCTACCCTGGTAGTAGAAATCATTATACAGCTGAAATTATAATTGCATTCAGTTTGAATGATCAAACACATTTGACCAAATAACATTTTAAAAAACTTAGATAAGTAATAAGTGAAACTAATAACCACAGTGGATGGGTGCAACCAGATCTAAACTGTAAACTTGAGTTGGATTGTTTGAATTTCATGCTTACTGATTACAGTATAGATCTGGTGCTGTGCCCACCTGTCATGTGAAGACTTTCAATATGAATTGGAGAGAGGTTACTTATCTCAGGTTTTATTGATGCTTCATATTGGGTTATATGTTGCTCTTACCAAAAGTTTGATGATTGAAACTGTATGCAGTTGTAATTCCTGCTGTAATTGGCAGAATGTACCTGGAATCTATGAACATTCATTCATGTAAAACTGTGGATGAAATACAGATCACACTATGTTTCTGTCAAACTTTCCTTTCCAGCAGGAATAAAAAATTATACCTTATGTTAAATGTAAATTTTGAATTAATATGAGGCGTTGGAATGAATTTGAGTCAATATTTGTAGTTTTACCCAAAGGGTGACTTTATTTACGCGAATAATGCTATTATTGTCTGTTTTTATTTTGTCTGAAGCATGTAGATATATGTCCTTGACATGATAATCTTGAATGGTATATGTACTGTATTTAAATCCTGTGGATTATTGAGAGATTATCAAAACATCACTTGTACAACTGAATGGTATGGAGTTCTGTATAAAATTAAAATTAAAAATAGAACTTCCTCAACAGATTTTCATACACAGTGACTAGTGCATATTCTCCCTGTCAATTCAATGTTAGTTTGTATAATTGTGCCAAAAAATGAACTGATAGTAGAATATTTCAAAATTATAAATGAATTTGTCCTCCTAGTGATGTCAGTTTTCTGTTAATTTTCTGCCTAATTTGTAGGTCTAACTATGGTATATTTAGTCATACCAGGTTTCGTAATGCATGGTTGTTGATAAGGTGCTCTCATTCTACTTTGATCAAGATGGCATGGTATGAGGCTTTCCATTGACACACAAGTGTAAGAATAATTTCTACAAAAATGGATGTATTGCCATGTATCATAAAAGGAAATAAAATGGTTTTATTGCATATATGTGTCATTGTGTGGTAACATGTCTACCTTCTTGGAATATCTAGATGAAGAAATTTCAGTATATAGTTGACAAATCATATTAAAAGAAAAATAGGGTTGTGGAATATCAGTCAATGAAGGGGGAGGGGGGAACTGAAAACAATGTAATATTTAAACAATAATGTACGCCCTCCCAGCCCATAATGGACGAAAGCAAACTTTGAACGACATAATGGGCGAGGCGATAGCCGAGCCCATTATGGAGTGCAAAGTTTGCTTGAGTCCATTATGGACTGGGAGGGCATACATTATTGTTATTATTTTATAGTTTTGCCAATTCCAGTGAATTTGTAGACCGAGAAACGCAAAACAACGTATAATATACACAGCGCTGAACATCGTCTGCCATGTTCGGCCCGGAAGCTGAATACTAATCATAGCGACACACGTACGTACACGTACACACACACATATACACTTCAATGAACTGCTGTGAAGACAAACTTGTTTCATGAATGCCTTGTATTTTTAAACAGTGGAAATGACAATCATAAGTAACAACATACATTTCGAAAAAATACCTAGTCGTACGAAGAAACAGAACAAATAAGCTTGTATTGTTATGCTCGTTCCGGGGCCGCGATGCCCAATAATGGAGTACATTATCAGTAATAATGTACAGCGATGACGTCACAAAATTCACTGGAATTGGTAATGCTATAATATAATAAATAATAATGATAATATTCATTCACCTTTAAAATGGTGGCATAAGAAAAATATGTACAAATAAGTTACATGAAGAGAACAAAATAAGTACAATAAAGTTGAATTTAATCACTAAGTTCTTCCATATGATTATATAATGTAACATATTATAGATGAATATAGGTGTTTGTATAATTTATTTTAACCTCTGACCCAGACGTGTTATCTGACACATTGTTTATGTTATAAACAGGAATCATAAAGTACTCATTTACATGTAATAGACCACACTGTTATCAACTGACACATTTACATGTTGTAAACATGCTGTATTAATCACCAACCAGGAGGTCATTGACTCTCATTGTATGCTGTTTAATATAGAAAACTGTTCATCAAAACATATGTTTGTTTTTTTCCGCGGTGAATGACATTCATTACATGTAAGCTCTTATAGGCTTGTATTCTCACTTTTGTTTTACTTCATTTGCTAGATCGTGTAACAGAGTTTAACAGCACTTTACATTTCTCTTTTTTTTACATTTTATTTTAGAATGGGAGTCTGTAATATTTCCCCTTTGTATCACATTTGCACCGCTATGCATATGATATAATTGTGAACAGACTAGGTGGGCTAGCCACTGTGAACAAAATAACGATGTTAAGGGTGAAATAATAGACCCAAAAGAGTGTTCACATTGCATATCAAATGATCTGTTTATTCTAGGTCTTCAAAGGTATCTGTTACTAGTTTACATGGAAAAAACATTTTTTGATGAATTCCCTTTCCTGCTTTTGTGTTAGCTCTACGTCTAAAGTGCGAGACTGAGGTTGAATGGCTTCCCAAGTTCTACTATTCTTGTTGGGTATATAAATGTATAAGATCCATATCTTTGATTTTTTCACTTTGATATCTTTTTTTTTTACACCTTTCCTTTAATTTAATAATCGAGACCTTAACAATTCTTGTCACTGCTGATTTTGATGATGGTGCCCTGTGAATAGAGAAAAGTAAGTCGAGTATGTGGAAACCTGTAAGGTTTAGTTTGTAGTGTGTAGTGTGTAGTCCGTTCACGAAATAGGTAAGTGGGATGAGGGGATTTAAATATTTGTGGTTGGAAAGGGTGTCCAAAACCATTAGGCAATGGAAGTGATGAAGTTGGCAATTCGAAGTAACTGTTACTAGTTTCCCTACTCCACCCCAGCAGTAATTCTAACCGTAGCCTAATTACATTTGTTGGGCGATTTTGTATATCCAATAATGTGTCGTATATGTTCTACAATTACAAATTTCTTTCCATGGATTTATATAACTAACATTCACAGTATTTCCTATACAAAGTAAGAAACTTAGAGACGTGCTGGAGTCATGATCTTTACACCGCAACCAGGCCCCTAGTGAAATCATACTGTAAGCTTATCTGTACTGTGTCTTGGACAATTATTTACAATAACAATTTAGCCTGTGTTCTTTTCCTCTAAAAGAAAAAACTCGACCGAACCCACTACGTTTTGTAACTAAAGGAAGGAAACACTCTACAGGTTGGCTCAGCAGGGGGCTAAAAAGACTTACACGAAACTCTATATCCGATGTTGTTACTTGCGGGAGCCTTCAGTAATCACAAGGGAAGGGGGTTGGAAAATCAGGCCCAGGCGGTTGCGTAAAATATGACAACCCCCCACCCCCCTCATTACGTCGTGTTAAAAATTTACCTCCCTCAATTTCGTTCTCTAACACCTGTTAAAATGTTTCAAAAACATGGCTGTCAGATATATGGAAAAGTACTTAAACCCTAACCATAACTCTATCCCTAACCAATGTGGCAGCAATGGGATGCCAAATTCACACAAAAAATCAAAACTAGACAATATAATTAGTCCATTTAAAGTAAAATGTGACCCTCTCCTTATCCCATTTTCTAAATATGACACCCCCCCCCCACCCGAACCGGTTTGTAAAAAGTGATCTACCCACCCATTCCCCGGCCCTTCTCCCTTGTAATTACTGAAGGTCTCCTCTTAATAGCAGACACACAATCTGGGGTGGGAAGTATCTACAAGGCTGTTATAAAAATAGCAAAGTGCTAGTATTTTGTCGACGTCCAATATATAACTGCATACATAGGAAACTAATATACCCAACAGTATAATAATGAACTATCAATCACGCACTGGTAAAGTGGCCATCTTTGTACCCTGACCCGGAGGAAGTATACAAACTAGTTTATAATATATACTGACATCAATACATTTCCAAAATAAATGCTAATAATTGCATGTCATTTTGACGAGGATAACTGTACATGTTTACCCAGTTATATCCATATCCGTATTTAGTTTCATCATGTTCATTGGAATTGAAGCAATATATTTTGAGACATCGTGAGTGGATTGACATTTATTTATTTAATTATTTATTTCAATTATTTGTCTGTTTGTCTTTCATATACAGAGAAAGCATTGCAGTGCAAAAGCAGTGTTCTTCCAATGATCCCCGTTGTGCAAGATGTACAAACCTCAAAGAAAACATACGACAAACAATAAAAAAGGGGTAAGAGTTTTAAAAAGAACATGGGGGGGGGGACATAAATTCAACAAAATGTGCAATAAGGCCTAATAAAAAAAATTGTGTGGTTTCGGTTAAATTCAATTTCAGAATAGGTGGGGTAGGTAGATGTTTTATTTTACTTTATTTTATTTTATTTTTTTTCATGTGAGTGTCTAGTTCAAGTTTTCCATTGTTTTTCAAATGATCTCTGTGTTATTGGTTTCTTCTCATCAGACGTAAAGCCATTACAGATTGGACGAATAGATTTAGAGTGTATTTTTTAAGTTGATGGCAGTTTTCGCATCCACTATTTCTCGTGAGAATTCACAATTCACAATTTTTTGCGATTTTATTTTTTTTTCTCGAATACGTAAAAAATAGTTTAGGGTCGGCAGTGAAACACTAGGTGCGGTCGGATAACCGGAATCAAACAATTATTTTTTTAGGCCCAAAATGCAACAGCTAAAACAGATTTAAAAATGTATTTCTTAAATAAATGTTCTTTTTTACAGAAGCCTCTAAAGTCGGAGGAGACCTGATTCGATGAAGTAAATTATTCCATAAAACGAATGAGAGTGCTTGCTTGCCATATTCAGTTGCGTAGTCCAAATATACTCGTACAGACAGACAGACAGACAGACAGACAGACAGACAGACAGACAGACAGACAGACAGACAGACAGACAGACAGACATACAAAAGCATAACATAACCTTCAATTCCCTTACCGAAGGTAAACACATTCATTTTAGTATCGTATTTGTATAGCTCTGATGTATATGCTACGAGGTTCAACATGTCTTCGAAGACGTGGCGAACCTCGTAGCATATACATCCAGAGGTACGTATTTGTATAAATACATGACCATGAACAGCACAGTATATAACATTACTAAGATTATTTATATTAAATACAAAATTGGGGTAAAATCACGATGTTCCGATTCAACAGTAAACTCCTTTTGACCAGAATTGAATGGAATTACGAAAAAACACAAGCCAATTATATAAATAGCCAATATTTATAAAGAACCATATCACCTTGAACGAAAGTTGAACCCGTACGCTAAACTCACGGCTATTGAATATTTAAATGTAAAAACCTCTCTGGGTCACATACATGTAACTGATAGCATGAAAGTTCAGAATTGAAATTCAGAACAGGCATGTGTGTCTTGTTGTCCAATTTGTAGGCCTTGGATAGGTCTAACCTGCTCATTTGATCATTGTTGTTAAACTATTTTTATCGATGTAGTGATGATGATGGCAGTAGGGGGAAACAATACTTTGGTGAAGTTATGGAGGTTTGATGATGATGATGATGATGATGATGATGATGATGATGATGATGATGATGATGATGATGGTGATGGTGATGATGATGTGGTGGTGGTGGTGGTGGTGGTGGTGGTGGTGGTGGTGTCATCAAACCATCTCCGCTGTCTTCGCATTTTCCCTTTCTTTATTAGAATATAACGTTTGTTATTCAGAACAATGACAAAATAAATATACAGATGACTGCTATGAATATGGTAACAGAGAAACCGACCTCTAAAATAAAGAGAGGATCGAGTGGAGGAAGAACTTACATCAACCGACCGACCGACCGAACTACCGACCGACCGATCATCGGACCACAGGGAGCTCAGGCTCAGTTAGTTTTGTTTACAAATACAAACAAACAAAACCCAAACAAGTGAATAAACAAGTACACAGACAAACAAAAACATAAACTAATAAACCGATAAACGAGTAGATAAATAAAGCAACAACCAACCAACCAACCAACCAACCAACCAACCAACCAACCAATCAACCAACCAACCAACCAACAAACAAACAAACCAACAAACAAACAAACCAACAAACAAACAAACAAATAAATAAATACGACCCCCAAATAGTCACCAATGGAGATACTAGTATTCAAATATTTTTGCCTTCAGTTCTTATGTAAAGTCTATTCCCTCCACCCTCGATCATTTTCGCAATTCGGTCAATGTACAGGTCGAGGTCTCTTTTCCATCCAAATCGAGGCTATTGTAGTTCACAGTACACACGAGATATGGCAACAAAAATGACGTCATGGTAGTTTCGTATACTCCGTTATGCAATATGTTTGATGAAAATAAAATTGATTATAAGAAATTGTGCTTTATTACTTAAGGTTGACTTTTAATGTGATAAAATATTATATTAATAGGCAAAGTTTCCAAAATCTCTATTTTTCTTTGGAAGGAGATACATGAAACAGCGCCAAGCCCCATATGACGAACATAGTCGAAATTTGCATAATTGTAATGGTGGACTTATTGGAGTGACATACACAGAACTTAGCGGTGCAATCCTTGGCAGTGTTCTAAGACTGCATCGCCAATGTGATCGAAATTTTGGAGAAACACAGTAATTTAGGAATTCGCCTATTACATTTTATCGTTTTCAAAGAAGATTTATCGCGGAAAAATGAGTTCAGCGCCGAAAGAAAAACGGAGGTAAGTACGACCAGTGTACTCTATCTGTACTGTAACGACTGTACGTTACCAGTGTGTAATGTATGTCCGGTCCTGCGTTGTTGCTGATGTTCTGTACCGACTGTTACCCAATTATTTTTATTGTTTACGACATTAGACGTACATTTTTGAAGTCCGGTCTCGAGTTTCGAGATTCCCTACGTAATTTTGTTCACATCCGGAATTCCACGTGAACACAAATTATTTGCTTGTGCAGGGCGCTCCGGTCAATCATGTCACATCAGTGTGTATGTTGTCTCACGGTCACATCTTTGTTCATATAGCTGCTTTAAAATGTTACCGTCGACTTTCGAGGAAATAGTTGTGTTTTCTATAATGGTTGGTTATGAAGTTGATATATTAGTGGACCAATTATACACACTTATTATTCTTTATGATGTTATTTGATAAGGCGATCGGGTGTAAAACTCTGCAGTTATTGTGCGCTGAGAAGGTTGGAACACCCCCTCGTAGTACAGTAGTGTAATATAACACAATGATCTTATAATTGAATATAGAACTTGTGTTTATCACTATAATCATATAAGTGTCGCATAAATTGATCCAAAGACAACGAGTGAATATGATTTTCATCATGTTATAAATTTTCAGTAAATATAATCTGAATTACGACGTTTCCCATGGACTGATATTGTTTTTTATTACTCCAACCGGCTGGTTCGAGATGATGAAAGAGACCCCCATAAAGCATGACCTGTTGGGTAACTGTAGAAAGGGGCAGTAGAATGACGTACAATTCCAGTCAGAACAGGAACTGACAGCCGGGTGTTGTTTATCATCACTGTATGGTTACATGTAAATGTTATGAACTGTATTGTGTCTACCTGTCGATCACCTTTCCAAAAAAGAAATTGACATTTTTTGACTATCTCTGTGATGTAATAGTTGACTATCACAGACAGTGAGCAACTTTGTCTCTTTACAAGTTACACCCTCTCCCCACGTGAAATCTGAATCATATCAAAATTGAATTGAATTTGGTTCTTCTCCCCACCTGTCCCCACATGCAGTAAAAAGCAATATTGAACTGATCAGTGAAATCAACTTGAACCCACACCCAACTAGGGCGGAGAATGGGGGATGGGAGGTTTCAATGGGATCCTGAGGTGGAGTTGGGAATCATGAATGTATACTAGTACTGGTGATCAATATTGGCAGAGTCTGCTGACAGGCGCCGGTCACCAGCACAACATGCTGGTGACCAGTGCCTGTCACCAGTATGTCATGCTGCTGACAGGCGTGACCTTTGACATGGCATCGATTACATGTTTTAGTGTCAAATATACATTCTCATTACCCTTGAAATTGATTGACCAAACATATCCTCAAAACTGTTACATGTAATTTACATGTAAGTTCGTGTGTGTTTTTTCCAACAACATCGACTTGCATCGCGTACACACATGTACATATTAAAGTTACATGTATGGCCACATGTGAGTACGTAGGACATGATCCATGTGCAACAGGTAATTAATCTATAAACTAAAAGTTTGTTGCATTAATAAAATTGTTTGTTTCGGACAAAACCCCCTCCCCTCCCCCTAGACAAACCTTCAAAAGTGTGACATTGACACAAAATTGTAGTGGTCACACCACTACGATTGATGCAATGTAAAAACATGATTGTAAAACACATTAAAATACTACTGGAAACCCGGCACTGTATATCACATTAGAAGTATATTTTAGTTTTATCAACATCTCAATAGTAAATACAGAATCTGTTATTATTGAAAGTTTTGAAATTTTCTTAGAAGTGCAAAAATGAAGTTCAGCAATCGCATTGATGGCCCCCCAAACTAACGTTTATTGAGGTTGTGTAACATTGTGTGATCATCCATTAATGTCGATTGGACAAGTGATCCACTTTAAAGTCCATTTACAATTATGAAATGCAAAATAATTTGCTTAACTGCAACCCAACTATTCAAGCATAATTGAAGAATATTAGAATGCCTTCCCTACCCAGCTACATTTATTAAAGGAAAACTAATGTATTAACTACAAGCTCAAAGGAAGGGACAATATAGGAGGACATTTATGTCATGCACTTGGACTCTCACTCAGTACTAGTTTAAACTTTAATAATTTTAATAACAGAAAATGGGAAAACCTGGTAAAATAATAATTATGTATATTTCCTGTGCATTCAACCACAATTGTGTATTAATAATGGGAGTTGGGTGGGGTGGAAGAAGTAATTCTGGTAAATTATCTTTGTAACAGACTGGTAGATTGAAAACTGTTGGGTTGTAAGCTGTTTAGTGTTTCGTAAAAAAGTATACTTTTCAGAGACAAAAGGCATTTGTTGAGTTTGCAATTTTGAAAGATGTTACCAATAGGTGTATTATTGACTCTAATGATTGCTTGGTTGGATACCAGTTTCTCTTTACAGTGCTGTGAAAATATTCAAACACAAATATTATTACTGTGTAATTGGAGCTGTGAAGATTGACAGTTTTAAAAACTTAATGAGATCATTTCAGTTTTAACACACAATACACAGCCAATAGAGTTTTTTTTTTAAACTTTAAGTCATGTATAGGTTTGAACTAACAGCTCTTTGTTTTTAAGTAGAAATTACATTGAAAATGGATAACAGGTGACTACATATTGAATGAAAGAAAAATACAAGCAATGATCCCCAATAATTGTTAGTTATTGATGTGAAAATAGTGTATTTTTATGATTACGTAAATACATGTTAATGCTTCTTCACATGACCTTTGGAAAATTCCATTTTCACAGATGTGACCTTATGAGTGTCAACCCTTGTACTGACTGGTAAATAGAACAGAGCAGTACTACTTGGGAGTACTGCTACTAGTATTGCTACAATAAAGACAGTATTTTAAAACTTAATCATTTAAAGAACTGTGTGAAACTATTATTAGTCTCTCAGACTTTCTGGTACTGTTTTTGTAATTGTGTCAATTATAGACTAATATGGCCTGTGTAACTGGAGGTATATAGATAGAATTCAGAAAGGTAATTGATGGATGGATGGTTTGTTTAGTTATTGTAGATAGAATTCAGAAAGGTAATTGATGGATGGATGGCTTGCTTACTTATTATCATCTTCGTATACTCAAGGGCTGTGAAATGTGTGTAATGTAAGATTTCATAGGATCTAGAGTAAATGATGTGAAAATGATACCGCTGTCACTTAGGAATTTACATTATGCATTTACCAAACCATTTACGAGAACATGACACAGGTAAAATGTAAATATACCTGTATATTGGAATAAATTAGATCTAGCCAATAAAATAACATTTGATTTAAACTACTATCATAGCAATTATGTCTTTGAGTTAAATTGATTTTCAATACTATTACTACCTTATTATTGGTAAGTGCTAGCTAGCCTACCTGTAGCCTTGAAGGACTAATCTTATAGTAGTAATTCAGCTATCCTAACTGCCATTTTAACTTTTGTAATTTTTGCTCATCCAAGTGCTAAGTTACAAATGCAGCACATACAATGTATTTTTAACCAGTATTCTTAGTATAACAATGTCACCATGCTATGAGTGAATGTTTACTAGATGGCTTCAACTTTACACAGTACAGCCTGTAACACTATTGGTATATGAAAAGACATGTATATATACATACATACATTGAATATCATTATTTACAAATTTACAGAAGGAAAATGCTATTCCTTCCTCTATACTACCGCTGCAGTGTCTTAGACTTTTGCTTTAAATGGTGTATCTAATACATTTTGTACTAGTAATAGTAATAGTGACCCCAGCCTGTGTTGTAACTTCAAAGTACAATTTTAATGCCTGTCTCAAATGATCTGCAAACCTCTGGAACAAAGTGGGGGAAATCAGTTACAACAACAGTCTCCTGTATATTGTAACAAAACCCTGGAAAAACTGACCAGGAGCCTAGGTAGATAATATTTTACTTCACTGAGAAACCTTAACAAGTTTTCAGTTTTACTTCCAGATAAATGTTTGTATTGTATACAATGTGATGTATGTTTGGGATTCTCAGATGAGCAAAATCCAGGACAAGGTGTACATTACACACCTTGTAATTGAATGTTACATAAATTGGACTATTTATTACAAATCCATAAATTGATGATTCTTTCTTTGATATGGTAATAATAGGCTATAGACTTACATATAATTTTCTTCACTGTGTTTAGGTCTTGTTATACTATTCTGCAAGTTGAGCAAACCTGTATGTGAGATGTGTGTACTGTAGCATTCCTGGAAAAAGTGTTTGGTATTCAGTATTTCAGGCTCGTCCTAGTTCTGCTTGCTGATGGAGTACTACTACTAGTATAGAACTCAATTCTGAATCGCTTCCCCATTCACTATGTGACTAGACTTGAACTTAAGCTTCTATTCATTATAGTTCCTGAGCAATATATAAATAATGGATTTATATGACAGACATAGCTACTATATATTCAAATTTGATAGGGTTAGTTACGAAAGTTCGAGATTGCAACTATATACTACATATGGTATGTCACTTTTGTGCCAAGTTTGAAAGAATGTTAAGTGTGTTTAACACAAGTGCATGTACAAACAGATACGTTCACAGACAGAGCCCATTCCAATTATCGCTCAAGACTTCATCTGTTGGGGCTGAAAATCTGTTATTAGAATAAACAACCATGAAAAAGTAAATCTGGGTATGTGGTCACTGGTGAAAATGTATATTGTAACAGCCATCGCCATGACAGTTGAGAAATTTTTACATGATTTTGATTGCTCTGAATCCTTCCACAATCTTTGAAAGGAACAGCTGAAAAAACCCAATGTGATAATGTGATGTTATTAAAATCAGAGCATCGTGTTGGCACTCATATTATTGAAAATATATATCACATTCAGAAATCCTCCACTCAGTCTAAGCATTTCAGTTACTTTACTTCCTGGACAGTGAAGGTTTTCCCCTTCAGTACACACCAGGTATTAGTAACCATAGAGACATGCATTTCTGACTGTCTCACCAAAACAAATGTCATGCCAGCCATACACATGTGTTAAACACACTAACTTTGAGTTGCCAGGTTTCATTCACCAATGTTTAAGTGTCATTTACCTGCATTGTATGATACACTTCAAAATGAATCAAGTTCCAAAAGAGTTGTCTGAAAAGTTCCCATACACTTGTCAGTCACAGTTTAGTTGATACACATCTGTATGACACACAGTGCTGTGTCGAACAATTACCGTATAGTTGAAAAGTTTGAATTGAGTATAGTAGCCATTCTATCATACTAGTAAAATGTTAGTCCTGCTTGCATACGGAGTAAGTCGTTCCTTCCTTCTTCATCCTGTGAAGAGCCAGCCGTGAAACCTGGGCATACCAGAAATGCTGGTAACTAGAATTAACGTACCCTGTGGTTAAATATTAGCAATAAATCGACTATTTAGTAATTTTACCTCGCCATGGCTATAAAAGTCCCAGTTCTTAGGACCAAAAATCTCGAAATCACAAGTTCAAACATAATTTCAGAGTTCCACCTTAATAAGTACGATGACCGAGTAGAAATCCTGATCAAATATGGCGGCGATTGTAAGGTGGGATGTTTGAAATTACAACCGGAACTGGAAAAGTTCTGATTTCGACACTTTTTTGGATATTACCATCGACCACTATCGTCATAGAGATGTAAAATGAGTACATATTTGATCTATTGCTAATATTTGATTGATGGGTATGTAATTCTTTGGTAATTGGTGCAGATGCAATTTGTTTCCGCACTCAAAATAGGCTGAGTACATTGTTTTTTGCAGGACAGTGTTGAGCATCATGTCAGTAATCTAGACGAGTGCATAGTCTGCAAGCAGGACTAGTAAAATGTATACCCCATTAGCACAGCATGCTTATAAAACTTCTGTCTATCACCTATTGTCAGATACAATCTTTCTGTTGCTGTTGGTATTAATGTGACCTTTCCTTTGACCTTTGTGTTCAAATGTCAAAATCCAACTTATTTTGCATATTACATTCTCTAGTATTTGAGTGACAATGTGACTGATTTTTTAAAAACTTTATAATATACACAAAGATAACAAGGAATAGTGTAAATATGAATATTCAAGTGGGAAGGGTAAAAAGAGTGTACGTGTTATAGATGTAGGTTACATGTATTTGTAGTCTAGCTGTTTACATATTGAAATTTCATGGTTTTGACTCTTTACCACAATGATATCACGTGAACTGCTGCTTGCAAGATTGTAGATTTGGCATAGTATGTACACATTACCTATGATAAATTAATTCAAGGTTAACCCTCATTAGAATTATGCCTATACAATATGCTCTGATGCCTATATCTGAGCCATGGGGAATGTTGATGCTTGCAATGGCAACCATGGTATTATATCTTATCTAGTTGTGCCAGGAAAAATTCTGGGTGCTTGTCCCACTTTTAGACCTCCTCGTTGTAGAATAAACATTTTGAAATTTTCTCCGCTTAACAGATGTATAAATACTTTCAACAAAAAAGTTTGATCTTCTCCTGATATTGACATTTTTGTAATATTCATAAGTATAAGGCAGACATTCGACGTGCAAGTTTTAACTAATTTACTCAACTTGTTGTTTTCTGTATATACTTTCTGTTTTTATCTGTCTTATTGTGTTTGTAGTTTTCCTGCTGTACAAAAATGGATTGTGTAGTTTATTTGTATCTTTCATTTTAGGAGCCTGTAAATGGGACTTGTTTCTCGTAGGACATTCCTAATAAATAAATAAAATTAAAATTAAAATTAAAAAATGAATTAAAAAATAAAGCCTTGAAGTGTGCACCTACTGTCATGAAGTCAGATTTATTTATGAAGGAAATAATACGTACCTAAACCAGGCTTTGCAAAATATATTGAACAGGTAACAAAGTTTTGAGGAGGCAATAGAGAACAATGCGTGCCAATAAAATGAACATATTTATGTTATAACGGTGAAGCCAAGTGGCATATGGTATTAGCTGCTTGTTGAAAAAGTACTCTTTCGAGTCAGCTTTCCATGAGCTGTCTACACACATTGGCTTGGACTTGACATTTGCTGTCTTACACCAACATTACATAGTACTGGGTATACAGCAAGGCAAATGGCAAATCAATCAGAGTGCCTAATAGACAAGATAATTCAGTCAAAATCAGCTCTGTGTAAACAAGGCTTGACTTGTACAGTTTCATACAGAATGATTGTTTCTTTAATTATGCATGTATCTCACACCTACTGTATTGATTGGCAGGATTAAGGTTGGTTCTATAACTTGAATTTATGAAAATTACTGAAATGATAAAAAATATTGAAATGACAATGAGCAGCTTACAGCTGTCAATAGTTCAATGGCATGTTGACTTCGTGATATATGAGCATAGAGGTCATTCTCATGTCATGACCTTTGTTTTTAAAATATCTCTGTGAGCCATAGTGTAACTTGTAATGTAGTTTATTTGCTTGTGTTAGAACACTATTCTCTTGAAAGGCTTGAAATGCCAATCTAAATACAGATGATGAAATTATATGTAATTGACAGTGCATACATGTATTTCTAAATCTGACATATAGGGATAGCCCAACACTGCAACTTTGATATATGTATTGTGAGGTTCATTGACCTTGTCTGACCTTGACTTAGGGTATTATCATCATTTCATAAGAATTATTTACTTTTCTTGGGTATTACATGTCAACAATGTTTCACTTCCTATACATTCCCTGAAAATACCAACTTTCCAGGTCAACCTTGAAACAGTTGGCAAAATTCCAATGTTAAGTATTTGTTCAGTTGCACTCAAAACCATGCATTGATGATGAGGAAACAATACTATTGTATTTACACTCATAGCTAGACTAGTTATAGGTGCAGTTTGACCTCTTATATTCAAAAATGTGGCGATCTCTCTTTGAGGATTATATAAAAGAAGAGTTATCAGTATGTCTGGCATGATTCATTTGTTTAAGTTTCAGAATTGTTAAACATAGACACATTTGTGTTACGATTTCAAACTGTAGAATGAAATATACCATACCTTGCCTTTACCAAGTTGTATGGAACATTCAAACTAAAAATAAAGGATTATTCTTTGGTGTTTCTGCACCATGACAACACATGTCTGTGCATGTCACAAATTGTATAGCTTCAGAATCATGTCTGGAAATGTGGCTGTGGCTGTGGTTAATTGTATAATGATGAGTAACCTGTGTTTTTTTACCAATAGCCATAAAATATAGTCTATACTATGACAGAATGTCATGACAAGTGATTGCAAGTGTGGCATACTTGGGGTATTTGCATGAGTGCTTACAGTGTTCTCTGCATCTGCTTTCACAAGCATAGTGAGTGAAAGTGCAGCAGAAAACACTGCAAGCACGAGTTACATGTATGTCATCCATCTTGCCAAAAAGAATGGTGTTTGAGAAGGTATATAATTGTACATGTAACATGAAAAAAGTATGCTTTTAGTATAGTTGTATGACAAAGATTGTGTGTTCATACAATCTACTGTTTGGTCAATGTATTTGTCAATGCATTTTTGAGTGGTACCAATTAAAATTCTCCACATAATATCATAGTAGCTATCTTTTAGTGCCATTAGTACAAACTGTTGTGTCTGTTATTCACATGTTAATTTGTATCATGTCCTCAGCTCAGTGTCAATCAAATATTGTGGGCAGACAAAGTATGAAAATTTGTTTTCATGCCATGGCTCAGACAATGTTGTCACAGACAGAGTATGTGATATATGCAGAATAAATGTTAAAGCTAGCCAAAAATTCCATGGTTGGAAGTCTTTCAGTAGGCAACATGCTGTCATTGCCCTACAACTCTGTTTTCTGTGATTACGATAGCAAGAGAGTTGAATTGTCCAGATTTCTAGTCGTCCGGGACGGGGACTTATGGATTGGATTCTGTCCGTGCGTGCGTCCATCCATCCATCCATCTGTCCGTCCAGAGCCGTTTCTTGGAGATGCCTGGACCGATTTTTTTTCAAACGTGGCACAGGAGCAACATACAATGGCATACATATGCACGTCAATTTGTTTCATGATACGATCCAATATGGTCGCCTAGCAGTCATTTTGTTTGCGAATTTTCCCTGTCCAAAGCCATAACTCAGATATGCTTGAACAGATCTCATTCATACCCGACCCATCCTTTATTGTTGAATGGTTTATTCCATCACGTCATCTTGAAGAGTAGGCATGTCCCATGTCCAACGAGGAGATACAACATGAGTAGGCATGTTCCATGTCCAACGAGCAGACACAACATATCTAAGTCTGTTTGATTTAGGTTCACAAGTGTTGTAGCGTGATCAGAGTAGTGATATCAAGAAAATGACAACTGCCAGTTCCTTAAAACCCAATCATAGCAGGGACTATGTCATTCTCAATGACTTATTATATACTATATTTGAAAATGTTTGTTGTTCAGGAAGGTGTCTACATACATTATGTTTTATATTGTTGTTATGTATGGGATGTTGTAATATTTGCTTTCAACATTAGGATTTCTGAAAGTGAGAAGAAAAGGGTCCAGGGGTATGATAGAACTCCATATCAATGGCACAGAAAATAGAACTACTTTGGCCTATTGGCTCATATTAGAATTCAACCATCATACATGTATCTCTGAACATGGAATTGGAAGAAAGACATGCTGTGATTTTAATCATATAATGTTTTATAAGATGTTATGTTCAAGGTCAAGTTATGTGATTGAATGTGAATGGCGTAATTATGAACC
Source organism: Glandiceps talaboti (assembly GCF_964340395.1). Taxonomy (NCBI): domain Eukaryota; kingdom Metazoa; phylum Hemichordata; class Enteropneusta; family Spengelidae; genus Glandiceps; species Glandiceps talaboti. Next base: position 25,938,122 of record NC_135550.1, on the reverse strand, counting down.
TACCTGGTTGGTAACGAGAGACAGCTTTTAGTCATATAGTGGTTGCATCAGTGCTTGGGATTGGTAAAGTGATGTTTACTATGGATAAATACCCACATTATTATAATTTTAGTCTGTAAGTTTGTAGAAAATTTAGTATTGCAATTATGTCACTGGGATATATAGACTGTGATGATGTTATCGATATATTGAACTCTAAAAATGTGTATCAGGGTAATGCTATGTTGTTCCTGTAAAATCTGTTTCATGAGACTCTTACACTCCACTAAAACCATTACTTTTAGAGATGTATGTGTAAAATTGTCCACCTAAGTCTTTAACTGCTGTGACATACAAACTGTTAATTCTGGTTTTCAACAAAAATATGAGATGACCCAAAGTTTAAAGATGCTGTAGTGTATAAAAAGATGTCACAGCATGCGAAGACATTAATTCACAAGTGTGCTGATTGGGTGTCATTGAATTTTATATTGTATTTGTGAAATGATTTATTTACCTTTTTAAGGGTATTGTCCGTATAATAAAAGTATACTTTCTTGGTATTACCAAGTAAGTTTTATGAAATAACACAAATATCAGTTTGGTTGAAAGTGAAGATTACCAATGCAAACCACTCTTTACATTGATTTTGTCTGATGTACATGTATTCTCACTATTTCTGCAGAATAGAGCCAGGTTGATGTGAATGTATGAAGAATGTATACATTGTAGGGTAAATTTTATGATGTCTCATTTGACACTTGAATTTTGTGATAACAGTAATAATAACATCAATCAATTGTACAAATGTAGCTGATATTAAAGTCTAACTGCTGAGAAGTTGGCTCTTTAAGTACTATCGGTAGTATAATTGCGAAATAATAGTAAATAAGTAAATAATACAAAATGTAGTTCTTGGAATGCCTTCAATATATCCTGTTTGTAACATTGTTGGTTTTCGTTTTGAGATTTGAAAGTCAGAACATTGGATTACATGTATAGTACCATACATGAGCCAGTATAAAATGAGAGGGGTTGCATGTAGATGAATCAATGCCTTTACCATCATTAGGCGTAATTGAGTTAATGAAAAACAAAAACAAAATAGGTGAGGGGTTGTGGCTTTCTGGACAGGTAAATTCTACCCAGATGTCAGAAGTTTGATATGGAGCTTCCAGAATCATTCCATGGCATTGCTGACATTGTTGTTACTGTTCCTAGGTTTCATCACAAAGCCTGCATTCCATTCCTGAACTAAATCCAAACTATTCCATGTAAATAGCCGTTTGACATTTTGAAATATCTTGAAAATTGAATAGTAAGACATGAAGTTTGGGAGGAGTCATAGAAACTGGTCTGATAGAAGGTGATTCACTTATTGATAAACAAAAGATTGATATTCGTAACACATATTCAGATGCACTCAGATGATGTCAACAACTCTGTGACATTTTAAAATATGTTGAAATTGAAAAGCAAGGTGTCTGAATATTGGGAGGAGTCCTTAAACTGTTCAAATGAGGCAATGACTGAAGTATGGTGATTGCGTCATTGAATGTGTACAAAAATATATAACAATGAGTTGCCTGCAATTTATTCAAATGTAGCTGTTTATACCTATTCCCTGGCAATAACCCAAGCTGTTCACCTGCATTGAATTTGTTCAGATGACATCAACTGTACTCTGTCTCTGTGTTAAACAATAATGTCGAGATTGTTGTGCCACTTTTCATAAAGCGATTCTTGGGACAACCCAGTGACCTCCTTGGTCCTTTCCTTGCCATTAGTAAGATATGGACATAGAAATTGTCTTCAGGAGAATGAAAAGTTCAACTATTTTTCAGGTGTGTTTCAACATTGTGACTTTGTCATTGCTCAAGTTTGAAAATATAACGTACAATGTACCACTCTTCTTTGTGCAGTTCTTTTTCTAACTCACTGAATCTGTGACTTCGTTGTGAATAAGTTATACTCACTACAGTGAATGAGTATCGCAGAATCACAGATCCAGCACCACAGACAGGCTAGACTTCACTGGACTTTGGGAAATCATCCAACAACTACAGACCTCTCAGATTCTACTGTGTGTCACATTTCAAACATGCTTAACTTTATGTACGTAAAGGTGTATTTGTAATTTGTGAAATGTATATCCTGGGTATTTGTGTGCTTTCTCTGCCCTTTGGTTTGGTTTAAACAAAATGTAAAAGATTCAGATAAAGTATGAACTCCTTTTGGTTTCAGTGTCAAAATCTGAAATGTAAGCCCATGTGTGTCTTTCTTACTCTCATCTGGTTCAAGTTGTGTCAAGTATGATGAATCTTGTGTTTTTATACAATACAGGTGTATTGTCTGCGGATTGCAGACTTCCCACAATCAAAGCCAAATTTTGATTTTCGTGTCATATGAGCAAACAGTAATTTACATGTATTAACTATTCAATTTTTGTATACACACACACACACACACACACACACACACACACACACACACACACACACACACACACACACACACACATACACACACATACACATGGACATGTGCACACACGTACCCAAAGAGCACATTGATTATTACTCAAATTATATAAAAAATATCTGTTCATTAATATGGAGATATTGTTTAGACCTGTGATCTTTAAATCTCATTAAAACTGACAGTTCTAGTTGCCATGGTAATTAGTAATAATCTCAGCAATGTTCATAGTTCGAGTTGATTGATTTCTGAAATCCATTAAGAATGAACAAGTCAAAAAGAAGACTGCAGGCATCCACAGTTTTACTTTCCATTTTACAGGCTACACTAAGTACTCAAACAGGAAAGAGATTTGTTTTCACAAACATCTCGTCCCTGAATAGCAGAACTGATTCATTGACCAGTTAGATTAAAACTTTATTTTTTTATGTGTAAGCAGTATGGCAACCAATGGGATATAAGCTTCTTGGGAGTGTATTACAAGATGTTTTTACCATTACTCAACTTCACATCAAATCGCCATTAGCAAGTAATCATCTATATAGACTATTTGTCATATGCTACAGTTCCAACTGAATGTGAACAGTGGTTTGCCCTATTACCCAGTTGACTAAACCACAGCTCTAAGTAATCTTAGGCTACTGCTGTTATTTTGATTGAATTTCCTAAGTAATGTTTTGCTCACATGGTCTATGTACATGTATCTGTTGTACAAACGTATGTCATCAGAGATATGATATATGTTTTTAAAAAAAATAGGAAATCAAATGAGGTGAAATATGTAGCAGAGATGATAAAGTAGTATTAATAGTAACTGTGCCCATCTTTGAGTCATCATAGCAGAGTGCCAGGCAAACAACATTTGTGATTTATATTGATAATGGAGAAAATTCAACTTTTAGAGTTGTCAAAATATCCAAATTGAATGGAAAGTGAGAAAGACAGAACTACATTCATGCATTTGTAGCTTTGTTGTTCACTATTTAGGTGTGCACATGTTAGTCAGGAGAGTGTATGATGGTGAAGAAAAGAAGGTTCACTGAATATCAATATTCATGTAGAATCTATTGAATCAGTTGATATGTGACATTGCTTGTATTATCACATAAATACGTGCAAATCTTCACCTGTGTGACGTCAAACAGGGCAGATAAAAAACCCATATCACTCCCGTTCTACCGAACTATTTTTCTCCCTACTGTTCGAGTGTTCCTGTCAATCCTACGCTACGATCAAGTTATTGTAAAAATTATTGTAAATTCAGAACATAAATGCACACATTACAAATGTACGTTACATATATCCTTGGGTGGCATGAGTTTGATTCGTAGAGGTATAGGAGGTGGAAGTGTACAGTATGATATGTGATAAATATTGGTTGAAAAAGGTCAAGATAATGATCTTGGGCAAATTTGAGCAAATTTTCAAATCAAGGATACCCCATAACAAATTCAGACCTATCTTGCTGTAATTACAATGTTTTACAAATTCAAACCACTCTTGCTGTAAGTGCAATGTTGTGTATTTAGCTAAAGTATGTATGTCGGTGTAACTGTAAATCTCTTCTGTCTTGAAAATTACATGTTCATATGGAAAATTTTATATTATTATTAGTCAATTAAATTGATATTGATAATGGCAATTAACAGAACTATGGCCAATGAAAGTGAAAAAGAAATTCATTTGGTGATTTAGCTGTACATATATAAGAACAGGGTCACACTAGAATGAATTCCCAAAACACTGAAATATGTATGGAACTTTCAATGTCATCAGTTAACATTCTATAAGCTATTGAGTTATTCATTTCAAATATGTCAAATAGTGATATGTTTTATGCTGCTAATATTTCACCATACATAATTTTTCTATAGCTATAATTTTTAACAGATACCTCTGCACATCTTGATTCAATTAGATAAAATTTGATAGTTGGTGGAACATTTGGAAATGTCACTCACATTGACAGTTTTCATCACAATTTATGAATCCGTAAAAGATGACCTTTGTAAAGTTGCAGTAACTGTTTGTCAAAGTTGAGAAATGGTGACTGACCATAATAAATTATTAAGAGTACGCTTACAATATTCACGCTGCGTTGAAGCAGTAACAAGACTCCTAAATAGTGTATTTTTTACTTGTATACAATCAAACATCCATTGCTATACAGTGAAGGTTAAATACAATTCAGTCATGGCCATTCAGATAAATTCCATACAGTGGGATTTACTCTTAGGCAGTACTGTGATCAATTTCAAATTCCAGCACAGTGGTCATGTGCCACAGCATTGCATTTGATGTCCTCTAGGATCTATTTTAGATCGCATTCTGAATGAAACATGCATGGAGTGATTAGTTCAATTCTAAATGTTGGGTTTGATATTCAACTGTGATAGTCGAGGACAGGTCATACATGTATAAATAATCTCCTTACAGAACATCAATAGCCTGAATGCATAGTATAAAGAATAAATTGATTCTTTGAGTTGGGGAACACAGATAGAGTGAGTTTATCTATACATTTGTCATGTATACATGTACTTATAGCTTGTTCAGGAAATACAAAACATTACTTATACAAAATATTTTGACACAACTGACAGAATCAGTAACACAGGTGTCATTGCACTAGCTACAGGTAATTTGTCCCTTTTTTAGTCAAAAAATAGCACTAAATATAGTGATACTGTAGACTTAGGTTCACAATCTTATGTGTTCTTAGGAGTTCATTAATATGTTTTGTGCCTAAAATTTCTAAACATTGTTTTTTTGCTAAGATTTGGTTGTGCTGTGCTTGTTATCAGATACCTTATAATTTGAATATGTTAATTATTATCAGATGCCACATCCAGAGTAGTGTAGAGGGCAGTGCACAAGAATCACAAGTTCAATTCCTGTTTCTGTTTGTTTCAAAGGAATGCATAGCATAGCGTATTTCATGACTACTTTACACATTCTGCTCTGTATAGGGCTGGGGTGAACCACTTCAGTGGTAAGGCTACATCATTCCATGTCATATAACTTGCTTATTAAAATTTAGTACAACTTATCTGAGGTTCAGTAGTGGCTAATGGCTGATCTGAGATTCATTTGCAATTGTCATGGTAGAGTATCTGTCGGTGTGCATGTGTGTGTGAGTGCTTGCGCGCGTGTGTGTGTGTGTGTGTATGTGTGTGTGTGTGTGTGTGTGTGCGTGCGTGCATGTGTGTGTGTGTGTGTGTGTGTGTGTGTGTGTGTGTGAAGAATCCTATAAAGTAGAAAAACTGCTTGACTCTTGCCTTATTTTGGCTGGGGATGCTACTTTAAAGTGTGTACATGTAGTTAGTAGTTGTGAATATGTTCTAGGCAAATTGTTTGATCAATGATATGCAAAGTAGGTTTTAAAAAGTAGTTTTAAAAAAATCACTGAAACTCAAGGACTATTGGGAAGATAGGTCTGAAAATTGATGGGGAATATTTCTAGGGGTGTTCAAGACAAAGGAACTTTAACTCGCTGTTGGTTTGCAAATAAAGTTTAAAAGACGTCATTTTTGGGCAAAATCTTGATTAATTAGATTAATCTGATATTTAAGTTGGATTTTTCCATCAGTGTCTAGATGGTTCATACATGTACATGTAGTTGAAAAATGTAGAAATGATCGTGTCGTGTCGTGTCGTGTCGTGTCATTGACAGACAAACTTTGAAGACAGAAATTCCTTGGCCAATTGGTCCAATATTTTGTAGGATTGAAACCCATGCCATTTAAATAAAAGGTGATTCGATCAATGGTTTTGATATTTGGTAAAATATTATATTCGTGAATTTGGTCAAAAATCTAGACAACTATTTGGCTTGAGGCAATGGGCTTGTAGCCAATGTAGTTTGGACATACCTAGACATGTCTTTACAAGAAACTTTTGTATATTTCATGGTAGTGTTCCTTAATTTCCAATAAAAGCATGAAATTTAAATTGGTTCAAACTCTTGCGTAGAGTAGCAAATTATGAAAATTAGATATTTATTATTTGATTTTGTTATTGAAATACATTTTTAACTCATAAAAAGTATTTCAGATAAATTTGTCAGTATCTGTAGGGCATAGAAAATACTCAGTATTCCTTAGTGGAGGCTACATGTATGTACATTGTATGTCACGGAAACATTGACACAAGTAAAAGAGAAAATGATAATCATTGACTTGAATGAAATGTCATTGTCAGTCATGAGTAGCACACAATTATGGCACTCAATCATTCATGCACTATGAGAACTCGTGCATTCTACATTATGAAGAACATGTAGTTCAATCAAATTGATCAGAAAGTGAAAAGTGAAGTATTTGACAATAACAATAGTCAAAATTATTCAAAAGACAAATTCAGTACAATTTTGAAGACATCATAGCAACTACAATTGTGTGAAAATGTTCTATTCTATTCTCTTCTTTCTCCAAATTGTTCTACTTGTCGTACCTTATGCCATGCCTAAGAATTTGATACAAATAGTGTATCTGTCAAGCTGGGTTAAATGTTTCTAAAGAGTTAATTCTTCTTGTGAATTGATTGAACGTGCTACCATAGGTCCATTTTGACAGGGATAATAAATTGGAATATGCCAATGTACAATTGTGGTCTAACCTCACATGATGCAGTGGGATTGGCTTGCAGGGCTGTCAATATGTGTGATAGGTCATCGAAAGATAGAAAGCAAATCATTGGCTGATAATACTTTGAAGGTAGTCACATGAGCTTTACATATATTATGTCAGTACTGTTGTAAGGTGATCAGCCATGACAAGGTAGTTGCTGGAGAACTGTATATTGACAGGAATGCTAAGATCATCACCAAGTCATGTTGTAATTGTTATTTCATATCAATTATTGACGTCATAATCATCAATCAAAGCAGCGGAAGGGAAGAGGAATTGTCTGGTTTTGTTCATTGCAATTTTGTTCTCCCTGTCATTGCATCTTAAACTTTGGTCTCTCTGAAAAGCATCCAGTGTATTAGTACATTAACTTGATACTCAGTGAAGTGGAAACTGGGCCTCCGGGCAACATTTGATAGAAATCATCTCTAGTGGTCCCAGATGACATAATTTCTTTTCACCAGTGAAATCTTGTCCTTGTTTCTAATTTAGAGCCTGACTAGCCATAAGCGCACAAGAACGATGTTGAAAGAGAGGTATGTTGTCATATTTATAGAGTTTGTCACTGTATTTGTTATCAAGAAAAATATTTGATAGTAATTGTTTGTGTTTCATGTATGTCTTGTCATCTTCAGGAACTCGGAGAAGAGGAAGGAGAAGTCAAGAGATGCTGCCAGAAGTCGCAGAAGCAAAGAAACTGAAATTTTTTACGAGTTGGCTCATCAACTCCCATTGCCACATAATGTGTGTGCCCAGTTAGACAAAGCTGCAATTATGAGACTTGCCATAAGTTTTCTGAAGATACGTATGCTTGTAGGTGTGGGAGTTTCAAAGAAACCAGGTAAGACGTGATAAGTATTATTGTTTTCATTTAAATGTTCAAAGTTATCATTTTTGTTTTGCCTGTATTAATTTGAAAATGTTAACAGTTTGTGTATTCTTCATGTAACAGACATTGCAAATCACTGCACTATCAGAGATTCTGATTACTTTACTTGTAATATGATGATGTTAATTTGAAACAATTTATTCTACGTAAGATAAGTACCATCACTCACAAGATGACGACCAACAACAACAACAACAACAACAACAACACACGCACGCGCGCGCACATACACACACACACACACACACACACACACACACACACACAGACAGACACACACATACATATAGTGAATACAAATAGATGTACAGTACTCATGAACTGAGATGACAACAAAATCGTGGTTACAAAATAAACAGTTTTTTCATCATGGCTAAGTAATGTATTTGTCATTGTATCTAAATAATGACTAATTATGGATACACCTTTCATGAGGCTTTTTTCTTGCTGAATGAAATAGATAATTTGCGATGATGTCAGTTTACAAATTTGAATTGCAAAGGGAACATTTGATGGGCTGTACCTTCTTTGGTATTAGTTTTCACCATCATATTTAGTGCACATTTTATTGTAATTTCATTAAAATTATTCACTATTGTTACATTGAATTGAGTCTGCACTATGTAAAAATAAGTTTTCCTGAAATATTAGCTCGGCATATTTGTAACAAATATTGATTTGAACAGCCCTTCAAAGTTTGACTCTTTGGGAAAATGAAAATTACCAACTTGACCAGATTGACACGACATTTTGACCTACGCTCACCACAGACTTGACCAGTTGGTGGCCCTGGAAGGGAAATCCTTCCCATACATGAAATCGGCTACGCTGACCACCGATTTGACCTCATTAGGGTTAAGGAAAATAAGCATGCAAAAAAATCTACCACTGTTAAATATTTTTTGAGGGTTTTGGAATGATATGGTGACCTTGTCTAAAATTAATAAACAGTTGCAAGGAATTACAGTGCATATGATACACTGAATAGACATAATTTAATTCAAGTCTTCACATAGACTTGGTGATATGGTTGATAACAAGATGGAATCAAATTAGTATTTCTTCAGTGCTCAGAGATGAAATAAGATAAAATGAAGTCAACTTGACTATAGTTTCAATGAGATGTAGTCTAATACTCCTATATGTTCCACAGTTTAATAACGAAAGCTAATCAAATCAACTGAAATAAACTCTGCTTAGCTGTGCTTTTTGGCTTGAATAAGGTAAAATAAAACGAAATCTACTTTGTTAGACTCAATTTTTTGCTTGACAAAGTACATTTTTTGTGTTGAATTTTGTGTGTGTGAAAACTAGTATTGGTATAGGTAGCTTTTGAAAAGATGGTTGATAAAAGTGCAATCATAATAGGCAGTATTTAGCCCCAACAATTCTGTTTTCTTATCATTTTCCTTTTTAATCAGGATTGTTTACTCTGAGTATGACAACACATTCTAATATAATCTTTAATTGTAACAGAATCTGATTGCAATCTGATGTAGGAATAGATTTCCTTTATTTACAGTTCCTTTGTACATGTATATTGTGGTATTGTTTTGATTTTATTGTTCTGAGAATGACCACCTTTTCTTAAGCTGATGCGAGGCCTATACTGTGTACCATGATTTTGGGTTAAAACTTGGTAGAACACAAGGTGAATTCAGGTAGAATACAATGCTTAACAAAAACAATGATCTGTCAAAAGTGCAAGGTTTGAATAGATTACAAAAGTACAGACTGAGGATGATAGACCATATAATGGCCTCCCTAGGTAATCTGGTGAATTACTTGCATATATCAGAAGATACCTTGTGGTGCATCTGATTTATTGTATCCCAATCTAATCAAGGTCAGGCAGGAGAAACACAGCTTGACATTTTCATCAAAATCATGACATTGACGTGATTACTGCAACCAGTACTAATTTGATAACTAAAAAGCCAGTCACTTTGTCTGACCATGATCTTCACATACGTCAGACATGTTTTGCTGTGCAAAACATTTTACTGCAACTTACAAACACATAAAGGTAGCTGTTGTTGAGTAAGTACTGTTCTCTGGCTCTGCCCATTTCAGAGGTGCAATACAAAAAATATTAAACTTCGCTAAATAAAAGACCAAGGTTTTCAAATGAATAAATACTCCTGTATGTGAGTAAGTATTGGTGTGTGGCAATGACTTGTTGTTTAAGCCAAGATGTTGATAAAACAGAATAAATGTTACTGAACGAAAGAGATTTGAGCAGTAGAAAATCAGATAATGCAAAGTTTTGCTCTGATAGCCACACTTTGTTTTGTGGAAAGTGTCCTCTCCAAAGATTAATGTACTATTCTGGAAAGGTCTTAACCATTTAAAAGAAAAACAGGCACTTACTACATTGTAGTTCAGGCAAATGTTTGGAGAGCTACACTAATAGTATCAAGGGAAACAAACGTGAAGCATAACACTTTAACAATGCTGGCAGATAGAACCAAAGAGTGAATGTGTTCACTTTTAACTTTGACATGGTTGTGTATCAGTCTGATCCATGGGAAGGAGGTGATCACTCATGGAACAACACAATCAAAAACAAACAACAATATACAATGGAAATAGAGGTAAATAAAACAGTCTTGCTGTACAATATTCCTACATCAGATTTTAATCAGATTGGGTTGGGTATGATGATTAAATTACTAGGGGAACAACGGCTAACTAATACATGTACTCGTATTGCACAATCATACATGTATGTAGTGAGAGCTGAACAATTATACTCACAATCTACATATTGTCAGGGGTCAGGACTGACAACCACTTTGTACCTTTGATAAAAACTAACTTTAGATCTCATATCTGTATTGCTGAGATAATCGGCTCATTATGCAGACAACCCTACATACGTATGTATTATGATGCTCACAGCAGTTGAAATTTTTTACTTACATAAGTAATGATACAGAGAGTAATTTTCTCTAAGTATAGCATAATCATGCCAGTTAAGGCTAGAACTGGCTGTATTTGAAGAATGAAATAGTGAATAAAAAAGAAATGCAATATGGGAGACGTGTTAAGTTTGTGGATGTATGACCTATTTAAAGTACATGTCACCTTCTTACTCCAGTAACCATCTGTCCTAAATTGTTCAACATTCTTATTCAATGCTCTTCATCACATTTTATTACTGGAGATTATACAGAACATGATATAGTATGACAAATTGATATGAAATGACAAAAGATACAGGTGAAATCTTTCTCACAGTACATGTGTATAACACTATCTATAAATGATTATACTTGTAGACCACATCAACACTGGAACACTGGCAACTATGTCAGTATTGATCTATATAGAATAAGCTTGATTTTGTCAGTTTACTAGTGGCAATATCAAGAACATGCACAATACAATCAAAGTGGAAGATATGGAGACACAAAACTGTTTGGAATAGACAATAAACAAAAGCTAAACAAGATTATACCTTCCTAGAAAATTAGTAGTTGCAAATTGATAAAAGCATTCCTTGAAGTCAAAAATACATACTAGTATATACATGTATCCTTCAAGAAAGTCTTGTGAACTGTTCCTATTGGTAGATGATGAAATTTATCAACTCTAACCAACTACGTTTCCAGAACCTGTTTGGAATAATTCAACTTATGCTGAGTATGCTATCCATAACTGTTCTGTTAAAAAGTTCCAATAGTACTAGTAGGAGGAAAATATGCACTTCTTAGATTTGTTTTCCCTTGATATTTCTTCATGAGATATATTTGATAGGAATATCAAATGTTAATTACCTGGTATTCAGGTACGTAAATGATACAGTTCCATAGATTTCATTGTTAGAATTTCTTGCTGTGCCACAAACCCTAAGGCAATTATTTTTACCACCTACATGTACATTGTACATGTATAGAGCTGCTTATCTACATTACTGGTACTTCATGCTTGAGTTATGGAGTAAAACCCATTCTTTCCCTGCCTAAAGAGGCTATTTATTTTCATTCCCATTTCTTTCCCATGGAAGTAGAAAATGAAACAGAGATGTGATTTGATTGCACTCAAGACTTAGTGGCCATCAATGAAAAAGTTTTGTTGAAAAGAGCGTGTACCTTACCCTGGTTAATGAAGTTTCAAGTAACAAATGATAAAGGAGGGGTAACCAGTTCAATAGTATGAAAAGCTGTGGACATTTTGAATTGATGTTTGTATATTTTGTGTCTGAATGACTTACGAATGAGTCAACTTGTGTGAAACTGGAAGACAAAAAAAAGATCATTTTGAAATGTTATAAAAACTTGTTAGGACTGTAGGAAAATAGTAAAATTGTAAGTAGTGAGTGACTCTTTCTACATTTGTATGTGGTGTACGTGTGGAATCACAGGACAGTTTGAGGAAAAACAATAAAACAAGTACCAATAGAAGGAGAAATCTTAAGTGGAATTTAGTATGATTCTGGAAATCTTCCACATTCTTGTACTCTATTATCATAGGTAATTATATCATATAAAAGGTGCAATTGAGTGGAATAATCTGGTCTTTTAAACACGATACAGACAGTTTTAAGGTGTCATTGGACTGTCCCATGAAAGTATGCATATATTCAATAGAAGGTGTGTGAAAAAAAGACAGACATACAGTCATGCAGAACAAAATGGAAAAGAGCTGTTGAGAAAGTTTGACTGATGTAGACATTTCAAGTACGCTTTGCCCTGTCTACGTGTAACACATGAGTTCTGGAATGGCAGCAGGTTGGCAGTTCATTGGGCCTCCCTAGTGCTTACGCAAGTATTTTAGTCATCTATTGTGAGCAAAGAAATATATCGTTTGCCCTAGTGCTGACCTTCCCCACTCTTCAACAACACTCCATTGAGGATGAGTTCAATGAACCAACGTCTATGTTTGATGTCCAAAATGGCCTGATGCCATAACATTAGGCCTTTGGAAGACTCTGAAAGGATTTGGATTTTGACCCAGACAATGTCTATGAATTGTCGAAGTTTTCATGAATAGTGACCGTTTAAATCTATAAACCCTTGCAGGTCACATAGCATTCAAATTGATATATTAAAAAACCCAAACAAACAAATAAAGAAACAAACAAACAAACAGATTTGAATAAAAGTGGCAGCAGAGCATTCCTGTAATGTATCCAGGTTATTATTTTGGGCAAAATAATAGTCTCCATTAATAACCAGTTACCATCATTCCCTTTCAATGGAGAAGAATACTTCTACTGTTAATTGATTTAACATAAATGCCAACACCATGAACCAGTTGGTCTAGGATCATTATGTATTGACTTACCTAAAGATCACATATGAATATGCATGATATACAATTACAATAATACTGTATGCCAAAAGTTAAAACATTTGAAAAAACTCACTAGTTGCCATGAGAAGGGGAGTACTTCACCACAATTCACCATATAAGAAGTTGAAAGAAATCTTTTGACTTTACATTGCACATCATCTAAAATTTGAGATGATAACAGTTTGTCCATAGGTTTGAAAATTGGAAAGTAAAAGGACAGAATGATGTAAACCTTTTAAAACAAATCAGATTTTACATTATGGGAAGAAAGGCAATTAGTTATGAAAACTCATGATAAGTGTATTTGTTGACAATACCCTGCATACAACATCTGACTTGATGAAAGTATAGGTTTGGATAAGGCTGTTTCTTTGATAATTGCAAATAAGTAAGTTTGATAATGAACAAGACATGGGTTTCATGTAGGATTAAGTAGTATCTTTAATACAACGTTTCGGCTTTACACAGAAAGCCTTCTTCAGGAATCTAAAAATGAACAGAAAATTATGGACAATTGTGACATACAGTTTTAAAAGGAATTGTAATGGCATGTGAGATGGGTAAAGGCTAAACCCCCCCCCCCCAAAAAAAAAAACAAACAAACAAACAAACAAACAAACAAACAAACAAACACCCCACATTAAGTAGCCTACAATCCAGTGGTGTTAAGATTTCGTTCTCACTTTTCCCCTACCATGCCTGGCATTTTGCTAGCAACTGTTTAGTCAAACCTAAAATTAGATTACAACTCCTCACATATTTTCATTCATAACAATCCCTGTTCATATTATTGGCCAGAAATATGTGAGTAATTTGATAATAACAAACTTATCTGTTTTAGTATGTAAGCTTTTACAAATGGTATACTGAGTTTGAATTGGTTGCTTGACAGGAACACAGGAATTAGCTAGTATAGGTTACAGTTTGTGAATTCATAGAAGTAAATTTGGTTAAGAAATATACTTCTCTTTTCTCCCACACCCCCATCACTGCAGTATAAATGTCTAATTGCAGTTTTATGAAGTTGACAAACCAAAATTTCAAATCAATTAACAAAACTTGAATTTCATGAAAGTTTTCAGAAAGGTTAACATTTGGCATGTTGTCCAATCATCATAATTCATAGATGACAGGCCAAGATGTAGTTAAACTGTGACTGAGTAGCTACGTATCATGTGTTGTGATCTAAATGGAAAGGTAAAAACGATACGATATTTCTTAGCAATCCTTACTTGCGTCATAGATGATAACATTACCAAGGAAACAAATCAATAAGTAATAGTTACACTAAAGTTCATTGATTGCAGTATTTCCTTTTGAGAGAACATTGTACGTGCAGATAGATCCGAAGGAAAGATGATTGGCCAAGTGAAAACATGTAATTCAACAACAGTAGTACAAGTAGCTATAATGTATGTCTGGTAATTAACTGCCGGCATCCATTGAAAAACGTGAAAGTATTCATTCATTTCTACTCATTCAAGCTAGTATAATTATGACATTCTGTTTGATTTACGTATCAAGGAAATCCTGTTTTACTTTAAGTTCAAAATATGTATGGTTTTAAATGATCTGCAAGGTTTATGTAACTTCAAAGAGAAACAGTTCTCATGCCGAAAGCTTAATCCGCTTAATTTACAGCTGAGTGTAAAACTGATTTGATAGATGCACAATTTCACCAAAATATGATTTCCCTGTATAGAAAGTTTGATCCAAATGAAGACAGTTGGGAATAATTATTACATTCAGTGGAATCAATTTGAGTTTGTATCTCAGGAGATGACGAGTGCACATAATGATACTGAGCCTATTGTGACTTGATGTGGTCTGAAGTGTTGCAGTTGAATGATTATTTTGATGGGAGTACCTACATGTATGTAGAGGTCTGACTGAAGTAATTACTTGTCTGATTCAGACAGTTGATTACATGCTTCAACTTCAAGTATGCTTGACACTCTGTTGGGGTGTATGCTTGCTTTTGTGAGATACTCTGCACTTTGAGAGACACCAAGTACTTTCTCTGACAGTAAGTCTGTTATTAAAACCATGCAGGTGTACCTCAATGTTAAAATGGATGCATTTCTGTTCTTATCTAATGCTTAGATATAGAAGTTTAAGTAAATCAAGCATTTTGTTGACATGATAGATTGGTCACCCTAATTTATTAGTTTCTTGTTCTAGACAGTTCATGGCATTTTCACTTGTTAGTTAGTGCCAGTTTGTTATTGTCACAGTGTGATTGTGAACAAATTTCAGTATCTGATATCCCTTTCAAAGCTTCAATGACTGTGCAGAATTTTGTGCTGTTTATTATATACATACTTCTTTTAACTTTTCAGTAGTATTGTTACTTACAGTAGTATTCTTGCAAGTATTGCAAAGTCAGCCAAGTCTTTCAACAGGCCTATTTTAGCTTTGGTTCATACATATGTTTCTGACTAGCACTTGTTCTTTTCATGCTTAAAACAGGTACACAAACTCCCAATCCATTCACAGTTTGTATCATCATATCCAATATCAACTACTGTATAGGACATTCTGGAAGAATACTTAGAAGTTTAAAGTCAAATGACATTTTGGTATCTATTGGGGTACACCAATACTTGCATTGTTTTGAATCAATTTTTAAAGTCCGGATGTGCATTTTAAGGCTAAATTTGGATTCTTGGCACATATTATGCTAGAGTCTTCAAGACAAAATTAACATGAAATGTGCCTCAGAAATAAACTTTTCAAACTTTTGCTGTTACTTTGTTCAAGTAAACTCCAACCCATTTTCAGTTAAAATCAAGAAAATAAATTGGGGGTTACCAAGCAAATTTTATACATAGAGGTCAATATGTTATCAATATGTTATTTAAAGACATTTTAGAATCCAATATGGCCACCAAATACTGTTAACTCTAACAGATTGTCATTTTCCTTGACTTGATTTTCAGGGAAATGTATGACTGAGGTGCATTCTACCTTAAAACTGAATGTTTTGTTATAGTAAGTCACTTCTTTTGCAAGAGCTACCATAGCAGCTGTCTATTGTCGTGATCTTTCAGGATACATGCTGTCTTTCCCTACTCAGACTCAAACTTATGAGTTGTCCTAATGTACAGGAAAAACATCAATAAAGGTTTCATGAATAGGGACTGCTAACTACTCGGGCATAAATAATTACATGGAATAATGCCAAAAATGTTCAAATTTTTAATAAATTTAGAGAATTTGGGATCAACAGTTTAGCTATTATCATCTCCACAAGGAGACATTTTAACACATACACAGTATGGACTTGAAAGTGAATTTCATGTTTAATACACAGGTTTCTTTTTTCAGACTTGATCAACAAGTGGCCAACAGCTCTAGCAAAGGTTACCTACAGGTCATTAATGGTAGTGTATTCTCATGTTACCTCTTTAACCTTGAGGTACAATAAAACTCAAGCTGATTAAAATCTGATGTAGTGAAAGCTGCTAAATGCTTTATTTACCTCCATGTCCATGTTATGTGTCATTTGTTTTTATGGGAGGCAGCGATCACTGGAACAAAAACAAACGACATAAAACGATGGAAATAGAGGTAAATAAAGCATTTAACCGCTTTCACCACATCACATTTTCATTTTAATCAGATTGAATAAAACTTCAAATTGTTGGTTGGTCTCTTTGTATGCTGGCACTTCATACCTAGTTACTCCTTAATGAGTTGATGCCATAACTATCGTTTTCTTTGTAATTAGTTTCCGTCCAGTAACCATGAGACATGCATAATTCCAAGTAATATTTATCTTTCAAGGCCGTTGAACTTTATGTCTATTTTATTACGTCCATGAAGAGATTAATTTACATTTAGTTTTCCAGGAATGCGCCTCATACAATAGATGTTTTTAACTTTATTGATGAAAACATAAGTTCATTGACTGATTTCTCCATTGCAGTGTATTTACAATGTCTGCTCGTCAGTGTTAGTACAAGTGCTCAAGATGTGCATGCAATTTTGGGTCTGGGTGTGTTGAGGTTGGTAGGGGTGGAAAAGAAATTGATTTGCTTTATATTATAAAGGAATATTTATTACTAGTAACATACAGCTGATGTACATGTATTTATACCAGTCTGAAAGCAATAGTGAAAAAATGATTATTGACAAAACATACCTGACATCACATGATATTTAGAAGTCTTTCAAAGATCATGTATTGTAATTTGTATCTTGTGTGGAAACTACTTGTAACATGAACAGAATTATCAATGGGATATGTCATATTGTAGTTCTTGCAATTTCCTGTCCACCAAAACAAGATTTACTTCTATTGCCTGGTTAGTATTGGAATACCTGTGGAGAAACTTATCACTTGAAATGTTATTGAACTTTTATCTTGCCAATCAAGTCAATGTGAAGTCAATGTCATCTACATTTGTATTACTACTAGTCCACAGAGGATGTATGTAGGTATTTTGTATCATGTGTATTTCAATTTTATTTTCAAGCATTAATTTGTAGATGATAAGCTCTCACATTAGGTAGTATTGTTGAGGTGTATCACTATCTGTACAAGGGGTAATCACTGTGTTCTTCCATATGAAACTATGTGAAGTAGTTTATTCTTTGAATTTAGGATGTGGTTAGGTATTAAAAGGATTGCCATCATAGGAATGTACATGCTGGCACATAGTTGCTTATTGTGTAGATTTTACACACACACACCCCCCCCCCCCCCCCCAAAAAAAAAATATATATACCGTTAAAAAATATTGCTGTGTGTATACATATAAATAATGATAATGATCAGGAAACCTGTACGTGACCAATTAGAGGCAAAGAAGGTAGACTCTTAGATCTTGTGGTTGTTATGATAACAGTTTTGCATTAAAATTAAGTGGTATGATTTTGATTTGTCTTGTTCCAGACAGGGACAGTATTATGTATTAAATACTTCATCTTAATTCCAAATTAAGATGAAGTATTTAATGAAGTATTTAATATGTAATACTGACCCTGTCTGGAAGTAAACTGGATTTTCATTGAATATCCAGAGGTCAGACATGGACAATGTAATGTGATGTTAAAATTGTGAACTCTGCTGTTTAGGTATGGCATTGATGACCAGTGTACACTACATTCATTGCTGTCCTTTGTGTACTAGTATAAACCATAAAGTATTTGTCTTTTACATTTTCTTAAATCCTTTGAAGGTATTTAATTATATTTGTGCATGTACGTGCATGAACAGGACCCACCCACTTGTGTTTATAGTGCCCAAATTTGTATTAAGGACAGCTGTACTTTTTCTGAACAACATTATTTGACCTTCGTAGACCTTTCATTGAGAACTTTATTGAAAATGTGTGTATTTGACCGCTGATAGCCTTGATAGTGTAAATCAATGTATTGAATCGTCTACAACAGCTGGTTGGACTAGTCAGTAGAATAGATTCAAAGTTCATGTTCTCACTATACTGTACATTGTATATATGACACTTGACTGTTGCAAAGATATGCTATCATATGGGCATGTATACTAGTATTCCTGTATATTGTATTTGCCATGAATCAATACAAAATTCAGACTTGATGTATTTTGTTTGACCTTCAAAATCACTGAGTTGTTAGTAAGTCTTGGCAACTTTTACTGCTTGTGGATATCTCAAATTGAAATTGACACTATGTAAAATGAAACAAACTTTTTAGTTCACACACTCTAAAACATTTCCTGCTTTAGGTGAACATGCAGTCATGGTGTAATCATGTCACTTTTAAAATGATTTTTTTTTTCTTGAAACAAAAGAAATGAGGATTTATTGTGTTTCTATCTAGTAACACAAATACATGTATCACACCAAGTTGTCAGGATGAATATGTTTGTCTAACAGTCTGTGTCAAACTTCAACCAACTATTAAGTTTGTATGATACAATGTAAGACTGATGTCACACACTCATGGCAAGATTGCTGGAGTGTTGTACTTTTGTCTAGGAATTCTTTAACCTTTTGAATTGTACCCTGTCCTAGATCCTAGATCAGGAATGTTTATCTCCCCCCACAACATTAGTGTCACTGTTTAGACAACTTGACAAGTGAAAGACACTATATTAGTTGTAGTTTATCCTAATTATATTACTAAATGTACTGTTATAGTACATAGCATTGTACTTTGTCAGAAAGTTTAAATCAAAGGTACATTTTTCAAGTGACAATGTTAGTTTATAAATGTAAATAAGACAGTAATATTGATAATTATGTGATTATGCCTGTATTGTTCTAGCCATTATTAAATCTAATACTCTGAATGTGAATAACATTGACAAGGTTATTGTTCAGAGTTCACACATGATATAAGTTGTAGGGAGAGTAGTCCTGCTTGCAGATGGAATATGGGACTCAACTCTGACAATGTCTCTTAAAGAAAGGAGAGGAACATTGTGAGAATCGAATCCCAAATTAATCTGTCTGCAAGCATAGGAAGGGTTGTTGTACAATTTTAGTGAGTACCGTGATTGGAATTGTATGAAAAGTTGACTATTATCTTTATGGATGTGGGAAAGTGGTGAAGTTATTGAAACATCCTATTTGTTTGGATTGGTCTCAAACAATAATACCAACATGCATTTGCTAGAGTCTGGATTCACTTGAGACTACACTTGGGCATGCTTATATGAATACTGGGTCAGTTTACTGACATTTGCCTCAACTTTGAACTAAAGTACATATATCATTGCATATTTAAGTGAATTTCCAAGGTCTGCAAATATTTTCATTGATTGCAATAAATGTACTTTCTGACACACAGATGGCAATAAATTTAGCATCTAGCATTCTGGGTGCAGCTTTTGCTTTTTAGTCTATTTCAGATGGCTCTTTATCAAATGCTATTATTTATCAGAACACAAAATTGTAGAACAGTTTGTCTTTGGTCATTCCATCGCCATTTAATTTTCATAGGTCATGCTGTAATAGAATAAAATATAGCAAAATATGTGAAAATAAGTGTTATTAGAACTGTTTAAGTACTTTGTAGGATGTTTTGTGTGGGTAGGTCACATCTTCTCCCACATGCTAGGATATCAGATTTCTTAAGAATGTCATTGTTTGTTTAATTGTGGTAGTCCTTTCCACAGTGCAGTTGATTGTGAGGTTGCTGAACCTACAGACCTAGATAAGGTGACATATCAGATGCTGAAATTGACATCAAAGATATGAATATCTTAATTTACACTCGTATCTAATATCATACCAGTAGATAAATAAAAAAGATATTTGTGTTGTATGAGTAGAAGTGTATGGCCCTATAAGTGTTTTGCTGTGAATCAACCCTTTGATGACACATTTCATAGTGTCACACATAGTTTTCCTGGAAATACGACACAGTTGTCTGTTGCTTCAGCACGTCCAAAACTATGGAAATCACATCCCAGTTCCTGTCATGTGCAGACGTTATACTCGTTTACCATCTTATATGCATCACATTTAGTACTGTATTCACAACAACAACAACAACAACAACAACAACAACAACAACAACAAATAGAAAAAAGAAAAAAGAAAATCACACAATTGTAATACAATAATTTGGGCAAAGTGTTTCATGTTATTTCTCCATGAGAACTCACATCTAGTGACAATGGCTAATATGAAAGTGCCATGCCGTATCTCACAGGATGTAATCTATGGCTGACATAAAGTGTATATATATTGTATACATTTAATATGTTGTACATCAAGCAGTAGATGTATCAGGTTGGGGAACATCTGATTCTATGTAAGGAAAGTACAGAGGCGATAAGTTAGCATCGTTTACAAATGAAACAACCTACAATGTAATCCAATGTTGACATATCTTATTTTGAAATAATGTAATCCTCCGGTAATTTCACAACCACATGTTTATTTGTTTTCATGCAAGTTAAAAGGTTTTAATGGAAATCCAAAAACTGTTTTCTTGTCCATCTGCCTTGGTTTGTACTGTTGTTACAATTTGTGACAGTAAACAATAACAACCACCTGACTGGACATGTTAACTTTGCTGACAGGCTGGTCAGACTGATCAATATCAGCTGACGTACGTTGTACCTCAGTACTGAATACTTAAACCAGAAACACTGTTTTGTACCTCCTGTTGCAAAACAGAACAGAGATAAACATAACCTTTCCTTACGAAAGGTAACAAGAATAATTAAATGTAAAGTCAGCCATGCATGCCTTGGACTCTTACAGTGTCAACAATAGATTTGAAATTTAATTCTTCATTTTATCAAAACACTAAAGACTCTACCATACAATACAATACAGTTAATGTAAATGAATTTCCTGTTTAAATTTGTAATGAAGTCATGTCATATCAAAAGTGTCAATAACCTGCACGTAGGAATACATCAGCTGGCTATTTAACCAATATCCATATTCATGAAGATTGGAAAGTGGAAGAACAAGTGAATATAGATCAGAGATTATGAAAGAAACATAACACCCTTGTAATGAAGTCATGTGTACCAAAAGTGTCAATAGCCTGCATGTAGGAATATATCAGCTGGCTATTTAACCAATATCCATATTAATGAATATTGGAAAGTGGAAGGACAAGTGAATATAGATCCCAGATTATGAAAGAAAAGTAACACCCTTGCCAATGTTTGAATGAATAGATATAAAGCAACAATTTTATGATTGAAATTACTCATTTATGTTACACAAGGTATATTGTATTATTGTGTGCATACCAGGAATGAGAAGTTAGAAGTGTACACAAATTTACTAATTAGTTGGACTGCTGTTACATTTTTAAGTGCATGTTGTATAGGTTTAGTAGTAATGGTTATGAGCATATTGTGTGGAAGCTTTCTTCGTAATGTATAAGTTGGATGCATTAGTGTTCTGAGCAGGTCTCTGAGTATTCCACTATATTGTGTTGACAAAATGAAAGATCAGTGAAGGCATTATGCAAGTAGAACAAACCAATTCACTGTGCTTCTACTATGCAATAACATGTGTACAATAAAGTGCAATGCCTAGTAGAAGTAGATGAAACTTTTTTAGCCCCCAGCTGGTGATGCCTGGAGGGGGCTATCACATTAGGTTCCGTCCACGTGTCTGTCTGTCTGTCTGTCTGTCTGTCTGTCTGTCTGTCTGTACACCCTCATTTCTCTGACATGCATCAGCTGATTTCAATCAAACTTTACACAAAGTTAACATACTATGTAGGACAGATGTAGGCCCTGTAGTTATGCAAACCTGACTTTTATGGCAGAATGGTAGGCGATATTTGTTATTTTGCACATTTTATGTGATATCTCCAAAAGTTAGATACATACAGACACTTTTCAAATATCTACCCAACATGATCAATGTTAAGCTTTTTTTATCTAATTCAGCCATGACCTTTGACCTTGACCAACATTATCAAGGTCAAACAGCCAAAAATTGCCTTCCTACCATTATTCAAGAAGTTGAGTACACAGATTCAATTCAAGTGTGCACACCGTTGATTTCTTTTTATACTTTGACCACCATCTTCAAAGTCAAAGAGCAGATTACTCAATGACTTACAATTTTTTTTGTATCTATAGACACCATTCAAGTGTCTGCAGCAATATTTATAGAGCTGCATATACACATGCTTTGACTTTGACCTTCATCTTCTAGGTCAAAGAGTAACTTGTTAAACATAACATAACTGGAAGTTTTATATGGAGAGACTCCATTCAAATGATTAAATGTGTACACCCCATTGTTAGACTGGGTATGCTTTCTATTCAGACATCTACTTTTGACAGTGACCTTCATTTTCAAGGTCAAATTTAATTAATTTAAATTAAATCATCATTCATCATCATCATCATCATCATCATCATCACCAACACCACATGTATTTGTATCAGGATGAATCTATTTATTTCAAATCTTGGACAGATGAAAAAAAATATACAACTGGTTCATAAAGTAAGTTTATTTAAAAGATTACTTTTCCTACATGAACTAGTGAATTTTGTAGCATTTCTCTATCTGTTTCAATTATTATCAGTTCTTAAATGGTAAAAGTGTATTGTTCCATTCTTAGCTATCCTAAGGTATGCTAAATAAATATTTATGATAGGAAAAAGGTAGAAGAAAGATTTCATTGAAGTTTGATTTGTAGCTTGAACTGTGTAAGATTTGTGAGACTGGAGAAGATGAAAGGGTGGAACAACAGTGCTTGTCATTATCTATCTATCTAATGACCAGGCTAAAACAGTGTGGTATATACTTCATAATAATTTATGACAGTTTTCCCAATAAGGCCAAATTGGTCATAAACATAATAAAGAGTTCCCATACAATTTGCAATTGACTATTCAGGAACCTCATACTGAGTTGAAAGTGCTACTAGAGTGATTTACTGTAAACCAGTCCAGCTCCCTGTATGTCACATGTCCTTTATGTAATTGTCTAGGCCTACTACAGCCATACTCCGTGGAGTTCTACAACCACATCTTTTCAAAGAAACACAATGTTTAAACTAAATTGTAATTAAAGGAACACTGACCGTACTTTCTCATGAGCATGGTAGTGATTTATCAAGTGAATAATGTACCAAGTATTGATTTGTTTGTTTTGTTTATTGTTGTTGTTTCCTTTGTGTGACACTAAATATGTTGATTGTTGGTGTGCATATTATTTCATGTCATTGCTGTATATATATTACAGACATAACCTAAATATACAATACATAGATCAATAGTAAGTTATCACTTACAGCTTTGTCTATGTCAAATGGAGGATGAAGCTGAACCTATAGAATAATTCGCACTGTGAACACCATTAGGACATAGAATAAAAATGTGTTTTATACACACACACACACACACACACACACACACACACACACACACACACACACACACACACACACACTCACACACTGTCACATACACACACACTTACACTGAAATATTAATCATAGGAGGATATGTGTGGTAGGCTGTATCTTTTTTCCCTAGGGAGGGAAATGTGGTACAGCAATTGGTGTAGTTTGGCGTAGGACTATTTCACAACTGCAGCTGGTTGACTACTGCTAAGTAAATAGTACAGTGTATACAATTGTCATGCCCTAAAGCTATCACCAATTTTGCTGTTAATAACAGTAGTTGGGAAATGATTTGTTTAGTCAGATTTAACCTTAATATGGTACACTAAATACAGTCATTCCAACAAAGCTCTATTTCAAACCATATTGTGTGCAAATGTTTCATTTTAAAAAACGTACCATGTTTGACTTGACATCTCCCTACTCAGTGCAAAGTTTTGCTGTAATTTTTGCATCCCTGTCAAAACATTGATGAAACGTCCTGTATAAATCTTAAGTTATAATGCAGCTGAGATGAAGAAAAGTTAGCTTTAGGGAGGTATTGGCTATAACTTATTAGCAAATTGTATGTAGTTTGTGAAGTCATTCTCAAATGTATGTGTATACATACACTGTATCCTGTCTAACTGCTCAAAGTAACTATCGTTGCAGGACATCTTGTCATGTATTACAGAGAGCTTAGATTCACCTTTGATATCTATTTGCAACTAAATGTTGTTGTCTCGTATGTATTTATTCTTTTAGAGGGAAAGAGTCAAGCAGTGACATCACGTAGTGCTGTTGTAGACAAGATGATGGACAGCTACTATCTGAAAGCATTGGAGGGTTTCATGATGGTACTCACTCAAGAAGGAGACATGGCTTTCCTATCAGAAAATGTGTCCAAATATCTAGGACTCACACAAGTATGTCAGTTATTGAGATAATTCAGTATTTTTTTTTTATAAAGATACTGTTCATGGATAGGTTGGAATTTCAATAAAGTTGTCATCAAGATAATGCCAATATTAGTAAGAAAACAAAATCAAAAGTGTTTTAGTAGACTACATGTCCTGAAATCTTCTTGTGATTTAGGGATGATCACACAGTGTCACACAAGTTCAATAAACGAACTTTGTTTGTCAACACATTTATATATTATAATGTCAATCATGATAATAATTGCAGCAGTCACATCACTACAATCTATGCAATTTAAAAACATAATAACTGAAAACCAGCACTGTATATCACATTAGCAGTAAATTTTAATCAACTTATCAACACCTCAGTAGTAAAAACAGAATCTGTTGGGGTTGGGAGTTGGTAAGTTTTAATGCTTGCAAGGTGTTTGCAGTGGGTAGCGTACTGACTTTAAAATACCTGAAAATGTAGCCATAGGAAAAGTCAGTAATATTTTCCATATACTGTAAGACAGAGTTAAAATTTGTTTTGAATTCGCTATCCTTGTGTTATGAAATTTCACTATACCTCTATTGAATTTGACTTGTCACAGGTTGATCTGGTTGGTCATAGCATATATGACTATACTCACCCATGTGATCATGAGGAAATCCGAGAACAGCTCTCAGATAAACCAGGCTTGCAAATTTCAAACAAGAAGGAAGAAGAAGAACACTGTTTTTTGATGAGGTTAAAGTGCACATTGACACCTAAAGGCAGAAACGTCAATCTGAAATCAGCAACTTACAAGGTAAATCTAGGTTTATATATTTGTCTGCATGAACACTATAGTCAACTACATGTGGATGTTGACTGATGTAGAGGAATCATGCAAAAAAAAGATATTGATGAAAAGTGTCATGGCGGTTGTATTTCTTCATTCCAATTCTTGTCGATGTGATGAAGATTCAAACATGGCTCAGGTTAAAGTAGAATCATTGTCGTAAGGGTTTACAGACTCTTTGTGGAAGGTACAAAGTACACCACAGTCATTGTCCTTTCTGCAATTCTAACTCACAGTTAGTTGACATTCTTCATGTAGACAAAACTTGTCATCTATCATGGTTAATAAAATACTAAAAGAGCACAGATGGACATATGAGGTTGTGAAAAAGGACGACAAAAAACACATGGCCCAGTAAATCAGTTAAATGAAGACAAATGTCCATTTCTTGTAATTTGACACTCCAGATATTAATGCATAAGAAGGGCAATTTTCACTAAGTGAAATATGATGTACTCATCACTTACCACATAGATTATGTTCATATCAGATGAATATTATCTTCTCACATGTTTGAGATCTGTCATTGAGTAAACTGAAAATAGGTACCCCGATATTTTTATTCATTGACTATTGCTAATAAGTTATATAAAGGTCAGGGTGTTATCATTTTTCCTTGTTAATGCCAAGAAAAATGGCACCATTGAAAAATGTCCACTCATTACTGTAAGTCAATATACTGTATTTAAATTTAAAAAGTATATGTACATGCCTTTTTGCATTTGTTACCTTATCCAACCCACAGCTTTCTTAGTGCATAGTAAGTTTCTGTCCCTTGTACATGTCCAGATGTTCATGATAGACAAGTAGATATATGTAGCCTTTATTTAACAAAAAAACAACTTGTAAATCTCAAAAGTCCAATATACTGAAGTGTTTGTTATAAGAAACACTATGAATTAAAGTCTCTAGAGGAGACTTATTTAAATGCAGTTTGTTGCAACAAGTGTAGGCTACTGCTTATCATGAATATTAAAACAGTATAGATCCGAATCCTAGAAATAGTCCAGAAAGCTGACTGTGCTGTTGCCTTGTATCTTTGTCTCCACAGGTGATACAGTGCCATGGACATATGAAGTCTGCTGAATCCAGTACCAGTGTGAGTTTGATGGGGTACAAACCCCCTCCAATGAGTTGTCTCATCTTGATTGGAGAACCCATTCCACATCCTGCCAACATTGAGATACCTCTTGACAGCCAAACCTTCTTATCTAGACACTCCATGGACATGAAATTTACATATGTTGATGACAGGTTAGTTATCACGTATGCAGTACTAAAGTCACAATAATATACAGCATCTGTCCAAATGTCTTGCCAATTCCATATTATTCTTGAAGACTGATGATGATCTGTAGGTGGTTGGCCCTGAAAGCAACAGGAAAAGGCCACCTATCATATTTCAGTATGCTCCTATGAACCTATTATTACTTAGCCTGTCATATGCTGTAAAATGATATGAGAATATTGGAAATGTTGAGAGAGTGATGTTTTCATTTCCTGCCATTAAGTATTCAATGTCTTACCGCATTGTGTATCGCTGCAATGTCTTGTTACAGTGATCCTTGCTAACGACCACAGCTTCAGATATCAATATGAAATATTAGCAAGTGAAGATATGCTTTTCTTAAAGGATGAAATGAACCTGTCAGCTCATAAAAGTGAGACACGACTGTGCTGTCAAACTTGAAACATGCCTGTAATATCATACTGCAAATTATGATAGCATGTACGTCAGAAAATGCCAGTCTTGTGGGGTTGGGGGCACAAAGAAGTAGTACACAGGAGATGTACTACATGAAGTAACACACGTCCACCACAGCCTGTACTTTAACATGAAAGACCTGTAAAGATTACTGAGATAACCCCACTATCATGTACACAAGACAAGTAGGATCTAGGTCTTATGTTGAACACAACATAAATAGACAATGATACAAATACTTGTCAAAAGTGATGTGTTTTATATTGATGTACAAATTATATAGAACTGAAATGAAATTATATGTGGTTTTGTAGTTATGGAATGAAATGACTATATGTTTTGTTTTTCCATGACTTGTAGGATCCAGGATATTGTGGGTTATCCTAGCAGTGACTTGATTGGCAAGTCAGCATATGATTTCTGTCATGCTTTGGATACTGACAAAACAGAGAAGAGTTATCATGATTGTAAGTACTTTATGCACTTCTGTATCTGTAAAATAACTTATCTAGCTAGGGTAGATATTGCAGAGTTACAAACAAATTTGAAAACATGGGCATTCGCGTAGTTGAACCATAGAACCTACCCTCATGTAGGGGCTATTGTTCAACTTTGACATCATCATGCAACCATGTTAATTCCAAGATACCAACATCTTTCCATTTAGTATACGATAGGAGAACAAGGATTTGAGACTATGAATAGTAAAGTACCATTCAGTGACTTTGGTGATGAATCCTGTCTATTTAACAAGCTGATGAATATGTTTTTTTGACATGTAACTTTGCACATCAATGATCGTTGTACATTCAATGCAATCCATATAATTTGAACTTGAGAAATTGAAAGTTGAAAAATTGTCATAAGATGATTACCGATTATAGACAATGAAAATGTTCAAAAGTAAAGTGAAGTTTTTCTATTCTATGTAAAATGATAGCTCATCAACGTTGATAAATAAACATGTGACAATTTGATTGTTTAGTTATTCCACACCTCGTTCAAACCAAACTGAGGAAATAAACACTTCAGAAATGTACATGCCTGAATTGATTCCCTTGAAAAGTAGACAGGTAATATTGACTGAATGTGTCATCATTCTTTCTAGTGTATGCTAAGGGTCAGACATCAACTCAACGCTACCGGTTCCTTTGTAAAAAAGGTGGATATGTATGGATACAAACACAGGCTACAGTCATCTACAACAACAGAACATCCAAACCACAGTGTATTGTCAGTGTCAATTATGTACTCAGGTAAGGGAAAGTTGTCTGCCAAAACATTTGAGGGCAGTGTTGGAATGAGGAAGATGTATTCCAAAAAATGGGAGGGGTGAGTAGGGGTGGGGGAATTCCATGCGAAGTATTAAAGAATGATTGTGGGTATTAAAGTTATATGCCAAAAATGGGTGGGATGGGTTTTGGGGAGGGAATGTACATGCCCAATATTGGAGGGGTGATTGGGGATGAGGAAGTTGCATATGAAACATGGATGTAAATGGGATTGGGGATGAGAATGAAACTGCAAAATTGGAATCAAGGTGACACTACTGTTTATGTAGCCATACTAAACAAGGAATGGAGGGGTGTGTAGATCTGTTATAGTAGCCCAGTGGCAATCATGTTCTAGTTGACAATGTTAACATTTGCATCCTATGTGAGTGTCTGTTAGTATGGAAATATGTCTACTTTTAGTAAAGGTCAGAAGAGTGAGCTTAATCTAGATTTAGATCTATTGATAAATCAATACTTCCTGCAGTTGTTTATGACATGTCTAACCGATTACAAATCAATACCATCACTGATGATTTGGGATACTGCAAAAATGTTTGGAAAATGTCTGGTAGGGGAATAATTTATTCCTACAGACTTCAACTGGATTTATTGCATGCTGTTAAAGTAGTTTGGTCTGAGACCTAGAAAGGAAGACAAGTCCTTGTTTGATAATTTATACTCTGAGTATTGAACATCTAGTCACTTTCTTTGATGTCATACATTTACTGATCCTATACAAAATGATTATTATGTAGATATTGGAAAAGGGTCAAAGTTCAGAAATTCTTCATAAGAGAATATGTTGAATTTAATGTTTTATTCAGAGGATGCAAAGAAGTAAAAGAATAATCATGTATAAATATGAGTCCTTTCATATTCCAGAATCATTTCATATTTGGCTGAAATTCTGTTGTGACATGTATAAATCTCATGTTATGTAAAGACAAACACTGAAGCATGAAAAAATGACATAATGACAGGTGACCAGATGTTACTGTTTCTAAAAAATATATTTTATTTGTCCCAGTGGTGTGGAAAATGAAAATTTGGTGTTGTCGACTGAACAACAAAAGCAAGAACAGCCCAAACCCAAGTTACCAGCAGTGCCACGTGTATCTAGTGGCATTAAACTGAGTACAGAGGAGATATTTAGTCCATGTACCGATGATCAGAATTCCAGTAGCTGGACATCATCTGGTGAAAAAGTAAACAGTAAGTAAAACTAATGGTTACAGTAGTTACAATATGAAGTGAAAGAGTTTGCAGATGGTTCTTATGTGTAGGAGAGGTTATCTTAGTTTATTTATACTATAAATTATCACAAAAGTCATGACAAGTACAAAGGAATTATATGGTAGATATATTAGAGTTGAAGACTTATAAGAAACATCAGTGTACTTAATTGCAAACGGAAAGTTATATTTCAAATGTTTTCTTTTCTCAGTAAAAGGTCCCAAATGTCAAGAAAGAAAAGCAATCTTTATACTCGTATTGTCAGGAGTGAAAGTATACTATATGGAATGCAGTAATGAACTGTAGCAATGTGAAAATTACACTGTGTGGAATTTGTCAATAATTTTAGAAAGCAGTGTTATGTATTAACCTTGCAATACATTTTAGTCTTTATCAAATAGGTTATGTAATCATCTCAGTTGGTAGAATATCAAACACATACACATACAAAATGAGAGATAAAGAGACTGACTTGTGTCTTGTGTCTGTGTCATTTCAGGTTGGAATCTAGACCCTGATGAGTTACCTTATTTGGCTCCTACTCCTGGACCAGCTATGGTTCCATTGTCATTCACTAGTAGTAAGTCAAATCTTTGAATTTATAGGTACAGATAGCTCTATACACTTTACTAGGTGTATACATACATACACAATGAAGGAGTAAATGCTTACGGTATGTCATAAAGAGAAATAAACAGTATTTGCTGGACATTATGTTACAGTTTTGGTGCTTTACAAGGAGTGCTGTAGATGTATTGATACTTTCTGCTAACATAAATGACAGTGAAATTTCACCATGATTTTAACATATTTCAAAATTTGAGTCAAAGTGTACTAGACTTGTAAAACTGTATGGTTAATAAAAAATGAATATGTATTTAATAGTGATTGAAGTAAATTTGCTGACCAAGTAATAACACACGTCTTATCATATCAATAAATTCTAATTGTCTTGTTGTAGAAAACACAGATTACCAATCATGATTGGTTCTATCTGGATATTACAAATCATACCAATTTGAATTTCATAGATTACATGACAGTGATTCAGAATTATCTCGCACACTGTGTCTTTGACCATTCTTTGCGTATTTCAATTTGTCAGAAAAAGGTGAAATTTGTTCACAGATATGGTTTACAAGAATGTACTATAAAACTGTGACATTGTGAAACGATCGTGTAACAAACACATCAGTCATATGAAGACCTTGTACCTGTATATAGTTCATCTAGATAATTGTCATTGTTTTGATGTGTATATTAGTTCATACTGTCCAGCAAGACTATTTTTAGCTCTATATGTTTTGATATTACAAGATTTATCAAGATCTGTATAAAGATATGGTCACTAACAGCTGATATGGTATGGTGACTAGCAGCTTCAAAAATGATAAATTACAGACAGTGATCATGCACTCAGCATGAAGTGTCTGAGTGCTTGGACACAGCATTGATTGACAACTTGACTAATGTACACTCAGCATTCTAAGTGTATATGACATTTGTATTGTTAATATTACACTTACCAACCTATGACCTCAACTTGATCAGAGGTCACTTATGATTTTTTTTGGCAAGACAGTTCAAGAGTTTGTTCTGTGGTCATGAAGAAATACCTGTTAATGTTACCACTTTATATATATAATAGCCTGAAAAATATGCAGACAAAATTACCATGAGTTGGTATTAACATAGTGATTTATTTGCCGGGAGTGACCCAGGGAGATTGGGATTTGAAATATAGGTATGTCACCAGATCAGGGTGACTAGGTGTTGGGGATGGAATTGAAGTAAAAATGCAGACATTCATAAGGGGAGTTAAAATGTACATATGTCAAATCAGCAGATGTCTTCTTTTATTAGATAAAAAATGCATTCATGTTTTGTTATTTCCATTTAAGATATGGACATGGACATGCAGATGTATGATGAGGTGTTGTTTCCAACAGAAGAGTCCACACCAAATTTCACTGGTTTTGATCCTTTCACCAACACTACTGTTAATCTAACAAGTGGGGACTTCAATCCCAAAGATCTGCCAAAAGATCCTCCTAAACAACAGCCTTCATCTTCACCACCTAAACCGCCAGAACTGCAGCAACAACAGCGATCACCACCTCTCAGACAACCAGATGTATTTAGTCAATACCGTGGAACTAGTATGGCGTTATCACCAGGGACTATAAGCCCTGCAGTCACTCCACAGGTAGGTCAGTTCTGAGGTGGAAATAGTCATGATTCATTCATACAACAAATTCAGCAGAGTTCTTGCCACTTCTGCACAGGTATGCCCAGTGTTTTTGATAAGGGCGGTAAGCAGGTAAAATCTACCAGGGTTCCCAAACAAAATTATGGTAAATTGTATTGGAATCTATGCAACTTTTCTCCCTTGCTGTTACCAGGGTTCCCCAGCGTTAGCAAAAAAAACCCACTACATGCCTCTACAATGTTATCATATAAATGTGAATGCAAATGCTGCTAGTATCTTTCAGGTGTTGTTTAGTTGTGTTTTTCATTTCATTTATAAAAGTAACCACAGTCAAAGCATAAGACCTCAGTAAATTTTAATTTTAGTATTAAAATAACAGTATGTATTCTTGAGATACAGGAACATTTGTAAAGTAATGTGATACATTAACTAAGTATTTCATTGTACATGGTAGATATCTGCATCCCAGCAATCAAAAGTGTATACATAGTAAGTTATAGTAGAATAAAAATTGATGCTTGACTCCATTTTATATAGTAGTAATAGTAAAGTTGCCTTATTGGAATCTATTTTTTGAAGCGGCTACGTAGCTTTCATCCGAATCACTCAGACGTCATCAGTGTAATGATGTTATGTCGTTTGGTCAGGTGACCTCCTAGTGGAATCACCTGATAGTAGACTATTGTAAATAGGTGGAAGATGGTATCCACAGTTCACGGTTGAAGGACAGCTGGTGTTCTCTAATTTCAATGGATTCTCATATTTTCCTAGGCCAATACTTGTCTTCTCAGCCCAGGACCTTTGAGTGTTATGTTGTTATGGTGTGTCCTGTGCTTTTCAGATGTTCCCTTACAGCTGTGAGAGTAAGTTATGTTAATGTTCATAATGACTTGTCTCTTTCAGACTTGTCCAAACAGTCCAGCTGATTATCAGAGTCATGACCCATCTGTCAATGGAGAAATTGTAGATAAGGTATCTTCATTGATGACTAATTATGAAGCCACCAGCACCACCAATGAATTTGTAAGTATAAACCCTCATAATTCAATATCTCATGGTGTAAATTTGGCAAATCATCTCCAAATTACACTGTAATAATGATGTGATACTCTGCTACTAATATTTGCATCGAGCACTGTTCCAGTGAGACACTTACATTCATATATATATATATATATATATATATATATATATATTTATAATATACCTAGTGATAATGCTGTGCCACGATTCGCTAGAATCAGTCACGTGATAGGAAAATAGAATGACTATTTCCCTAGGGAAATAGTTCCATCAACTTTTACATGGTCACATGACCACCGCGCGTTCACAGCAGCTCAAAATGGCAGCTTCTGACGATGTCGTCTGCCACCGCGAGTTCACAGCATGAGGTATATTATGAAACACATATTGCCTGGCCTATATTCGGGCTATAGCACCCATCCATTACCCCCTCGTGACTGTGAGTTACCAGAATCACATGCTATTTCCCTCGGCCTTTGGCCTCGGGAAATAGCATGTGATTCTGGTAACTCACAGTCCCTTGGGTGTAATAAACGGGTGCTATAGCCCTCATGGCCAGGCAATATGTGTTCAATATATATAAAAAATGGTCTGTTTAAATTCTTAAATGTGATATATGTTCAACTTAAAGTCTTCTCAATTAAAAAAGTGTACATTATATTAACTCCTAGTGCTAAGGCCATTCTGTGTCTTGCCATAGCAAAATAATAAGCTGCTTTAACGATCATAATGATAAAGGAAAGAAAAATAATTGAAACTAGTACATGTATAATTAATGTTCTAATGTAATGTATGTCATTCACAGGATGTAGAAAGATAAATGTCAGCTATTACAGCCATGAAATTGGAAACTTAACAGTAAATAGAAGTAGTGTAGAGTTCTTCAATTAATAATACCATAAATTTTTCCACTTCATTATGTTCATTTCTCAGTTATTATTTTTATGCCATTTATTTATTTGATATGTTATATGTGATGACAAATTGCCTACATTCAATCATACTGTCTTCTTGCAGAATGTGTCTACTGAAGAGTTGAAAATGCGTGCTCCATACATACCAATGGTTGGTGAGGACTTCTGTTTATACAGTGGTAAAATGATGAATGATCCTGTGTTAAGCAGTGCAGCTCTGCCATCACCACCCCATCCAACATCATTTACCCCGGCTCAACTACCCTCTCCCCCCAGAAATGTATACAGTCCTGTCTGTAGGGGGACGCCGAGTCCATCGTAAGTATAACACCAATCACTATAGTTAGGAATAAATGTAAACAAGCACTGCAATTTATGAAAACTGAACTTTCATCTTTGAAGTTTAATTCAGGAAACTTTATTCTTGGCACACAAACAATGGATCACAGCAAAAGCTAAAGTTTCAATCTCATACATAACCCTAGAATTCTCCTATTAAAGATCAATGATGTGATTTACATTTGAAAATCATCGTAAACCACAGCCTCTTTTACAGCACCGTCCAAAACGCACCATCAGTAGGCTAGTATTGAATAAACCTTGGAGTAAGACTTTGATGATTTTGTCAAATTTTCTATGAAGGGCTCTTCAAAATTGAGTGGAATATTTGCCATTGAATTTAGGTATACGCTGTGTACCCTGATTAACGAAGTACTATTGCAGTGCAAATGAAGTCTAAATGATAAGGGCAATTCTGTTCAAAATGTATCAATCACAGGAGGGTGATCAGTAAATATTTTGTGCTAGTGATATCGCCAAATTTGAGTCATTTGTTGAATAGCATTTAAGTAAGACACAGTTTAAAATAGAAATACATGTATTAACTGTACTTTCAATCTTGAAAATGTTTGTGTTTTGATTTTGTGGATGTTCACATAAAACTGTACAACTATCTGAATATTGGTGCATGTTGTCGTAGATACAAATTGTTAACTGTTGAATATGCCAATATGTGTGTTTTGATGATGATTATGATGATGACGATGGCGATGCGCCGCCACCAATGATACAACTAAGATTCTTAAGAACTTGAAATCTTGGGTTCATTTGTTTTGATGTCCAATATGTGTTCCAGCTTAACCTAAGTACTAATATTCATTACTTTCAGAGTGCCAAATATAACTAGTACTCATGTCACTCTGTTGAGTCAGCTGAAAGCTCCTATCAACCAACTGGATTCTAGTAGTGATGGTGGACCGCTGAATATGAACAGCAACAGTCGTCCTTCACTGACACGCAGTTTATTAAGTACTATCAGAAAACGGAAGATGACTACCACATCGTTGGTGACTCAGCCTCCACCAAAGACTAGCTGTGCACAGAGCTCACTTGGTGAACAACTGTTATTTGGAGTACATCCTGTAAAGCAGGAACCACAAAACAGTAGCAGTACTCCGACCAGAATGTCAGCAGGTGTGTTGTAGTCAAACTTTTTATCACCAGTTCTTATCTGACTGTTTGATTTTTAGTTACCAAATAGTCAAAAATTGAATCGTCTACTGTATGATAGACTACTTAAATGACATGTGCACATTAACCCTAGTCATGATGTAATGTTAGTTAGGTTATGATCCTTTATCAATCAAAACACCTGCAGTGTGCATACCTGAAGGAAATGTGTCTGTCTTACGTAGTTTGGAGGAAATACTGTTAGCATGGTAACTACTAATGCCTTTATGAACCGAGTTTAAGGAAATGAATGTTGCTAGATGACATTCAGACAAGTCTAATCCGTTACTAGTCTAGCTGATAGATTGTCAAGCTTTCTTTTGATGTTAGGTGACCAGAGGTTGCATTGTACCAATGGTACTAGGTGCACATCGAGGGCACTTACGCCCAAGCACCAGAGGTCATCCTTGGCTTTTGTTTGGCAATCTTCAAGCATAGATCAGAGGTTTTGTCTATAGACTAATCCACTGCAAGATGACTGGAAATTCAAACTATCATAGTCTAATTGATAAGAACCCTTATTGCCATTCAAACTGCTAAATGCATCAACTTCAGTAAAATTTTCTCTGTTTTTAATACATCTGTCAACTTCCTGTTTCTCCACTTGTCAACTTAGGATGTCAAAGGCGACCAGAAACTAATTTGAGTCAGACACAGAGCCAGAAGAAGAGCTCTCTATTGAATCTGTTACTGAATGGTGGTTGTGCTATCAATGGACGTGATGGTGAGACAAATGGTAATAGAAAGGTAGGAATATGTACAGTTTAAATTAATGTGTTTGTTTTCTATTGGTTGTTGTTGTTGTTGTTGTTGTTGTATTTTATTTATTAACGTGTCCTATGTGGACTTAAAGTATACATTTGTTTATATGATCTGGTACAATTGTTCATAACACTTGCCACATCCAGCCCCTTGGGCTTATAAGACACAAATCCAATTTTTGCAAAATAAATAAATAAATACATAAAGAAAGAAACATTTTTTTTTCAAGTATTGGTATACTAACATGTAATGAGATTGTGAAGTGTAATTTAGGAGCAAACTTTGCCCAGTCTCGTCTCTGTGTAGCTAAATTAAACACTACAACTGATACTAATTGGATAATGAAGCTATACATTATGATAAATTATCAGTGATCACTCAACATTTATGGTTCTGATCATTGCATAGTCTGACTTTTGTGGATATTTGGCAGTGCTTGCAGTATTATGCAATCTACATAGGTGAGGTGGTGATGGGTTTGTGGGTGGGGTTGTGTAATGATGTCATAAACTGATATCACTTAGATAAGAACTGTACATATATTTCAGAATAGATGTACACCTAGGTATTAAACTGTATTTCACTTCAGATAGTGAGTGTCACATATTCTATATTTGGTGATTTTGTTCAGTTTCAAATCGTTTTGTAAAAAGTGTTAAAATGTTGTCTTTAGAATTGAAAAAGAAATGAATGAATCTTGATGTAGAAATTTTTATTTTGTTGCAGCGTGGAATGAAAATACCACCACTGTTAGATGTATCTCGCTATGATGCTGAAGTGAATGCCCCATTGAATTCTACCCAAGGACTCCTACAAGGTGAAGACTTACTACGGGCACTTGACCAAACACCGAACAGGGTTCCTTCCCCATCTAATGTATGGTGAACCACTGGAACAAAACTCCTAGGAATGTATTGACATGAGTCCAGGCAGTGGAACTCGATTGGCAAACAATACACCATACGTTGATGATTGCAAACTATTCTCTACAAAGTATGGGATGTATATAGGTAGTTTATTTTTGTATTTAGGCTTTGGACAAAATGTTATATATTTATGATGTTTGGACTGCCTTGACTCATGTAAAAACATTTCATGTTGCCTTAAAGAGAGTACACTACCCGAATCCTATATAGTTCTAGTACAGTACCTACAAATCACAGTGCAGACAAAGTCCTTCTGAAACACTTCTCAGAAATTTACACCCAAATTTTGTATTTGTGACGTCAGTCGGTAGATTCTATATGTTATATGTTTCACCAACATGATACATGCTGTTTTTAATCCAATAATCATG
Organism: Glandiceps talaboti; assembly: GCF_964340395.1. Taxonomy (NCBI): domain Eukaryota; kingdom Metazoa; phylum Hemichordata; class Enteropneusta; family Spengelidae; genus Glandiceps; species Glandiceps talaboti. The sequence continues at coordinate 25,900,371 of NC_135550.1, read as the reverse complement.
AACTGTGTTTTTTTTTAAAGTAATGAATTCTGTACTTTTGTAGACTAGGATACAGATCATTGTTGCCTTTCAACATAATAAACCAAACAGGGTATACACAGCTCACTTCATATTTAACAATTTTTATCAAGTCAGAAGTGCTAGCTAGATACATAGTATTATGTGAAATTTCATATATTGTGTAAAATTGAGTAGTAGTGTCTGTGAAGTAGTACAGACTAACAGCTAGTCTATATGATAAAAAACAAAATATACCCACCATGAAAAAAACCCTAAAAAACTAAACACAAAAACAAAAAACAAAACAAAAATTTAAAACCATAATTGTAATCATGATAATAAGCCCACCTTGTATTCACATGGAAGCAACTGTGGTAATGATAGTTATAAGTGGTATATTCCAAAAGGCTAAATCACACAAACAACTATTCTCAATCTAATTTCGTGGTGTAGTTTTAAGACTATAAAAACACTTTATCACAGTGTATGACCATTTACAGATAAAATATTATTATTTTACATCTCAACAAACCGTCAAGTTAGGTTGTTGAAAGCAAAAATAAAAGGAAAGTGGGCCAGTTTTATATTAGCATTTATGTTGGTGAAAAGTAATACAGTACTTGTCTTATACACAGTCAATGTAGTAAAGACTAGATATTATGTGCCAAGTGTGAATTGTAAAAGGCTTGATGCCATGTGTGCGTATAGTCAAAGAAAACGACTGGCTGCTCAGAGAATGAGAATCATTTTATCCTAGATATGCTCAGAGCACAAAATGCACTGTTTCAGACAAGACTTTGTCTGCAGTCACACTCTTCAAGAAACAAGAGTTTTTAATAAAAGAAAGGGGAAGTTAGATACCCAGTGGGTGGAATAGTTTGGAATAGTATTGCTTTCATCAGTCATCATGAAAGTTTTTGTAAAGAGGAATGTTCCATTGTAATGACTTTTGTTGGATTCAAATTTACAAGCAGTTATTCTGTGTTTATCGCTTCGTCTGTTGTAGTGATCATTGCCATACCTTCTCACAAGTGATAATGTATGGAGTTGAACAACTCTTTGATTGGATCCAAGATAGAAATTATTGAGTAAACTATCTTACAAATTATTAAAGATATGTGCACTGAATTCTGTATTCATTGTACTTTTTGAAAGTTCTCTTTAAAAAAAATATTATTCAGATTTATGTTTTAAGCTCATGATATACTTACTATTTATTTCTGTGTCTTAATTGTCACTCAATCTTATTTTTTTTTCACTTATCACCTTCAGATAACTTAACATTCCTCACAAGCATAGGACTCTCACTACTGCCATTATTCATTTCATGTAATGCTAGGTACAGTCAGATTCAACTCAATCTTAATTTGTGCATCTCTAGATTGGTTTAAAAAGACTGTCAAACATAGATCTGTCAGTTTAATATCATGCATTATATTGTTATATTAATCCTTATCATAAGACATAATGATTTCATTCTGTCTGCTAACATTTTACAACCTTTCACTAAGCATAGTTGCTTAAATATTAACATTGTATTTTTTGTTTGAAACTTTTTCATAAACATTGACATCTGTTTTATTATTTGCTTACAACAGAAGAATTACCTTGGTTAATCAAATACTAGTGATTTTATCATATATGAATTTTGATTTTGTTTTCAAACTTGATTTTGTTTTCAAACTTTATTCAATATCAGTTGATAAAGTTGACTGAAAAGAAGAAAGATTTTTGCTTAGTTGTTTTATGTTTTGTTCACTACGTAATTTTAGAGGCGTTATTTTCAACAAGGATTTTTCACAAGAGTCAAGTTGTCATTGATGAGTTATATTCAGTTCATCCTAAATACAGCAAGCATCAATTCTGCTGTGACAAATGGCTCTGAGAGGTTTTAATTTTTATTTTATAGATGAAATTTATTGGGTGAAGGACAGTCTTGTGTTGTGCACCACAATTATTTGAAGCTTATTGCAGTCTTATATCATTATTTAAGTGTTTAATATTCCTGCCATCAATATTGGTCTACAAGTCCCACTCATTTTAAATCAGATGTGATATCCAGTAGAAAACATGTGACATTCAAAGATGAACATGTGATATTCACTGGGTAATCATGTGATATTCAGTAGAAAACATGTGACATCCAAAGATGAACATGTGATATTCACCAGGTAATCATGTGATATTCAGTAGAAAACATGTGACATCCAAAGATGAACATGTGATATTCACTGGGTAATCATGTGATATCCAGTAGAAAACATGTGACATCCACTCATGATCATGTGACATCTAATGATTATTTAGAAATTTGATGAAAGAACAAGTTCATTTGACTACAAGGCAAACGTTTCTAAATGCCTCACTAGTTGATTTCATAACGTTTATCCTCACATTTCTTGTAGTGGTGTTAGGTTTATCATAACGATGGCATCCATGAGTCTTTTTGTAAATTGAAATATTTCACCTATCAGGAAACTGAAAAAAGTGTCCTATACATTTTATACATAAAAACAAGCAAATGTATTGTTTCTGTATGTCATCCATGATGGCACTGAAATAAGTAAAAGTTAGCATAGGATTGTTTCCATAGCCAATTGCATACAACTCGCATTGCCATCACTTACTGACTTTTTATTTAATGACTGCTGATCATCAGATATTCACATCTAACAACTATTGAGTACGACCTTCTCTCTTATTCAGAGACTAATTTTTAAAAAATGATTATATTACACAAATTATCATTTGAATAGAAAATATTGAGATTCTACCCATTGTCATCCAACATCCTGGCAATACCTGTATTACCTGTATTATTATAATTATATATAGTACATGTACCTGTATTATTTGTTACAAAAGCTGTTTGGATTACCCAACATGTTTTTCACAATCTTGCACGCACATAGTGCAATTGCAGTTATTCCTAAATATCCTTCACAGTGCAACAACAATGTGTGACTGAATTGTCTCGGTCACTAGAAGGGAACCAGTCACTAAAAGGCTGAGAGGATAACATGCTTTGAAAGTTTATCTTAATTAGTTGTCACACATATTGATACGTATATCCGTTGAAAACACATTCTCCAGTGATGTCCAATAACTATACTTCAAGTCTACTTTTTTTCTAACATAGATGATCTTTTTAAAGTTCACATTGTGATTGTGAACTTAGTCATAGTGCTTTTAAGAAGCAGAAATTCCAACATCATGTAGTTGTATTTTTGTTAATGTATAGTACATGTACTGCAAATCCATGAATTGATCTTCTATGTACAATTATTTATGTTGCAGTGCATCGATGACATATACTATGATTGTAATTGTACAAATGCCTAGGTTGGGTGGACCATTGCCAGTTTGTTTGTTTTGTCTTTTATTTTTTTTTTGTAAATTTCTTTTTAATGAAGTAATATTCAAAGCTTTGCTCCTTTAAAAGAAGCAGTTATATATAAAGTTATAGTAGTGGAAGGGAAAACAGTGCGGCGTACCATTCATATGACTTGAACATTTAACATGTTGTTTATTGTAAGACTAAATATGATGGATGGTAGATTTCTACATCTCCATTTCTCTGGGTCCACATTGCGTCGCATCGATGTTGAAATTGTGATTACTTGTTTGACAAGACAACAGTTGAGAGTTATAGAAAATGTAGGATTGTTGGTGAATTTTATTAAACTGAATAAGGACAATACCACTGAATGAACATTGGTCTGGGATTTTCTTTCAAATTTATATGATGACATTGTTGTAATCAGTAATACATGTACTTACAACTTGTTTTGTGATGTGCACTGTATAGAAGTATATCAGGACAAGTCAATCTGACTAGCTAACACCATACAACTTCTGTACCATGCGCTCAACATGGATAACTGTCAGTGCTATGTGGATCTAGAAAATGACTCTGTTCGTTTGGAATTATTGAAATTATCATCCCAACATTTACTTATACTAAAACAAAATTGGGTTTAGTAGTTTGATGAAAAAAATTGATTTGCTTTGATGATCCAGGAAAGCTTTGCATGTGACAAGAAGGAATGGAGGGCTGTATGTTTTCAGTGATGTTTAGGTTGAACCTTTTATCATCCAATTTTAAGATAAATTGCTCTATGTACTGTGTTGTGTTATTTTTTTGCACCATATTGGCACTTAAAAAGTGTTGGTCTCTACACTAATTTGAAATAAAGGTGAATTGTGATGTTAGCATTTTCGTCTCATGATTGTGCGGTACTGATATTGATGTGATGTGAGAATGCAACTTTTACTCAGAAATGAGCCTCATTTGTAACTGAATAACTCCACAGACATTGATAAACTGGCCTATATGAAATTTGAAGAATGACTTTTTTCGAGGTTTCAATTAGAATTTTACCAGTTTACCAAAGTCTAATCTCTTCTTACCATGACCATAAGATATAAATGTTCAAAATTTTATTGAAATTTAGATGTCATGAGGGGATATAGACACACACACACGATCTGGTAAAGCAATACCTCACACTTATAGGTGGCCATGTGGATGAGGATTAGATATTTATTTTGGAATTTTAATTTATAAAACAATTATCATGGTATAATGGCTTCCTACTTGTAAGATCATTGTGAAACAACATTGACAAAGTCTGTATTTGCAACTCAATACATTGCAGAAAGCTAAATGTGTAAGATATTTGTTATTGTATGTACAATACATGTAACAATGATTTTACATATTTACTAATCTTTTGCAATTTAATGAGTTACAGACAAGGACTTGGCATAGGTTGTTTCACATTGATTTTTCAAGTAGGAAGCCTTGATAAAATTGTTTTAGAAATTAAAAATCCCAAATATTATATAGCCAATCCTCGTCCATATGGCTGCTTTAATATGGGAGGTAAAAACAATTGATGGGGGGTGGGGGTGGGGGGTCTTTGTTACCATTGATGATAGAAATCACAGAAATTGACAAGTCAGAAACTCTTTGGGTGTTTACATTGTTTACATCACAATGTTTACAAGTATAGGTGGTAGACTTGGTATAATTACACTAGTAATGCAACAACTCACTAAGTGATGTTTTCTCGCTGTAGTTTGACTTCCATAAGCAAGACTGGCAAGATCATTATGTGCTGATAATAAATAAAACCATATCACTGTTTGAATGAAGCTGAACTTCCAAGCTTACATATGCTTACATATACTTGTACATATTATAAATGGAATTCAGATTGTATTTCCATGTGTAACCACATCTTCTATCTTGCTGTATTGATAGATTCACTTTGATGACCTTATGTGAACTTCTATAATCTATTGATAAAGAGTGTTTGTCCGGAAATGTTTTAGTGATTTACCATTGTATATGTGAGATCTGAGAGTCATTTCCTACTCTTGGCTAAACATTGTTAAATAAGTCGATCTTGTCAACAACACTTTTAGCAATATGTCAAGTTTCTTTCCTTTATGTTCACTGCTAAATTATATCCGAATAGGATGCAATGATAATATAAAATATTATGGTATATGTTTGTTGATTGTGATAGTGAATAATTGAATGCAGGGAAAGGAATATCTGGTAATTCATTCATATGAACAGATTATAGATCCTGAGGTGAACACTATTAGTGATCTATGAACAGATCACTAGTAAACAAGTTGTACGACATTTGTCTGTAAATAAAGACTAGTAATCCAAACACACAAAAAAAACCGTATTGATAGAATGTCAAATGTATATTACATTAGATGATACTTTTCATGGCAGCTTTGTAAAATCAGTAAAATGGAAACTGCTATTGACTTGCGCCCTCTATAGGACATCACAACACTTCTTTCACTTGCTTGTTTTATTCTTCTGAATTTATTTGAGCGAAGCCAATGGCGCCATTTTTCCGGACAGCCTCCAAAAATGAATGCTACCTAAAATATTCATACAGGAGATGTGGTCATTTTCTCCCCCCGAGTTGAGTTGATATTATTTTCACATTTAATGTTGGTGTTATCTTAATACGCTGATCTAGTTATTGGACTGCCTCCCTCAGATATGCATGTTTATGATTACTCTTGAAATATTTTAAGTAAATATAAGAAAAACATATAAACCGTTTAAAAGTGTATTATTCTTCGACGTAAACTTATTTTTCAGTAACTCAATTGACTCACTTGTCAATGTTACACTGTCAAAGATAAGAAGATTGTAGGGGGTGCTTCCACTAGTACTAAAAGCCAATTAGTCCAGCTGTCCAGGTGTACATGAATGGCGGCGTTCGGTAGCGTAGTTACCGTTGTTTGGGTTATGAATGTTTCATGAGGGAGTCCTCTATCGTGTTTCACGTCGACTTAGACAGGGCTTCCACTAATACATTGTCAACGCCAGTCATTTCAGAACGTCTTATTTTACGGCAAGAACACTTGAAAAATGGCGGAAATAACGAGATGATTGAGTAAATCGACAATCGAGCTTCAACATGAAAGGTAAGACGAAAGACTTGAAGACGTGACATTCTATAGCAATCATGTGCGACGGTGTTGCTTACTAAATTAAAACACACATACATGTCTTTGTATTTTACAATCAGCCGTAGTATGTTCCAGACTGTATTAACAGAAGAAAGTGGTATCCCTGTCGTTTACGGCATTACAGTTACTGGTAATAATACTTGCAATCCGCCAATGACACTGACATCTTCGTTGACAATTTTATCGATAACACTTGTCACTAGTCCGACAGTGCTACCGATATGAATGCGTATAAACACTGCGTAAACTTTAACTTCAAGTGTACTTAAATGCTAAATAGATTAACACGTTATAGTGAAAGTTGTAACAAAACTGTACTATATACAATAAGCTTCCTTATCAACTACTGTGTACACTTGAAAGGCACGACACACCTCTTTGCAAAACTTCACACACAGTGCCCATGGTAGTAGTCTGCAACCAAACATATTTCAGTTTGAATACACAGCAAATAAACAAAAATAAAATAAATGAAAATGTCGTACGTACAGAAGTAAATGATAAATAATGAGAAGGTACATATATTGCAATTATCTACGATTTCCATGTTATATTTAATAGTTTATCAGCTTTAAGAATAACAAATAACATAGTCTTCAATCTAAAAAAAAAATTGAATTATTTATTTAAACTTTTTGTGCTAGTATGATATATACTTGTAGTCTATACCTTATCTGACAATGCATGCAATATCAGAAACATAACTCACAGACTTACATTTTTGATACTTTATTATATTTTCATCAAGATCTAATGAGTGCATTTAGGAAAAGATACTGCATGATACTAGTAGTAATTGAAGTCATAATGCAGTGAGTCCTTCATTGAAAGAACAAAAAAAGTAAAACTGATTTTCACCTATCTTGTGTTTAACCCTACATTGAAATGGACAGCACAGCAAAGGGTATCTCATTTCATCAGATGTTTTGGATTTGTATAAGGGCAACAGGGCCAAAAGTTGTCAATTGTCTTAATTGTATGTACACATGAAATGACTTTTAAGAAACAGAAGGAGTATCCACAGGCGAGATAGCATCTTAGCACTGTAACAATGTCCTGTAAGGACCACCTGTTGTCTTGAAGTGCAAACAAAAAAGACATGTACATTCCAACACAAACCATGATAGGGATAGCTCCCAGAGCTCCTAGTGATGTCCTATATTGTAATGGTTTCAAGACAAATTTAGGACAAAGTTGAACCTGCACAGATACCACACCATCACAATTCTCAGTATCATTAAAAAATATAGTCCTGAAACAAAACCTATAAAAGTAAACTTTCATTTTAAAAGCAATATGATGTATACAGTAAATTCAAAAGTGAAATTATATTTGTTGATGTACTTCTCTGCCTGAACCATAGTAACCATATTGTACCTAAAGTACTTTAATAGTATCATTACAGAGTCCATGTTGTATATCATGGTTCTCTGTGATGATTATTAACTCAATTGGAAAGTAACACAGTTTCTGTGTATTCTGAGTAAGGAACCTAAGAAACAATGTCAGAACTGCTACATAAACTCTGTATGTAAAATTTATTGATTTTAGGGAGAGAGTATTTTAGATCAATTAAACAATTGAATTCATTTGTGAAAATAGTAGACGAAAGCATAGTGTGGGGAAGAGGGGAGGGGGAGGGGTTAACTATATCTTCATTTGGTGCCACAATCTAAAATACAGATACATATTATTGTGTGATTTACCAATAACTATTGAATACAGTAATGCTGTATGTACATGTTCTTACATGGACGGTATCATTCTTCATATTACACACATACCTAGTAATCATCATGCCATCTAATTAGCTTACATTATTAGTATTTGAAGACTGACAGTGCTGATTATCAGATCAAGTCATGATACCAGGTCTTGTCAACACAATGAGAAAAAAAAAGAGAAGATAATTGTAGCTTCTTATGTCAATAATCAAAACATTTTATTTGAGAAGAGTGTGTACCTCCTGATAGTGTTACAGTTACCAAAATTTACCTGTTTTATCTGCTGATAGTTGCCTTCAGTGTGTATAGTATCAGTATAGTGGTAGATATCATCATCTACCTGTGTTGCTCCTTGATTGTTGTCTTCCAACGTTACACTGACGTGTTTAGCAAAATTAATATGTAACTACAAGTATTGGATTAAGTCCTCACTTTACTCGGCTAACCATTCTATAACCTCAGCAAAGACCCTGCAGAAATGCCTGTCAGTAATTTTGGTGAACTATATTTCCTCTATATACTACTTACACTTACTTCACATGTTGAACATGTAGACACTGCTGAAATGCATGTCAAGAACTTTAATGAACTGTTTACTATCACTACATGATATTTATTTCATGTATTGAAGTGTAGACACAAACCATATTGATAACAATTGACATTTATTGTCCATCAAGTTTGTACTTCAAATCACTATTACATGACTTGTTTTACCACATCATAATGTTAAACTATACAATTCAGTTCATTTCTATAGAATATGGAGATACATGTTGTACCAGCTACATTTTTTGTATTTTATTTCAGTGCAGTATGAAATCTATTAGTCAGCTTTCAGTACAGAATGATTCTCTAATACTGTCTATTCTAGACCTTATATGCATGTCTATAATCTTAGCTACTACCATTTCTTAGTATAATATGTATATGCATATATGTAATATGTATATAGTATATTTTATTTTAACACAAAACTACATATGAATTATTACTATGGCCAAAAAATAAACATACAACAAAGTAAGCACTAAATATAATAATGAATATTTATAATTCTAATTATACCTATGATATATTCATGCATGTTTAAAGAATTGACTGTATATATTCAACCACAATAACAGAGTAGAGTAAGAGTGGTGTTTTACATTTGTATTGTATCTTTTGTAAAGTATAATACATCTAAGTCTTACTGTAATATTAGCTGTACATGTATGACTATGATGGATTCATTTATGTCTTCTATAGTGTAATGGTATGGTCTTATTGTCATCTTTGTATGCTATGTGAAATGGGATGATAGGTTTATTGCTTTAACAGTATTCAGACTCATAAATCCATGCATTCATAGTAGGTACAGATCAATGCACACACTGTACAATTCCACAAAAGAAAGAAATTCACATTAAATTTCAGTATGGCATCTAAAACCTCAACACATATAGTTATAAAGTTTGATTTAGCTCAGTCTGTTGTATGAGAATGGACGTATAAACTGACAATTAAAGCAATACTGCCGCTCCAAGTTTTTATATTTTATAGAGAATATATGGTTGTGAGCTCAACTTGGCTGATTTTGTACAAGGGAATGAGTTATAGGTGACTTCAAAGTAATGTCAAAATTCTGCTACTATCTCCCATCCCCCACCCTGTCCCAAACCAATTTAGTTTTATGAGATACTATGCTTCACCTGTGTTGCACAGGGTATAAAAGATGAAATTCCCTCCTATTGCCCATCCCAACCCCACCCTACCCCATCTAATTTAGTTTTATGAGATACTATGGTTCACCTGTTTTGCACAGAGTTGACTTCCAACCTTATCTCCAACCTAAGAACAAGAAAAAAAAAATATTGGTGAATATTTGCCAGAAGTTTAGCAAATTATGGTTTAATCCAGAGTATTATGATCAAAAGGTCAAAGGTCAATAATACTAATTTTGGTACTCATAGTAGTATAGGAAAATGACGTAGTAAAATTTAAAGAAGAAAAGGAAAAAAAGAAGAAAGAAATTTGTTCATTTTGTATCATGTCAATATTGCAACTCTTTCTATATTTCATATCATTTGTTTTTCCCCAATATTTTACAACTATTCTCACTTGGATGGTACTTATATTGACAGATAGTTTAGTCATGAAATGTATTGATCACAATATTTTGATAACTATCATAACTGTGTCAAAATCTTGCTAGAAATTATACAAACTTATACAGTCAACCAAAGATTCAAAATAAATTAAATTAAATTAAATTAAATTAAATCAAATTAAAACACAGTAATATAAATCATAACAGCCTAAATATATCGGATCAACAAAGACTATGATTTCACAATTTGTTTATTGTGTGTTCTTATAAAACCTTGTTTGATCAACAAATACATTTAATGCATGTAATGGTTAGTTACGGGGAATCAGGTAGTGTACATGTACATAAGTTTTCTTCTTTGCTTTGGTATTCAGAAGCAACCATGTTTAGAAAAAATCGCTCTCATCCCTCAACAGTGTTCACACTAAAATGACAAATTAATGCTGAGTCATCAAATAGTGGAGTTGATGAATAAACTGAAGGGGTAAACAAGTTTTGGCACCTGAAAGCTTCAACACTGAAAGGTGTGAAAATAATGAACATGTAACTGTCCACTGTCTAACTAAATCAAACATCTCAAGTATGACGTGGGGAGAAGGAGGGGAGGGGAGGGGAGGGTAAAAACCTAAAGAGAAAATTGATCACCATAAAGCTTTGATGAAGAATATGCATGTAGTGTAATCTTCTTATATAATTTGTTAAATTAACCAAAACTTAGAAGTAAACCCTGGTACAAGAGATTAGAGAACTCATGTAGATTCACCTACTTACATCCTTTTCAACAAAACACTGTGACATAATGGATTCAACTGACTTGTTTTCCTACAGAATGTTTTAATCCTATTACCATAGAAGCTTTTACTAAGTACATGTACATCTATAATCTACTATTTAGACAACTACCTGACATAGTATTGTCAACAAACAAGAAATGAAAAAGTGGAAGTTTACCCAAGATTTTTGATTGGTATTATACCATGCATTGTTTGATTTTCATTTTTTTATCCTTATCAACAGTTGTAAATAATTTATATTTATTTCCATAATTATTCATATTTTTATAATTGTATAGTACTTACTATTAGCAAAAAGACATATAAGCAAAAAAATATGCATATCGTCTCAGGGATTGATTTTTTCACCCTGGAAAACATTGGCATATGATTTTGGCTTTCTCCACACTGTAAACAATTGGGATGAAAGGATAATAATTTCATTATGACCATTCCAAAGAAATAGATAACCTGTGGCATACATCTAAAAAAAAAATTTAAAAAGTTAAACTGAAACACCCTGAAAAATGATAGCTTCACCAATCCATAATAACTGTTTTATGGAAACTGAACTTTTTCTTTGTTTCCCCAAATACAGTATTAGCTAGCCCAGGGACTTAGCTTCATGGCTGATACTTTTCTGGTAGTCGACATGTGACATTGTCAAGTCAGAAAGCCAAGTCTGATGGCTTAGTATTAGTAAATTGTAATACCATTAAATGGTCAGGAAAGTTACCTACTGTCACAGTATAAGAGCTGTATTTGTTAAACATTTATTTGCTGTACAAAGTCTAGGCTCATGTCATCAAACAGTTTCCACCTGGCAGGTTTGAACTGCTAAACTTTTATGTAATGTATGTGTGTTGAATATAAACAAGTGCAAATACCATACCAACATTATTGTTCATGCCGACAACAGGTAAAAAAAGACCCCTGTCATTGGCCAGTACAAATATACATGGTTAAATAGTAATTCTATTATACTCATTTGTCTTGCTGGAAAGCAGCACCTTTATTTTATTGGGGTAAAAATAACTGATAAGGCAGTCAGTTTATTGATTAGGTCGAACTCCTAGCCACCATGTAAACATAGAACTCATTGTCAAAGTAGCTGAGTTTCTGCACCTTTAGCGATGTTTGATGTGTGAAAACGGCATCGTAACTATCACATGTTTTGTGATGGAATCTACAACCTGGTTGCTGACAGAAGATTGGCTGACTGCTATGTGTTTTGAATTGTTGTGGGTTTGAACTGCTGTATGTTTTGAACTAACTGGAAGCCTTTTTATTTAACGGAGATGAAGTTTGACAAATCTACCACCGATATCCCGTATCATGAACGACAGTTACTACGTCTTACTTCGTCCAAAACCAGGAGAGTCGTGAGAAAAGATGGAATCGTAACATATTATACAAGTATGTATGGTATTTGAATAAGATTGTTGTTTGCAAGGGGTGTCACCAAGGTATAAATTATCGATTAGTGGCACAACAAGGCATAAAAAGGCTAAAGTACAACCCCAAAATGTAGTTCTTGACACTTGACCAGTTACCATAGACATCAACTTTTGTTGTCTGTCTTCCTCGGTGTGGTCTAAAACACCATGGTGTGGTATGAGATATACCAGTTTGAAATAGCAGAACTGGTTCTTTGTGAAGACTATGATACTTATATCAGCTGGGAAAGTAAGATTACCTAAAGTCTCATCCTGTTTTCTGATTTTAACGTGGAAATTATGGTGGTTTATTATTCTACCTGTTGGATTCCACGGGAGGCTTTAGTTAGCAAATACTACACTTCATGATTTTGAGAATGAGATAGTTATACCTGTCAGTTTAATATACAGAGAAGTTCATTTCAGGAAGTCATTTACAGTTAAAATTGTATTTATAAGATACAGATTCTGAAAATGTCACTATTGCTGTTTTGCCAATTGTACATGTAGGCATGATGAGACAAACAAAAATTGTTATTCATGATAAGCTACTTGGAACATACAGTATTCTGTGCCATAGGAGCATAGTTCACTTTATACAAACACAGTTGTAGTTGTGAAATTAATGTCAAGTGGAGTGTATATATGAACCTGTATGTGGGAGACCATCTATCATTCAAAATGGCACTTTGTCAACTTATAAGAAATTATCAAATTGAAGTTGGTTTGTTGGTCAGTTTGTTGAAATGTGTTCGAGATCACCAGAATGTTGCATCAATAGACAAAACATGACCTATGTTAGTATTTGTAAATTTACGCTGACAATCCCTGCAAAGCTGACCATCTGTCATATAGTTAGAGATTTTGTTGAAGTTCTCTCAACTTTTGAAATACATTGTGCGCAAAGTAACGTTGGTATGTTTGTGGCAAGGTTTGCTACTGTTGCTATGCACTGCGCTATTTCTTAATCCTTGGTCAACGAATTACAACAAGAATTGTTCAAACTGTGCCATGGATTAGATAATTAGTATTATGTATTAGTTTTGACATCTTTATAACTGGTAGTGATACTTTATGGAGGAGAAAGACATGTTCTATACATACATGTAGAAAATACACTATGCTGAAAATGTTTCACCTTATTTTTTCACTGATATAAAATATGTGTATGGAGGGTTTAAAAACTACGTAATTCTATCAAAAATTGCACAAACAGATTCATATAGAAAAGTTGGAAGTTGCAACCTAAGGAAAATGTATTGATTCTGAAGTAAAATATCAAATCCTTATATAAATTAAGTCACATCAATTTTAACTTAATTTAGCCTTAAAATATGTTTGTTTGTTTGTGTTTCACACTATTTTTGAAAAGACTTTGATTCTTTGAAATTATATAGTTAATGTATTTGTATTATACAGATTTGGATATTAGGAGTATTTGCCATTCAGCCAAAAATGGTGACCTAAAGTCACTGCAGCAGTTGTCCAATATTCACATATACACATACCTCACGGTTCCCCTATATGAAAAACTAGACAGTATCTAGGGACGCAGACAGAAAACTTTATTTCTGAGCAGAAATTTACATGATTTACAAAAGACTTTTTTCCGCAAGTGATCTGTGGTATCTTGTATAAATTAAAAGTTAAGGAGGTGCTCAGAACTTAGAATATAATGATGATGATGATGATGATGATGATGCAACAACACACTGCATTTGTCAACAAACAAAAAGGACTTCATCCAGATATGTGTTGGATAACCATTATGTTTTAATGTAGTGTAGCATGACAGTGTCTGAAATATGTAGGAGTATAAGGCACAGACAGAAACCCAATGTTTTAGACAGACAGGTTTTACAACAAACAATCAGTGGTTACTATTTGTACAGATAGATACATAGATTCAGACAGAGTCACCTGATGTCTGTCAATACACTATATTCTATATTTCATGTCTGTATGTGGATTCAGTCGTTGTCTTCTGTAATTTACATCCACCAATCTAATCCATTATAAGAGCAAAACCTTCTTATCATTTCCTTAGCTTCAGGCATTTCCTCTTAGTGTGTATCTGTATATTGAAATTCAAAGACTGAATTCTCCCTGACAATATGTGGTCTACTATATTTTTTAAACGTTATCACCTTAAGGGAAAGGATATTGACGTAATTGTTGCTAAGCTACAGTGATGAAAGTGTGTTTCTTGACTGTTAGATCAATAAGTTACCATGGTAACATCTGCTCAGTAGTATCAATATCCTTACTCTGATAAAACGTTGGTGAAAAAGGAATGGAAATTTAAATTTTGGGATAAGAAGAATTGAAAATTTGGAGTTTAAAGAAATTCTTGTGTAAATAATTTTGAATTGCTTCGTAGTAAGAAAGGGAAATTAAGTCGTCAGATTGTTGAGATGGAAAAAATTCTCAATTTAATATGAGACTAGTTTGGATAGCTGAAAAGAAGTCATAAATGGTTGTGTTTAGTGTTATTGATTGATTTGATCTGAAGAGTGAATGTTTATTATCAGGATTGATTCACTCTTCTCCTATAGTGGAGCTTTTAGAATGACAAAGTAAAATAGACAATGTGTTTGACAGCTTTATGACGCAACTAATTTCAAATTAAAATACTTCTTTATCTAATTGTTTTATTTTTAGTTGATATGTTAAATATTACTTGTGATCAATTTTTGTTCACCTTAAATATTTTTACTCTTTTTATTTATCAATATAATTTCATTTTGATATGTTTATTTATGTTCACAACATCTTTTACAAAAAAGAGATCTGGAGATTAGTGGAAATTTTTATAAGACATTTTGAGTTCGACATCAAAGAGAAATTGCTGAACTATGCCGGTGGAATTTCTCAGATATACAGGGGAAATCCTTGAAACATGCAGGTGGAATCTCTCAGATATACAGGGGAAATCCTTGAAACATGCAGGAGAATCTATGAAACATACAGAATTTATTTCAAGAATACCTATAAAATTCTTACAAAGCTTAGAGATATCAACAAAAAGTTTATTCATGTTTATTTCCCTTTGGTAAAAGAAAGTGTGTTTTTTTTTGTTATTTATTTCAGCCATTGAAGTGACAGAGGACAACTTTGAAGCTTTGTTGGCCTACGATGATCTTTTCCTGGATTATTTTAATGCCTTTCTACAACTCCCAGTAAGTACAACTTTTGATATCTCATTTCAAGGTTTTGTAGTACCTACGTATCTGGTATGGTTCTTTCCTATTATAAAACTAAATAAAGTATATCCGATACCACTACGAGGCAAACAGTTCTGAAGATGGCTGCCGATGGTAGTCGAAACGTCAACGTTCTCTGGTATGAAAAATTACCTTGGTTGTGAAATATAACTATTTTTCTCTAAATAAAGTATATGTATTGAATTGTTAAGTTTAGTAGACACTAGATACAACAAACTTTTCGCTACAAATAAGTGGTATATTGAAAAAAAAAATGGGTAAGAACATTTGAAGGTTTGCTGTCGTCTAAGACCCAAAGATGTAAAATAACAGCTTGAAATACAAGGTTTTATATTAAAAAAATCTTGACCATTTTATGACGCTTTAAAGAGTGAATACTGAATATTTTGAAACTTAGAAAACAATATATTCAATGTTCACTATGTGAAGATTCACAAATATTTACAGAATTTGACAGTGTCACTTATTACAGGTACCAAACTCATTGTATTCTACATAGGGTGATTTTCAATAGAACTGCTCTAGAAAAGAAATAACCATTATTTGAAAAAAAAAATGGAGCAGAACGAATATAAAAGACTGTTATTTGATACAATGAAATAGCTCTAGTAAAAACAACTCTAGGCACTAGCTAAACAACTTTTTGTGATGTTATTTTTATAAAACAGCTCTAGAAAATTTAACCTGTGTTAGGATTGTGGTTGACTTGGCAGGATGTTGTCTTTTATACCCACTAGGGATATACCAGAACGGTTATGCAGAGTCCACTATGCCTTGCCTGTCAACAAGTGTATAGACAAAAAAACTGAATACCATATATAAAAACGGTGAATTCTTCAAACCAGGTGTAATGACCTCTTTAAAGTCAAGGTCGCTATGTATAAACCTTGTAACAATGCTGAATGTTATATTCATGATAACCTTCCTGTTTTGTATCTGCCAGTGGTCATTTTGTATGGACTAATAATATATATTGCTATTGTTGACTACTCGCATGGGACCATGTCATGCTACCCACACACAGTGCTTTTGTCAGTTATAGGCAATGTTTGTTACTCCTCAGTTTGTTGTGAATATATTATCAGAACTCTATGATGTGTGACATTTTACATAAACAACTCGTGACTGGAAATCTATAACACAGGTATACCTGAAGCTTGATGTCATCACAGGTTTCTCCAAGTATAAGTTGAGCATCAATTCTGTCACAAATGTTGCACTTTAATAGTTGTATTGGAGCTTGTGATTAAATCTTATGGGTGAGCTGAAACGTTGCCAAGGAAATTAATTATAGCAGAGAAAACATCCAGTTTGCTAAGTTTGTTTTAGTGGTGTTCTGTTGTGTTCTGATCTGATGTATGTGTATGTGCATACTTATTATGGAATGATTGGGCTATTTGTTGTCCGAAATCACAATGTCTTATTTGCCCCCCAGCCACACCACAGAAAGTAAACTCATTGTACCAATGTAAACACAAGCTGAGTATTCACATAGCCAACAGAACCAACAATAGCAAACATGTCCAGAGAGGTGTAAAAGATTGCCTACAACAGAACAACCAACAATTCAAGTAAATGCCAGTCAGAATCCAAATTTGCCTTTAGAATTACAGACAAGCCTTTAGCTGTCATTTAAGGGTCATTTGGACCTACAGTCTGTTTGTTGATAGTTTGGTTGTCATGACAACAAGGCTTCTGATGTCGTGACCTTAAAGTTTTATGTAGAGCAGTCTGAGAAGTTTAGCCATATAACCATAAATCCTAAAACAAATAAAATGTGTGTGATTTACATTTTAGAGAGAACAAATTTAGTAACACATTAAAAGTAGGTGTCTGCGTTGGTAGGTAGAGGTGGTGACTGAACAGTCTAGCTATACAGAGAGTATTGATTTGTGAGCCTGGTGTAACAAAAGGTATGAAAAGAGAGAGGCAGGTACTCAGATAAAATAAAATAGGCCATTAGCTGTGAAATACTTCTACTTCAGCTTACAGTTGATATCTTTTTGTGAAATACTTCTCTAGACGCAGTTTAAGGGAATTGTATTAAGAGTGTAGATTTTTATTTGGATAGCAACGTGTTTTGTTATTGAATGCATAATGATCTACTTGTGTGGTACGTATTACTGAAATAGGGGAAAGAGATATTTTTTACAGCAAATGCACCGTGTACGTCTGCTTTGAAATTTCTACTACAGTTTGTGGGACCAAGGGAGAGGCAAATATTGGTATCATATTTTTAATTAGTGAAATGTATTGAAACAGACATGGGTTATTATTGTAATAGTATCCATTATTGGGACAAATTGTACCATATAATGATTATAAATGGTGTCACCTTGCTTTTTGACTAGTAAAAGGTGACACACCTGTAGCACATAATGGACCCATTTATAATGATTATAATATGTTGTGTTGGATAAAGCCATTTTATCAACCTGGCACAGCTAAATGTGTTTTTACATTGATTTCTATTTGTGTGTCAATACTACTTCAGTCTCAGTGTTATAGTCCTGCATCATCATGTATAACACATCCAAGTCCTGGCTTTCTTTAGTGAAGTACCCAAAATGCACTTTGACCTTTGACCAAGTGAATTTTTTGTATTTGAGCCCTAACATGGATTCTGGTATACATAAATTATATATTTATTGGCCGTGTGTTCTTCAGACGATCCAGCCAAAAAGGTAGACAAATATGGGAGAGCCAAGAAAATTTACTAGAAAACCGATAACTACATGACTACAATGTAGTACAGAATATGAATATTATGAAAGTGATAATTATATAGTCAAGAAGCATGCATTATATAGGATCTAACAATGTCAATAATTATTTTATATATCACAGTGTGAACCAGAGACTTGCATGTTATTTGAGGAGCTATGGTTTGGCATAGATTTGACGATGTACAAAATGGCTTCTTTTTGATTTGTAGGCTTTTCCACAGCCATTGTACTATAACCGACTAACTGGTACATTTCAAGAAGTTGAAAACCCTCCAGCACCCACAGCATCAGAATGTGGTGACCCTCCACCTGCACAGTTTGCGCCATCTGAAGAAGAACGAGAAAGGATTATAGAATGGGCCAAGAAGGATAGACTGCCATTATTTCTTAGGTAATGAAAATTTCCTACAAAAACTTTTTATGAAGTTTTGTTTTCACAGAAGGTGGATGAGATATTAATAATATACATCAATTATTTTCCTATGTGGTGTTTAATTCATGATTTTTTTCCAGTCAAAAATTCACTCATTCAAAGAAATATGTTTAAATTCGAATACAGCTGAATACAACAGCTAAACAACTTTCAGGCCCAAAGTGGCTAAATGACTAGATATCTATAGACCTATTTCTGTAACTGTAAAATAGGCCAGCTTATATTTTGTTTACCTTGGAGGGTAATAAGTTCTGTTCTTTTCTAGAAAGAAATTGGGCAAACATGCTGAACACAGCAAATTAGATTAACCTTAAAGTAATTTTGAGTTGCTTGATTTGAAAGTGAAAATTTGCTGGAAAATGTAATGAAATGGGGTGGTGTCTCACACTGTGTCTAACATTTAATTAGCCTGTAGTCTGGTGATTCATTTGTGTAATTGTCTCATTACAAAATAGTTGCTTCATTACCCTGTCAAACTCATTAGTATTCATGAAGCACAACAGAAAGCTTTTTAGGGTACAGTAATCACATGGTTGAGTTGGCTAATGGAATTTGCTAATTAACCTTTGACCTAAAGTGCCTTGTTATACTGTATGACCTCTGACCTATAAAATCCATTGTTGTACTGCAACAGCCCATTGTTACAACTTGTAGACGAGCTACAGGCAAGAAAGCATCATTGAAAGTAAAAGTAAAAATGTGACAAAACTATTCTTAATTTCCTATCGTAATTTATTAGCAAATTTTCCTTGTCATAGTGCAAAAAAAAAGAAAACTATTTAAAATGGTGTAAACAAATCTCAGCTCTAGGCTAACTCTCTGACTAGCTTTTAACATTCACAAATGAATCTGTTGAGCTGTTGCGTGAGAAAATATAATGTACACCTTATGTATAGTGATGTTATTAAAATATGTTTAAAAATTAAAAAATGACCATTTGCTTATCCCTGAAGATAATTTTGACAATTGTCTTTATTTAAGGTTATTCTATTTCTAGTTATAACTCTGTAGTTTATTCTTGATTTGGTATGTGCATTTGATTATAACATCTCAAGTAGATAAATATTATATTCTTATTTTTTTCTCCACAGAACTAAATTATTTTTAGAATACAAATTGTGCAAACTACTCATCCGTGCATTAGAAGAAAGAAGTGCAAGTCGGCAAAGTTCTCATAGTATCCATGGTTACAGTAGGCAGACGACAAGCTATGCAACTTCCAGTCTGGGTAACAGTCATGCAAGGAGTACAACGTATGATGATGGCGATTCAGAGGCGTCCATGCCATGGACACGGGATGTCAGCCGTAGTGCTCTATTGGGACGTTATCTGAGGCCAGGAAGCCGTGCTCAGAGTGTGCCACCTAATGTTGGCCTAAGTAAGTATACGATCCGGCACTACAGAAAGTTTTAGTTCTACCAGTTGGAGGATTAGACTTGTTGGCTGTTTTCAAAATAAAAAAATAGAATGAATAAATAAATATCTATTAAAAGTGGCCATATGGATGAGGATTGGGTATTTATTTTTAATTTTTAATTTACAAAACAATTTTATCATGGCTTCCTATTTGAAAAATCAATGTGAAACAACATAGACTAAGTCTGTGTTTGTAGCTCAATTCAGTGCAAAAAGCTCAAAAGTGTGTAAAAAGTTTGTTATTGTACGAACAATAACAAAGATTTTACACATATTTATCAATCTTTTGCAATTTATTGAGTTATAACCAAGTATTTGGGATATGTTGTTTCATATTGATTTTACACGTAGGAAGCCATGATATAATTGATTTATAAATTAAAAATCCAAAATAATAAATACCCAATCCTCATCCATATGGCCACTTTAAATAAATAAGTTATTGCCAGTGTCCTGCACTCCTTTGAAATTCTTTCAGATGTTGTTGTCAAACCATAAATATATAAATATTTACTAGCTGTCATGGGCCTTATTGTTTTTTAGGTAAACATATCACTGCTAATAATGCATCATATAATTCTTCATCCGGACATTATACAAGTACTGGAGAATCTCGTCGTGCCAAATCTGGATCTGCTGCCCATACTCCAGATGAAGCTTTGGATGATCCCATTCCATCCGCTACGGAAGGGACATGGATGCCAATGACAGATTCAGGGGTAGGAACAACAGGAGCAGAGCAACAAACTAGGGAAGGAACTCAGTTTACTACGGAAACTACCTCAGGTAAATTCAGACTATTTTGACCATGTTACATGTATTTATGTAATTAATTTAAGATTAGCACTTTATGTTTTCTGATGTTCACAATTAGGCAGCCATGTTGATTTGAAATCAAGATGTAAATATTTTGTATTTGTTAATTATCTCTAAAACAGGTAAAAAGAGTTCACTAAAGCCACCCAACTCCAGATCTTCCACAAGAAAACAGGCATTGATACGAGTTCCACAAGTTGATGATCCAGCTAGTAATCCATCATCAGCCAAACAAAGTGATGGTGAAGTCAAGAAAAATGTGGAGTAAGCATTTTTAAGAAACTATCTCTTTTATTTGATTTCGCAATGTTTTCATTCTTTTGTTATAATTGCCAGACCTTGCACAACACAATGTCACAGTAATTTGGATGAATTTAAAAGCACATGATAATGAACAAGTAATGAACCAAGATTTTTAGTACATTAGCTTACATGAAATATGTCACCATGGTTACAGTCTTCATAGCAACATAGGTAACGATACAGAAAAATAAACTAGTAACATTTTGCAATGTGTTAAAAAACTTCATCGTTAAATTGTGGAATCTTAGACAATCGTCATGGCGATCATATTAAAGTTTGCATAATTAATAACATATCTAGAACCTATTAAAGTTAAATCATCACACAGTTCAAATTGTGTGCATTGTATAGGGTATATAGCGTCATGGTAACATGTTAACAATAAGCATGTATTTTTGTATCGTTGAGTTTGTTAATGTGTTTATTTTTGCATGTGTTTTTTTGCCTAACAATTATATGAATGATGAGCCCTGCAATTAATGTACACTATGCTTGAGCATTTACATTTGTGAACCAGTAGTTTTGGCATTAATATGCACATCCCTTTCACTGCATTGTTAACTGACAAATGCTGCATTTTTATCACTTTTTCCGCATGTCTTACTTTCAATTTGTAAAGGATTATTTTACCACCAATAGTTGCCAGGTAAGATAAGATTTCAAACACAATCTTGTTATCTATATCATGATATATAATATGTTGGATTTGTACTTCATGTAACCTTTGACCTCACTGAGGTCATGGGTCAATAAGTAAAGGGTTTGAAGATCAAACTAGTAAGTAGTAAGTGGGTGTATATTTGGGTCTGCATGTGTTATAACTGTGTTTCTCTAATCTTACATGTAGTGCAGTCCTAATCTACAGTAACTTGCCTTCCAACTATGTCTCTTTAGTTACACAAGAGGGCACTCTTCTTTATAAAGGTCAATTCAGTACTCTTCTTAGGCTGTATGAACACAAGAGGGCACTCTTTATAAAGGTCTATTCAGTACTCTTCTTAGGCTGTATGAACACAAGAGGGCACTCTTCTTTATAAATGTCTATTCAGTACTCTTCTTAGGCTGTATCAACACAAGAGGGCACTCTTTATAAAGGTCTATTCAGTAATGTAATGTGTGGAAATCGATTCTGTCAACTTTCTGTATCATAATTATGATAAACACATAGGTAATGAAATAATGTATTGTGATAAATAATAAATGTGAACTATGAAAAATGATTAGATTATGTCTAAAAGGCAATAATAAATTTATCATAATAACCTGGAATTTTAATAGAAGATTAAACATTAATAATTTATGATTGATTTTAGAAAATATAATTAATCAACATTTTAAAATTGAAACAAAAGTATAATGATATATTTGTACAAATGAATTTCTTGCACTGTTAATATTTTCAACTGAAAAACTAAACACTGCTTGTAAAGATACTAAAATACTACTAACTAACTAAACTTGTAAGTTTCTCTCTCTCTAATTCCTCTACTTCATTATTTCATTGTTAGGGTTGACTTGCCAAATGAAATACTAGACCCAGAGTATCCAATAAACAGTGAACTACGAGATCAAGTCTTTGGTGACATGGAAGTAGCACCTAGTTTTGTAGAATTTGATGATCCAGATGAATATATCAGTGATGTACAGACTGAGGCTGATCTCAGAGAAATAGAAACTAGGCATAAAAGAACGTTTCAACAACTGAAAGAAGAACTGCTTGGATCAGTAAGTATACAGTGAAAGTCCTAGTAGCTTTAGCAATTCGCTATTTTTCACTAGTTTTTAGTCCATTGAAAAATACTCCAATATCACATTCTTGTGAAAGTGAGCAACCAAACCTGTGCATGGACAATAGAGTTTCTATAGCTACTCTACAGTCTATTCTGTATGTTGTGCTTCAAACCAGGCTGTGTACTTTGAACCTTGCTTGTGCTGATCAGATCTTTTACTGTACTCAAATTGAAAGCCTTCAGGGTATATATATATTTTCAGTTAAAAGCTAAGTGCATTTGAGACTCTGTGGAGTATTTGTTATTCTACCAAATAGGTCTAACTTTTGATAGAGACTCTTTTGTAATACATGACAGACTTGAGTGACCTGTCAGTACATAATACTGTCTCATTCAAACCTAAAGTAGTTTTTCTACACAACACTTTTAAGTATTAACATTTTCAGTACCCAGCATATTTACACCAAATTCATGTCAACAAATTCGTGTTTTTCTGATATTTTCCAACAAATCATAGATTTATTTTAGATCACAATCACTGCAGTCAATCTTATTTTTCCAATCCTGATTTCGAAATTATTATATTTTACACATTTACATACAACTTATTGTTTTTCATATCTGCTCATGTGTATGTCACTGAAAGGTCAGCCATGTTTTGAATACAAAATATTTAGTTTCAATATCTATTGTCCTTCATCATAACAAAATATCCATATCATTAGGTCTGTAAACATTTGAGACTGTACATTAAAATATTACATTATCCTATTCTTGTGTAGAATTTCATAAAGTGTGTGTACATGAAATTTGATATAAATATTATTCTCTTATAGTTGTCTTTGTCTAGCAGCCTTTATGGGATAATACCACTTTGTGTCATCAAGGCACTGTGTCTCTGTTCCATGGAGATAAAATCTACCCGAGTTTCCAAGTCATTTTGTGATATATTGGTTCCACACTGGAAATGATTTTGAGTATTTGGTTGGAATGAATATTTGTTCCTCTCCTCCCCCCCCCTCTCACCCCCCCCCCCCCCACCCCTCATTTGATCATCACCAATTGTCCAAAACCTTAACAAAAGTACTGTATAATTATTAAAGTTCCCTTATGCCACTTGTTTTTTGACTGGGTTTTTGCAATGATGTAAGCAAATTTTAAATATCCAGTAACCACTAGTTTATAGAATGTATGAAGATTAACATTGTACAACTTGTTCCTTTCAATCACACCCACAGATAATTGGGATGGATTCATTCAAAGAATTTTTATACAGTACCATAGGAATGGACATGTTGAATTTTTGGTTAGATTGTGAACATTACTGCGACAATGTCAGAGCGATCGATACCCTTCAGTCCAAACTTCAAAGGAATAGATTATTTCGGTAAGTTAGTCACATATTCAGAAAGTGGTTATAGAAATGCTATTTACATATAAGTGATGTAACAAACTATAAGCAAAAATACTACCTGTACTTATTATAGAATTTACACATTTTTACAAAAATATGAATATTATTGCCTTTGTTTATTTCACATCAAATCAGTTGTACATTGAGAGATTATAGATTTTTAATTGGATTTTTTTGCAATGATAATGGTGTTTTGTAACACATTTACTAGTATAGATGGAAACCTCATTATTTCAAGTATGCTTTATGGATATTATTCTAAAATACACAACCAAATTCATATGATAAAATAATGGAAACAGTATTCCAGTTAGTATACTATGAACTTTTGGCCTTGCAACACTGGCGGGCACTGTTTCATAAAAAAACCTCCTGCAAATACCTGATAATTGCCACTGGGGGCGCTGTTCATTAGAAAAGATTCAAGCATTGCATTTTTCAACTAAACCATTCTATCATATGAGGACTAACAGTGTGGTAACCTGATTCAAAGAACATATAAATGCTCCTTCAATCAGTTTTGTCCTTTCTTTCCCCCACAGAGATATTCAGGATAGATACAAATTTAAGTTATCAGAGGATGCCAAAGACCACATCAAACAAGCCCAGGAGAATGAAGGTTTAAGTGAAACTGTATTTACAAAAACTCAGTACGATATCCTCAGGCGAATGAGGACCTACTGGGTGCCTAGGTTTCTTATACATCAAGAGAGGCAAGGAGAATTTGAGTAAGTGTCAAGTTCAGAATGCAAAAGTAATTATTGTGTGACACTTCAGGTTATGTTGACAAAGTGCAAATGTGGTCATGGTATGAAACTATTTTTATTTTCATGAAAAGAAAAAAAAGATTACAAAAATCAACATATTTTCCAAAACTTTTTTTTTTATATTTGTAAATGTCTTTATCGTGAATGTCAGTTAAATGAAATGTGTGTAAATATAGGAAACTTCCACAAAACATCTACAATCGGACTTCATTTGTATACGCTTACAATTCTCTTAACTGACACAGTAACTTTAGTATGGAAATGTCTCCATGAAAACTCAACTTTCACCTGATATAATCAGTTTTACTATTTCCCAGTAGTGTCCTTGAAAATACCCAAATTTAGTCAACAAATACATAGTTTATTCCAAATGTAAGGTTACTGACAGTGGAAATGTGATTGAAGCCCCTTGTATTATCAAATAAATTGTACCGAAAATCATTCAAAATTGGGAGATCTAAGTATGATCCAAAAAATTACCAACTGTAAAATTTACGTAATAATGTCATTCTGTTTTCCTTTACTAGTTTAATGCCAATTCCAGAAGTTCCTGAACCTGAACAAGAACTTGAAGATGACAAGAAATATTCCAATTTCAATTTCTTACCATCGATTTCATTGGTCAACTCACTTCCAGTACGACCGGAGTCTTGCGTACGACTAGCACAGAATAATTACAGCTGGGATGCCGTAGTTTCAGGTGGCCATAAAATGGAGGAAGAGATTAGACCAGGCAAATTTACAGTTCCTACACCTAAAGATGAGAGACCGTATACTGTCAGATTTAGGGAAGGTATTATGAATGATAAGGATGCAGGTGGACCGTTTCAAAGATATCTAGAAAGGTACACTCAGTTTGGATTTATTATGTAAGTTTTTACAAAGGAAATCATGTGATATGACAACAGCCTCTATGTCCCTGATATGAGGGATTGACGATAGTCTGGATATCTCATTTTCTACATCACCGTGTTTTAGAGTTGTCATTTTAGGAATGTCCTTAATAAAGACATGATCGTGATGGCAACAGAATAAGGATGTTAAAATAAGTCTTAACAAATTTTGAACCGATAATGTCTCAATCCTCAAAGATCAATATAATAGGTACTTTGTACACCTACATATAACATGATTCTTGTCCCTTCTGTTTTGGAATTCTGTTTTAAAGATCTCAATCACACAACAATTCCCCAATAAAACTCTAAGGTTGAAAATTTACACAACGATCACGTATGTCATATATTTCATTGTCTCTGATTACTTTAAACAGATAAATATCAAATTATTAATAATCCTTTCTTACTTTGCTATTTATAGTCAGGAAGATAATCGCTATTTATCCAACTTCCTGTTCTGGCAAGATGTGACGGACTATGGACAAGGTGATGATAGGTCAGCTGATAGGTTGCTGAGAATGGGCCAAGCCTGGACTATCTTTAATAAGTATATATCACTGGGTTGTGTATGGGATATAGGTAAGATTGTTATTTCAAGTTCAATAGTGACTAATTCACAGAATTATCTGTAGCACTTCTCAGTTGGTCAAAGCAGAAAGATAAGGTCCAATATTTGAGGAACATGCAAAAGCGTATTGCCTTCTAGTACACGTGATAATTTCAAGGCTTAGGCTCCTTCTAAAGAGAATTGTATTTGTAATGAGTATGGTTTTACATGTAAGGAAGTTAGGATTTGTTTGAAGGATTGAAGCTATCATATCTGTTTCAAGGTACCCAGAATCAAAACACATGGTTTCAAGGAACCCAGAGAAATGGCAGATTTGTTCAAATTATAAAGAATCTATCTATAACAATCTATCTATAAGAAATGGGAGATTTCATCACACTCTTTGGACATATCTCATCAGGAAAATGATAACAGACAGAACTATTAGTTCCTAAAAATTTTATTATATCTCCAAAATTTATCATTTGATTGTTATGTGAGAATGATATTAAATGAACAGCTGATGTTTCCTCCTATGCTGTTACACAAAATTGAAGTAACATCACGTTGTTTCTACATTTACAGGACTAAGTCCATATGACCGTGACAACATTCACCATAAATTACTAACAACCAAGGACTTTGTTGAGGCTGTTGTCTTTGATGGTGCCAAAGATCATACAGTGAAAATGCT
The DNA here is from genome assembly GCF_964340395.1 of Glandiceps talaboti. Taxonomy (NCBI): domain Eukaryota; kingdom Metazoa; phylum Hemichordata; class Enteropneusta; family Spengelidae; genus Glandiceps; species Glandiceps talaboti. The sequence goes on along the minus strand of NC_135550.1, from coordinate 25,872,870 downwards.
ACAACGAGAATGGCTGAGATATCTCAAATATGATCTTAGAACATTTCTAGAGTAAGTAATTTATTTATACAATGTTTATAGTCTGTTGGAAAGTACATTTGTAGGTGTGGTGTATCTTTAATTTTAAACTGAATTTTAAACTTATCCTTTGCTGTATTAATTTAAGGAAAGTTTTGAAATATATGTTATTTTTGTCATTTCTGTAGTATTTATAGGTATATACTGAACACTCAATCTGTTGCTGACTCCTTCTCACTTATGTCATGTGACAGTCACATGATCTGACATGTGATTAACATTTCTTACTGTGAGAGAAAAGTTGAACAAAAATATTCCTATAATCGCAAATGATTTTTCATCTTTAAAGTTAGAATCAGACAAATGCTATCACTTTTCTTTAATGCTAAAAACAGTTTTTTAATGTTTCAATATTTTGAATTGTAGATGTCGTGCCAGACCTGATGACATGATATTCTCCCCCAGTCCTACTCCACCACCAGATTCTAGTAAGAGAAAAGCAGCTAGAAAACCCTGGGTGAGACGGTAAGTATAGCAATATATACAAACAGAGTAACTTGAACTTTTTAAAGTTGTTTGTAGGGCCATTCAACTCAATCTGTGTACATACTTAGAATCTGTTAGGGTAATAAAAATACTTATTTCATCAAATATTACATTGTTTTGTAGGGTGATAAAAGTTCTTATTTCATCAAACATTGCATCATTTCATAGGGTGATATAAATTCATATTTCATCAAATGTTACATCATTTCTGGTGATATGAGTTCATATTTCATCAAATATATTTCATAGGGTAATAAAAAGTCTTATTTCAACAAATATTTACATCATGTTGTTGGGTGATAAAGTTCTTCAACAAGTGTTGCATCATCTCAGTTTTACATAGTGTATATATTATATCATGAAGTAACATCAACAATCATAACATTATTTTCTGATATAAACAAATTTCACTGTAAATGTTTTATCTATTGGTGAAGGGTTTTTTCTTGCGTAAGGAAGTTATTGGTTTAGTGATCATTCATTTCACACCCATGTATATTTCATTGGATGTACATTTTCATTGAGATGGTGATATAAGTAATTCTCATTACATGGATTGTAAATTGCATGTTGTATATTTCAAGGTTCATTTCATGACTGATTTTTCATGTCTCTTTATTCACGACCATCAATATGGATAGAAAAGTGACATTTAAGTTTCCTGCCACTGAATTGAGGTAAAAAAAAACAGACACAGGACTGATCGCCACGAGTTGATGTGATGATAACGTGACTAACTAATCCTATTACATTTTGTTTTCAGTGTTCCATAACAGTTGTAACATTGTTGTAACAAGTGTTGCCTTTTATTGATACTACTAAACATTTTGCTGTGTCAGTTTCGGTGTGCCAATAATTCATTTTAATATGCAGGCCAATAAAAATGCTGTCAATATAGGAAATGAACACTAAATGATAACGATAATGATAATTTAAAAAAATATATATTATTGATACCACCAGTTAAACTAATAAAAATATATTAATTAAAAAAAATAATATAAAATAAAATAAGATAACATGAAATGTAAACACTGTACTCTAGCTGTGTTTTGATGTCTCCATGAGTAATGGGATGCACCTCCACAGTCAAACCTTTAGGTTAATCAGTTGATGATACTTTGCATCAGGAAAAATTCACCCCTTTTCTGTGGAAAATCCTGAAAATAAATCCACGTCACAACTTCCACAAGGTTGATTGTGAATGTAGAGGACAAAATTGTCCCATTGTGTATATCATTTGGATTCAAAATAGCCAGTGTGTTTCCTTTACATATAATAGAAATTGATTGTTTCCATGGAAACCATATGAGGATGCATTGTATCTCTTCAATATTTTCACACAAACTTATTTCATAAACTTTCAATGACAAGCTTGCCTATGGCAAATTTTTCCTACTCAATATCATGTGACAAAGTTTCTCAACCAAGGTTTCCTATGACATATGGCAAAGTCTCACATTGAAATTCATATGGCAAGTTTCCTATACAAGCTTGCATCTGACATAGTTTCTCATCAAAGCTTTCATGTGTCAAGGTGTCCCAGATAAGCTTCCATGTTGTAAATTTTCCCAAATTGTCTTGTGGTACTTCACAAAGAGTTCTGTAAAGTCTTGCGATTTTTCTAAAGACATGTCCCTTAGGTGCATAGTTCTTTCAAAGAGGAGGGTCTGGTCCTATTCTGTAGTAATAACAGTGTGATACTTACAAGTCACTGGTAATGTTCACAATTTCACAATGCAAGATAACATATCATACACTGTCACAATGCAAGATAGCATATCACACACTCACAATGCAAGATAGCATATCACACACTGTCACAATGCAAGATAAACATATCACACACTGTTACTCATAATGTACACATATCACTACACTTCTACTCACAACTTATTTCTTATTAAAATTCAAAGTTTCTCTGTTCTTTTTGTATTAATACTTTTTTTTGAGTTTTAGTGTTGGTGAGGTTTGCTTGTTTGCACAAATACATTCAATCCATGAAAATGCTTAAAAGGAAGAAAAACTATTTTGAAAGATGCAATCACCAATTTTACTTTTAAAAAAAGCTGGGATTTTCTGGTTGTGGTGTGGGTTTTTTATTTTTTATTTCATGTGTGCATTTTTAATGCTATACAATACTTAGTTTCAGGTTTTGGGACTTGAATATTGGTTATTTTTTGGCTCTTTTTTTGACTAACTTTATATGCACTATTTTATCTTCTGCTTTTCCCATTGTGCTGCACTTCTTTATTCCAAGCAGTTGTCTACCACCAATTGATGATGAGTACAGGTAAACATATCAACCAACCAACAAACAAACAAACAAACAAACACACTAATAAACAAAACATGAATATTCATGATTTAGTCATGTGATACCAAATATGAATATTCATGACCACATTATAAGTAATGTTAATCTAGAGAAAGTAAGTTGTAAATTTCACTGTGAATGCTTGCTGCATGTACGGATATTTTGGAATGAATTCTGCATGTATGTGTATTTGCATCTTGTTTTGTTTTGTAGTTGTAAACACACTTGTTTATTTAATTTCTGTACAAGTGCACGATGTTGAACCGTGCATGGCATGTTGTAAAACCTGCATGATGTCATGCCCTGTTCTACTAAAACCAAGTATTTCTTCTCCTTCTAAACTATCTCAGCTCCATATATTCTATTTCAAAAGTCATCCTAGGTTAAACTGTAATATCTATCCAGTTTCCCCCCCCTGACAAGTAAGCCAATCAGAGATTTTAATAAATTCTTCATTTGCATCATTTAACTATTGAAGCGTATGATTGGATAAGTGATGTCCATAGCAGTATCATGCAGTTATGCTTGAGAACAACTCATCTGCATATAAACTGATCTGTACCAGGTGTTCTTGTAAACAGTTCTTTGGCCAACTGACAAAATAGTGAACACAAGCAGAGTTCGACAACCTTCATTTTGAACATATTGTAGTGCACCCAGGCAAAATTCTGATGAAATTAGTCTTTACATCGTATACCTGGTGTTCAGTTTTGATTGGATAAAGAAGAACATCAATTTCAACAAATCACAACACTCATGAAACTCTATTTGTATAAAAATAAAATGAAAAAAGAAATAGGCAAATAAAACGATAAATGATTCTACGTGTTAATAACTATTCAACAACTGTCAAATCTTTGTTTCAAAAAACAATCCTCAAGCATGCATGATACTACTACTCCATAGTTGTCAACTTGAACTTGATGTTAATCCAATACATTAATTTTTTTCTTGACATAGCTGCCCAGGATCTACTGAGTCTCAAAGACAACAACGACTACTGAAATCACTGGAGGATGCTGAAAAAATCAATGCCATCAGAAGCCCAGAATTAATGAAGAAAAAACAGGAAAAAGAGAAGAGGAAAAAGCAGCAAGCTGTCGCCAGAAAAAAGCTGCTGAAAAAGATGAAGAAAGGGGGTAAAATGGGGGGAAAGAAGGGTGGGGGACAGGTGACAATCAAAACACCTGGTGAGGAAAGTGGAGAGGGTGACAAGAAGGAACAAAAGAGTGAAGAGAAGAAGAAAGAAGACAAAAAAGATGAACCTATTTCATTCTCTTCAACTTATAGAAATAGAACGTAAGTCACAATTTCAAAATAAAAACTTATCACAAAAGTCAACTTTGAATTCCATTTTGACTGCAGTACCTGTAATTTTTTTGAGTGAATTTTTCAAATGAAAAGTAAATAATTTAGTGAAAGTTTTTTTGTAATTATTTAATGTCATTTCTCTTCCAGATTAATGAATTCCTTCAAGAAGTTTTTATCTGATGATGAGGAAAAAGAATACCTGAATAGTTTAAATATGTATCTAGACATTGAAACATATCAAAGGTTACCAGAGGCTCACATAGAAAAGAAACAGGCCCAACTGAAGCACATAGTGGCAGCATATTTTACTCAGACTTCAAAAAAGTAAGCCATTCTGACTCAAAAATTGATAATGTACAGTTATTTCTGTTATCCATACAGTTTTTAGAACGGGAATGTTTGTGATTCAAATGGAGTTTTGCCTATGTTTATGCTACATGTATGTCTATAGCAATATTGTGTAAGGACATCGATTTGTGACTTCATAGACCTGGTCTGTAAGGTACGTCATGACAGGGCACCCTCAGGCATCAAGCAGGCCAGTGAGAGCGTAGCAACATTACGTATCGTACAGTGTACCAAAGACCATATGCATGGTTTCACTTTGTAGGGGAACAAACATATTCTCCTCCCTCAAGATATTCAGAGTTCCTTGATGAAATGCATGCAATATTAGAAAACATTGTGAGTCTGGAGAGTATCATCTGTGTTCTGGTTGTACAATGTAAACATTAAGAGACATTGTTAATGTGTGTGGTCAAAAAATGAATGCTGAATCAACAATCTGTGTAAAACTGAGACAGATTCACTGTGGCATAGTCTGACTGTGAACAAGAAGAGACAAACTAGAACTTATTCACAGTTCTTTTACAGTACTTGTATTTAGACCTGTGCCGTATCAACAACCCTAACTAAAACTGGAATGCATATTTTTCATGCATAGTGTGAAGATTGGTATGTGTTAGAAAATACTACATAACCACAACATAGACAGTAAACTGTTGTCATAGCAATTCAGTCACATGACTTGTAGGATGAAACTGTCTTGACCTTCGACATCAAAAGTTTTCTTTGTCTTTTCCCATCAGGTTTGTCAATCTGCCAGCTGAAGTTGTACAAGTTCTTGCCAAAGAGGGAGACAGACCACGCAACTCTGTCTTGAATGCTTGCCAAAAAGCTGTCAAGCCTGACTTAGAACAGCAGTTTCAGTTATATTGGAGTGTAAGTGTCTGAAACAGATTCCTACATGAAAGTCCCAGTTTGATTTCACAAGTCTAGGATCTAAAAGATCATTCTTGTAGTACGACAGATTTGATGTGTCTGACTCTTTGAGGAAGAAGATGTCAAAGTCCTCTTTCACAATTCACTTTCCCAACCCAAAAGGTTTTTTATTTCTGTCAGACAAATTATGTTTGTGACTCAAATTACCATATACAGAATTTTATGTTTATTGAGAAAGTTTGTGAGGAATGGTATAAACACAAAAATTTCAATTGCACCACTACCACCATCTCAAACAACTACTACTACTACTACTACTACCACCATTACTACCACTGCCATGTGTATACACACTGGTCAGCAATGGTATGACAACTTTCTACAACAAGAAAAGAATAAGTGGATTTTTTTGACAATGTTTCTCAAATACTTCATAACAGGTCCATCTGGAATCTCTTGAAGCCCAAGGTATCAGTGGGGATGACGCAGGAGCTGTTTCCAAAATTGAACTAGCTATGAAATCAGAAAATACCTCAACTTTAATGCAAGAATGGAAAAGACGAAGGAGAGCTCGAGGCCCAGTAAGTATTTCAACCTGAAAAAATACTTATAAAAGTTATCAAAAGTGTGTTTGTATAAAATTGTGATTTTTATGGTTAATTTTCTTTCAGCTCCCCTTCTTCAATTTAATAAATAAATTTTATTTTCTTGTTAAAGGTTTGTAGCTATGAGAATTGTTTATTTGCATGAGTCATACTGAGTTGACTACTTGCATGAAAAGTTAAGAATTTCACATCGTCAGAAACCCCTGACAACTATTAGAACAAATAATTTATAATTTGTAAAAAATAATAATGAAATATGAGCTTTGTTAGTACAGATGAATTGAAAGTGGCATGGATCTAGAAATATGGTTTGTGGTGGATTTTTATTTTTACAAATAATTGCATGATGTGCAGTGCAGACTGCCTTTAATCAAATACTTATCGTCACGGATGTTTTGGCAATGAAGAATGTCAGTATATTTCCTGTCCAAGCATGTACCTTGCCAAGACTGAATGTATAATTACATTATATGTTATTGACCCCAGCCCACTTAGTTTTTTTTTCCATGGCCTTCAGGTTTGAATGTGTGGTATGATTAAAATAAAAATTGATAAAATAGTTTTTGTGCATGCATGACTTGGTTTTGAACACATTTGAGGTGAACATTTTTTTACAAATGCATGAGATTCAAAGGCACAAATTAAGGATATAAACCTAAAAGTGAATTTTTGTGCATGTGATTTTTGTAAAAACGTTAAATTAAGACTTGCATCTTGATGATATGTGTATATTCAATGACGACGTTCTTCAGAGAAAAGTCAAAGTCAGATACACACCAGCTTACAAGCGTAAACCTCGCACGACCAATAAATCGAGGTATGGTACTAACAGACATCATATAACTCCAGGGAAGGGTGAAGCTGTGAGTAATTTCATCATTTTGAATTACAGACTAAGCTGAGATAAATAACAGCAAAATATTGACTTTTGGAATTGAATTGTGCTCTTGTAGTGAAGTTAATATGCTAAAACTCTATGACTTGTAAATCACCATGTTAAGATTTGTGGATAATGGTTGACAGTATGTGTGTAGATTTTGTATTAAAGCAGGTAGCAAAGGGTATTTTACCAAGTGGTAGCAAGAAATCATGATGCACAGTCTGCATTAACAGAATTAATGTCAACTGGAACGATATCACAATCTTTAACATTTCAATGTACGTGTAATCGTATATTGAGGCAGGATAAGAAGTTAACAGAATTTTCCAAAGCTTGGAGAAGCCATGTTGGAAATTATACCGGTCCCTTCTCTGTCTTCAGCTCTATGATTTTTTTGAAATTATCAGCAAGACAATGTAGTCCACTAAATCTACTCTTTACTACTATCTTTTCAAACAACTTCTTCAAATGTTATAGGTTCTGTACTTCTGACACTTTCAAACTCCAAACTTTATAACAGATACTGTCTTTACTCAATTGTATTAACTTCAACTTTTCTTCTTTCTAGCTTGAGCTCTTTCTATACTGACAGTGTTGTCTGTTATTTTATCTTTCATTGACAAAAGTTCACGAATTCTCTTGGCTTTTTTCCTTAATATTCCCATTTGTTGTCAATGTGTACAAGCCAGCCCTACCAGGTGGTCAGTGTTGCTTTCACAATAAAATGGCAATTGAATGTTGTGTTGTGTGATTTTGTAAATTCAGCTGTTATTTTTCTTATAATTCTTGTGATTTTCTCAACAATCTAATAATGTGTATAACAATTTCATAGTTTTGTTATCTGTGTGTATGTAACCATGGTAACTCCTAATGTGTGCATTACATACACTCAAAACATATGTTTGTTGATAATTATTTCCTTCATTCCTTTTAATGTTGTCTGATGATCTGTTATTGTGTGTGCATGCCGTTTAGAACCAGAGGGCTGACATCATCATATTCATTACCCATTCGTGTACTAGCATTTTAACTAAAACATCTGTGTGTGCGTCCTCAAAGTAAGGTTTTTTATGTAAAAGCTTTTTGTATCCATCATTGTGTGGCTGTCATCTCATTGTAAATGTAATTGTGTGAATTCTTCATCTCTCTATTGTCTCTTGTCAATTGCTTTGTCTAGACATCTGACCCCACTAGTGACATTCAACCTCAACTTGACCTTTCACCTCCACCTCAACCACAATCATCAACTCTGCCTCCCGTGCCAGAGACTCCATCTTTGTTATTACAAGCAGTGCCTTCTTCCAATCAGAACGAGTCCATAAGTGACTCTCCTCCAAGCCCTGTTGCAGCCACTCCATCCTCCGATTTTCTTAAAAAGGTGGACAAAATTGCAAAGCGTAATCGGAAAAAACGTTACAAGGTTTGTCGCAGGGTATTCGTTTCATGTCTGTATTTTTAGATCATGGTAGGGCTATGTTGTATATCAAGAACACACTGTCACATTACCTGTAGGCACACATCCAAATACTGCATGCTGTAAATACGCCAAAATGCTTTCTTTCTTTTTTCTCCTGCCTGCAATGATATTTTGTTTTTGGTGTTGGTTTAATTTTTAGTATGCTTGTGCATATTTTTGTAATATTGCAATATGTCATATGACATCTGTTCATATAATTGAATATAGCAGATAGCACTAAACTTCATATATAACACCTAATCACTAATGGATACTACGATTTTCATGACCATTACAATTTAAAGAATGAATAAAGTGACTGCAAAATTCATCATTCAAAAATCAGAATTTCTGTGCATGACAATTTCTCAACAAAAAATCAAACCTTTCAAAATGTCAAAACTTTTGTTACAAATTGTACATCATTGCTGTTAATTAACATTGAACATGACAAGGTTCAAGTGTAAAAGTCTCTTTAGCGTTTTATCACAGTTTAAAATTAGCTTATTTCTGATGTTTGATCAAAAAAATTCTGTCATCAAACTTCTCGTCAAATTGTAATCATCATATGAGAACTGTTGTATGGAACGTTGGTGCAGCAGGAAGTTCAGAGGTCATGGTGTAAGTGCAGGGAAGCTGCTCTAGAACTAAACACCATCACTGCATTTAGTATCTTAATGCTATTCACAGTGCATAGATTGTAGATATCTCACAATAGCGGTGGTTAAACCTAGAGGACAGTTATTAAGATTTATTTTGTGGGTATTTATAATGATAATATCTAACCTGGTGAACAATTAAAACTATAGTTTAAATATTATAAAGGGTAAATATTTTATTTTGTAAATGTATGGTTGTTAATTTGAAATGTTTTGTTTATCAAGTTTATTGTTTAATGCATGTTGGTGTCACCAACAATGGATTTTAAGTCGGGAAATGGTGTGTTTTTCATCATATTGGGTTAAATGGAAAGACAAGGACAATTTTCAATAATGCATGAACTGAGAAGGGAATGGGGTGACATATTCCAACTAAACATGCAAAATAGAAATTTTGCTTCATTTTGGTGTTTAACACAAAATGTGGTGCCAGCAACTCAACACCAATGACATCATACCAGTCACATGACAAAACATACATTACCATGACAACAATGAGTATATATCCAATCTCTGAATCTCATCACTTGACAATCTTTCTAACAGCAACCAGGTAAGAGTCAGCCCACAAATCAAGATAAAACTGACTTCATCCAAGAATTGATGATAGCATCAAGAGGAGAGAAACCACTGAGACTTAGATACTTTCAGAAATATCTGGCGACACATGGTGAAAATGATAACCTTCCGTTGTTACCTAATGATTTAGATTTCTGGTTAGAAGTACAAAGATTTAAGGTAAGTTGAAAGTATTGTAACCATGACAACAAGTACCACAGCTTAATATGTTGATACTTTGTACTCCAGCATCATATACCTCTATACATTGACTTTATACCATCCTGTTTATTTATCATAATCAAATATAACCAATGTACAAAATAGATATCGGTAAGGATGTGAAAAGGCTGTTACTTACTTTATGAAATATTACTCAAAGATGATTAAAACCAAAATGTTTGATGTTACAAAAACAAAACATTTACAATCAGATATTATATCCCAATGTACTAAACAATGATTGATATTTACACTGTATTGTGTTGGAAGTGTAACTTGGGGCATCACCCCCCCCCCCCCCACACACACACACACACACACACACTAAACCAAAAAAGAGGGACAAATAAAACAACCACCAAACAAAAACAATATAAACTCAGATTGTACCTCAAAGAGACATGGTCTCCTTTCTTCCAAACAACAGATGATATGTCCATCCAATTTTCATTTTCCCATATTGTTCTTACAGGATGGTCATCATGCCTACTCTGATCAAGTTCTTCTAAAGAAGAAAGTAGAAGTGATTGTAGATTGCTTTCTGGATTCACAAGCCACTACACCATCAGTACAGGTATGTCAAATCTGTTTCCAAGTGATAGTGCCCTCACGTGGCTAAAACATGTCAAAGTATAAAGCAGCTGAAATGCTAGTCTCTTTGCCAGGCCTTGTGACATTCATCTTTCTGTCAGGCAAACAAAAATCACTCCGAGCAGTGAAGTGCCTTTAATACAGAAAAAGCAATGTCATGAAGTCTGGCAGTGCGACCACTGAAACACTGTCTTTACACTCCATTGTTGTAGAAAAAGTTTACTTTAGTCAGCTGATTAAGTGTAAACTCTCAAAAAACATTGCCATTCTGTAATGTCTATTGATCTATATTCTGAGTATATTTGTATATCAATTTATGGTTTTCCCTATTACTCTTACCTAGATTGACATTCCATCGGATGTTGCAGCTAAACTGATCCGATACGGTGAAAATTACATCCGAGATCGAGGCAAAGACCCACACAACCCCACTTTGTTTGATGAAGCTCAACTCACAGTTTTCAGGGAAATGTTACCATACTGGGCTGGCTTTGTCAGACAATTTGATAACAAGAAACTTGACAGAGAACCATGTAAGTAGTGAAAGTAGACCCTAACATGAAACACTGCCCTCTAGTGATGAAACCCAGTTGAATGAAAAGGAGTACAATTCAAAGATGGCATAGTGTTATCTTTCCTGTGGAGCCATGAGGTTTACATAGTAGTTTGCTTAAGAGCAACTTTTTCTAAAGTTCTGTCTTAACAGGATGTTTAAATATTTCATATGTCATGAATAACACAACAATGCCATGAAGGAAAATTATCTCCCCTATTGTGTAAACAGCCACTAAATGGCAATTGAACTGTTAGAGAAAAAACTCATTTTTCACAACCAGATCACATTTGTCTGTCATAACATGTTGATATATCATATTTCACAACCAGATAACACGCACTATCTCTGTTTCCTTACATAACAGCTGTTTCCAAAACTCAAAAACTAACTCAAGAACGATTGAAAGCCTTTTTGGATATGGAAGAACCTAATACAATTTTCAGACTACCCTCGGTCAACCCGACAGGAAAAAGTGGTGCCACCATCATCACGTTTTCTATCAGTGATGGTCTACAGTGGAAGGTAAGATAACTTGTATGCTGCTCTCCCTATTTTCTCTGAATAATTGGAATAACCCAATGCTATTGAATGCAGGGAGAGTCTATCCTGACAAGAAATTAGGTTTACTGACACAGGGAACACCTAAAAGCACTCACTCTGATTATAGTTTTGTCATAGTTTTTGCTACACACCACAGAAATGTAATAATTTATGTCAGGGTGCCATTTCATTGATTTTTTTTTCGCTACACTGCTTTTCATTTAAAAAATAATATTATTGTTTTTGTGTGAGGCAATTGCCAGGATATTTCAATATTAAATATATTGATGTAGTGAAGCAGTGATTTAAAAACAATTGTTTTCTGTTCCTCTATAATACATTGGCCCAATATCGTCTTTCAAAATATTTGGACTATTACAGAATACAGTATTGTGTTCATCAATACAAATGTATCAATCTTGTAGGCCACTTCCTACAGAATACATTCATCTTTCTTGTATGGTTTTCATGCTTTCAATGTCAGAGATTTCGAATTTTATGATTTAGAATATATTTGGAATTAATTCATGTTTTTTCTTTGCCCCCACCATGCCTACTGCCCTCACAGGACCGATTAAAGTCAACATCCACTCGCAGTTCACTTGCCCTGTGGCTTTCCACCTAAATGAATGTAAACATGCATCAAACACTCTCAGATTGCAGTGTTGTTTGAACTCAATTTTTTTTTTTGAACTAACTTTGCTAATATTGATATGTCTGTTTTATACTTACATTGTTGCAGATTGTACTAACATACTAGCATTTATGGTATCTTTTAAATTTCATTGTTTTCATTGTCAAAATCCTCCCACAATGGACACTGTTAGTTTTTACAATTTTAGCCAAAGGAATGAGCTATTAGATACCTTATCCGGGGATGTATAAAAAGACATTTGAATGAAAATTTGTTGTGTTTATCTAATCTTTGTTTTTGATTTGAAAGGATGCTTATTTACTACCAGTACTGTGACCTCTATTGTAAGTTGGACTAGTAATATATACAGTCTGAATTTAGCATACCAAAAGATCTAGAGTTGGTATAAATGCGTAGGCCACAATTCCATTATAGGTCTTTATTGCATGTTTGCCTGGCATTTTTGATGAATGTGTGTTCCATCATAGCACTATATATCATTAATTAGGACCACATTTCCATAATTTTTTCAGAATTATGGTAGTTTTTTCTCTGACAAAGTCGCTTCATTTGTATAAAATTGATTCACAGTAAAAAAAAAAAATCAGTTTTGATAGGATCTTGAAATGAAAGGTATCACTGACAAATCAATATGTTGTACAAACATGAATATGTAAATGACCATATATGCAAATCATTGTGAATATGATCAGTTGTTGAATATCCAGTTTTACAATATCTTTGGCTTGTGCTATGATTCACATTGCATTGTTGTATTCATTCTCAATATTCAAACATTATGCATTCTAAATTATTATAGGAATTAGAAAGTGGTTCAGGTGATAACAGGAGTAGTATGGCCACCCCAGCTGTAGGTGTTAGCAGTCGTCGTGGTAGCATGATGGATTCACGAAGACCTGGAGGTGCTGCTGGCCGAATATCAGCAGTTTCATCAGATGGGTCAGCGTCCACAAGTACAAGGCAGAGACAACAAAGAACTAGTGCAGACACGCCTAAAATAAGTATTACAACTGCAGCTCAATAATAAAGACAGAGGAAAACCCAGAAGGAGTGCAGACATCCATAAAATGATTATTACAGCTGCAGCTCAATGATAAAGGTACTGCTGCATCACACTGATTGCGAGATGAACTAATGTGCTGCTACCTAGTAGATAGACCAAATATTTGATGCAGTAGTTGTGCATACTGTATGTCAAATATGGCCAAACACAGTAAAATATTTTGTACAGTGACAGGAAGGAAAACTTCTAAGAGTTTAACGACCGCTTTATGTTGTATTGATAACTAAGCCAACCCTTGGCAGAGTGAAAGTTGAAAGATTTGAATTGACTGTATTATGTTTTCACAACTTTATCTGAAAACAAACTTCTCTAGAAGGTACAATTCCAAAACAATGCATATTTATACTAAAATACTAAGACATGTCTAACAATGCCAGTTTTGATATGCAGCATAAGTATACTATACAATAGTCAAATTATTTTGGTGTCCTAAAATAAGGTCTAAACTCAAGCCGTTTGTCTTACATAACATGTTGTAGTCTATGGAGTACTTTCCTATAAGAAGGGCAGTAATCTAATTCCATTTCTCTGCTAAAACAATGCTAGTGTGTCTTCTTAACTCTTTGAGTGTGTTTTCCTGTATTGACATAGTTTGTAGTGCTGATGACATGAGTTGTAAAATTATATAGCAGTTGGAGGTTAATTGCATATCGAAGGGAGAAATCCAACTTTCATACACATTGTGCCAAATTCTAATTTTTTAAAAATAAGAATACAAAGTTAAAATATATGTCAATACTAAATCTTGGATTGTATATATTGGATCTCTTTTGTACATTTTGTTTTATATCGATAAAATATAACAAGCTTTTGATACATATGGACTAACAGTATTTTTTGTTTGACTTAAAAAGTGCTGTATTCTTTTAATGTTTAGAGAATCATGATGAAATTTCGTGTACTTCTGAAAAGTTATAATTTCTTGTCTCAGAAAGATTATTTATTTACAACTGCACTGACTGAATATTGGATGATGTCGCATTTCCTGAAATAGCCACGGTTGAAAAATGATAGACAGTTGAAGTTAATCATGAGATGAAAGTGTGTAAAGTGTTGTCATAATGATGGTGCAATTGTCAACTTGAAGTGCAAATTTTGGATGTCATATTTTTGATCATCCGATTGAAATGGTGTCAAATTCCGATCATGTTTTGTAAAATACAACAATTCTCACATGGCCATTACAACTCTGTGGATCTGTTGGTTAAAAGTAATAATAAGACCATAGCAATGTCTCACATAACTGGTGTACTTTGATGAATCCTTATCAACCAATTTTAGTTGTCAAAATTTTACAAATTGTCAAATATTCTCAGAGATTGTACAATTTGTGAAGTTGTGTCGTAACATTTAGAAGTAAATTTGAGTTTGTAAACCTAATGTTAGACATTGTCATGCTTACGTGAAAAATTCAGATTTCTTGAGCAACCACTTTTGTGGTCAAACCATTTGTAAAGGGTACCTGGTAATAGTCATGTGAGAATAGTTGCAACTGTTTCATCTTGATTTTTTTTCATGATGAAATTTGAAGGAAAAAAAAATTAAAAGAGTGAGAGGATATGTTGTATATATTGCACAGAAATATTTATTATAGAAATGATTGTGTAGTGTAAAGATAAAGAGAAATTTGAAACATTTTTTACACAAACAGTTTTTCACTTGTGAAATAATGATGTTAATGCATCATTAACAACATGAATAAAATGAAAACTTGTTTTTCAAAAGAAATCATTTTGTCAAATTTTCACTGAGTCAGTCTGGTGTAGCTTGGGTGAAGAGACTTTGTTTTCCCAGAATGTCACGTTTTTGAAGACTTCAATTTGTGTTTTTCTGAAAAAGTGGTCAGATCACACACTAAAGTTGAATTAATTTATTTTCTTGCATCATCAAAATCATCACTTCCCTTGTAGACAGTAATTTAAGTATCAGCATTATCTGGTCAGAGACCAGACATTTATAGCCTTGTTTACATTGCGATCTGTGACTATGTTGTCTCCCCCCCCCCCCAGCCGTTATCAGCATACCTGTTTGTAAATATTTACGTAATATTTGCTATATGTAAATGATGTCACTCTTGTGCTCATCCCAACAAGGGCACATTTACATATTGACTTCATTTGCATATAGTCAATTAGGCTGATGTATTTTATCACAGTCCCTTTATGACCATTCAGTTTGAGAGTGGCATTTTTCCAAACCAATTAGTCTGAGCATATAAATTCCAAACTACATTAATCATTGGCAATTGCTAGTAATACAAGCTAGCTATTAGTGAGACATCGGATGACAGCGGTGGCAATGGTGGGATGGGGTAGCAGTAGGATTTGGAACCAGTGGCAGCGGTGGCATCATACCAACATCACAAAATAATATAACCTCAGATAAAAACAATGAATTTAAACTGAATGCCTTCCATGAGGGGAAAGTCTTTAGATTGGATTTTCATTCCTACACACAATAATTTGGAATGCAACAGAACACGTGATTAGTTATGTTTGAACTATGTACCAAATTTAACTGAATTTGAAGTATGCATTCTTAAGATGTAGCGTAATTACTAACAATCGTTAATTATGCAAATGACTCATTAAAACTAAAAGCTACATCACAAAGCTTTTCAGAACATGTGTGATTAGTTATGTTTGAAGTATGTACCATATTATATTGAATTTGAAGTATGCATTCTTAAGATGTAGCCTAATTACTGAAAATCATTAATTATGCAAATGATTCATTAAGACTAAAGGTTACATTACCAAGCTTTTCAGAACATGTGGGATTAGTTATGTTTGAAGTATCTACCAAATTATATTGAATTTGAAGGATGTATTCTTAAGATATAGTCTAATTACTGCAAAATCATTAATTATGCAAATGAGTCATCAACTAAGAGTTACATCAGTACATTTCATGAGACCTGATATGAATGTATGTACCAAATTATATTGAACTTGAACATAGAAAATCATTAATTATGCAAATGACATTAAAACATCAACAAGTTTTTCATGACATGCTTTAATTATTAGTATGCACAAAATTATATTCAATTTGAAGTGAGCATTCTTAGGATAAAGCCTAATTACTGAAAACCATTAATTATGCAAATGATTCATTAAAACTACAAGCTATGTTATCAAACTTTATATTGCACATGCACATTGCTATCATCAATGTATGTACCAAATTATATTGATTTTGAAGTGTGCCTTCTTAAGATATAGCCTAATAACACATTCGGATAGGGATACGCATGAGGTGGACATATAGTCTAAAGCTCTTCCCCTACCTCTTACTGTCAAGATGTTATTAAACGTTTCTTTCAAGAGTAAAAAATCCCTAGGACCCCTCCCATGATGGGTGTACATATTCCCATCTCAAGCTTACCCCTATCTTTTACTGTCAAGATGCATACTATTAAAGTATCAAAAAAAAAATTCAACCCTATGTAGTTGCTTTTTACATGTTGGTGCTGTCTTGTAAAGCTTGGAAATAGTTGTCTGAAAAGGTCTGAATAGCCTAAAAATTGGCAAAAAATCTCCAGGGCTTCTATGGGGAGACCCCCTAGGACCCCCCTCCCATGATGAATGTACATATTCCCATCTCAAGCTTTCTCCCTACCTTTTACTGTCAAGATGAATGCTATTAAACTATCAAAAAAAATAATTTCAACCCTATAAAGTAGTTGCTAATTACATGTTGGTGCTGTCTTGTAAAGCTTGGAAATTATTGCCCAAAGGGATGTGAATACCCTAGAATTTGACTCTTAAGTGTCAGAAAACCTCCAGAGCTTCTAGGGGAGACCCCTTGGGACCTACATATTCTCATCTCGAATTCTCCCCCCCCCCTATCTTTTACAGTCAAGATGCTATGAAATTCCCTTTTCAATATATTTACCGTGTGTAGTCGCTACTTTAGTATGATGCTATCTTAAAGTTATAAAGCATTTAGTCAAGCAGTCCACTTTGAGGCACGATCAAATATCTGCCATGTAAATATGATACATCGGGGGATCGGTTCAGACTGTAAAATGACTCATTTGGGCGAAATCTAGGGTCTGAGCTCTGTGCGCGACCTCTGTAAAAGAGGCCTCTGACGCCTGTCTGAGGCCTCGAGGCCTCTGACGTCTGTCTGAGAAGTCAACTCTACCACTTTTCATCGGCCCGTATGTACATACATGCTCAGATCGGATCTTGTACATGCATGCATGCTCATGCTCAGATCGGATCTTGTATAAATAGACAGCTATTTGCATATGAATGTCCGTACTGATAAAAAAAAAACGTGACTTGACTTGGAGGTAAAGTCTGGAGGTAAATTCGACCTCCATGTTTGACCAATAGTGGTTTTTGTTTTTTCTACGAACAACAGAAGTCGTCAGTTGCATTCTGGATTCCAGGGTTTCCTCTGCTACTTCGTTTATCAGGACACAGGAAAGGGGACACTATCATACAGGTATGTACGTGCACAGGGGCGTGTAATATTTCATAGATTGTTGTTTTCCTTGTCTACAGACTAAATATAACAACCTTTTGACTATATATTCCTACCAGTTTAAAGAAGCCCCTATGTGTACGTACGACCTTGGAGTAATTATACTGTATAATTACTCCAAGGTACAACAAAAGTAGGAAAGGGGTATATACTGATTCAATCTGATACGGTACATGCTACATGCACTGTACTATTTCTATAGAACATACGTGCTGGGCCAATTGCACACACATACCCCCCCCCCCCAAATGATGGATTTGTTTAATGATTATTTCAACACATTCAACCCTGTTGAACCCACTTTTAATTTGTTTTGTAGTTCATTGTGTCACTTGTTTCGACTGTTTACATTTCCTTTAGTTACGTATACCCTGGAAAAGTGCTAAACAAACATCCACATTACCAATATGTGTAGTTTATGCATACATAATTGATACAAATGCCCTGACTAGCTCTTGTAGTTTGAGTCTACCAGGTTGTCAGTAAATTTCAGGATAGTCAAAGACCAAAACTAAAGAGCAAAACGAACAACTAAAAAATGGAATGAAAAAAAATAAACAACAGTCGAAGTCATTGCATAAATAAATGATCTGTTTATTTCAATCCCAAATAAGATGACAAGAACATTACATCAGTAGTTACATCAGGAACAGAAAGGAATGGTGGAACAGCCACAATCCTTAAACTGAATAATGTAATCAGTACATCCAGTAATTATGACTCTATTATTGTCACAACACAGCTCCCTGTACTACAGGCTGTACTTTATTCTATTCATGTCATTACACATGTACTTAATAGTCTAGGACTGGCCGTATTACGTACTCAATGTACTCCATTTACATTCCTGATTGCTGAGAGTAACGGGATACATTGAGTACGTAATAATGACAGTCTTGACCTAGATTATGTGATGTCAATAAGGGGTAGACCATTCGATATCCTGGGGGCGGCTTGGAAGATTGGTGGAGAGTCATTATTTTTTTTCACACCTGCTTGCCTGAGAATAGTTTTTTCCATTGGGCTGACAAAAAATCACTGACCCCCGTGAATAAAGTTTCATAGCATCTGACAGTAAGCTGTAGAGGGAAAAGCTTTGAGACTGGGATATGTCCACTTCTTGTGTGAGTGTGTGTGAATGGGGGGGGGGATCAAGGGGTCTCCCCTAGAAGCCCAGGAGGTTTTTTACTTCTAAAGGCAATGTTTAGGCTATTCACAGACACTTTCAGACAATAATTTGCAAGCTTTACAAGACAGCTCTAACATGTAAAAAGCAACTACATTTGGTTGAAACATGTTTGAAATAAAGTTCTATAGCATCTTGACAGTAAGAGGTGGAGGAAGGAACTTTGATTTGAAACTGGATCATATCTACCTCTTATGGGGAGGGGGGTTCTAAGGGTGTCCCCCTAGAAGCCCTGGAGGATTTTAACTCTTAAAGCCAATTTTCAGGCTATTAACAGACACTTTCAGACAATATTAATAATTTGCAAGCTCTACAAGACATCTCACAACTACAGATGGTTGAAACATTTTTGAAATAAAGTTTCATAGCATCTTGACAGTAAGAGGTGGAGGGAAGAACTTTGATTTGAGGCTTGGACATGTCTACCTCCTAGGGGGTCTCCCCTAGAAGCTTTTCAAGTTTTATTTATCAATTTTGGTGAATCTTATTGTTGGTTTAACGAATGAGTGGCCTCTGGGGGGATGGAGTCCAAGCCCCCACCCCCCACCAGATCTGCAGTTTTTTGTTTCTATTTAGGAAATTCTTAGATATGTATTGCCAAGCATCGAAAAGCTAAAGTAAATATAACTTTTTAAATAGGTTTTCCATGTTATAAAAAATAATATTTTTATGTATAGTTATGTTTGAACCCTTACATGAAGTAATATTTAAACCATTTATGAAAGAAACACAGACAAGAACAAATACATATATGTACCACAGGCTAACGAAACGGACTGGTCCCTGACATGTGTTTGAAACCGTCATGATTTGACAAGTGTCCTGGTAGGAGAGGTACGAGCAGGTTGAACAGTATACTCGAACCTGTGCATCATTTCCCTGCCAAGACATTTTTTCTAGCAGCAGTGGTCCATCTTTTTTTTCCATCACCCACTCATATCCGGAATTTTTTTTACAAGCAAATCTATTTGGCATCTTTTTTCCCCCCGAAATCTTCCAAGCCCCCCCCCCCCGGTTATCAAATGGTCCACCCCTAATAGCCGGTTACAGCTGTATGACCGACTATAAATGTGAACCTGGCGATCTATTATGTAACATTGACAAAATCCTATGTTCAGAAAATTAAAACACGAGTTTCCAAGTACAGTTCTGAAGAGTCGGTAAAAATAATCGAAATGTAAGATACTGAAAAAACAAGACTTACAAATGTAGTAACGGAAGCTCTCTCGGCGAATTTAAGGACGTCCGTGTTGTTGGAACAATCATAAGTTAATCAACGGTGTCGTAAAACCTAGGAAAATTTAAGAATACCTTTTCACACCGCACGCCTTTCCAATGTAACATGCAAGTAATGATCCCATGTTTTCACAGTAACAACCAAATGGTTGCGCACATTTTGCAAAGATAACATACAAAAGGTTGATAGGCAAGTGGATAAATACCCAGAAAGTGAATACTAGTATACCTATACTTAGCAACAAGACCATGCCCATAACAACAGCCAATTGCAAATGACGATGTATATTTATGACATAGATAGGAACAGTGGTAGGCAAGTTGATTTTTAATATTCAACAAATATTACATAAAGTCACCCAGCAACCAAGAAACTCCACATACCAATACTAAAATGATGTTACACATTGCAAACTTAGGTAACAGCAAGGATGGATTAGCATGTGGATAAACGAGTGTTTTTTTTAATTATCACAAACTTTGCAGTTGTGTTACAACGCAATTAGCACTATTTTTATTATTTTCTTTCTTCAAAGTATGGATGATTTTAGCACTGAGAGATTAGCAGACATTCGTAATCCAGGAATGACAGTCCAGGAAGTCAAAACTTTCTATGATAAGTGGAGTGAAGAATACGACAAGGTAAAGAGCTGAGATTTACTTGTCATGCACAAGTGAAATAGCATACGTATACATTTATAATTAATAAATATTGACCATGTATGATATTATATTCATGCTCTTATCTTGTACAAAATGAGGGTAGGGAGTTGTTCAAATTCTTGTAGGATCTACTAGGTTTAAGCTACTTGGGTTTTGACCGTGATATCCTACCTATTTTACCTAGGATCTTGAATCTTTGAGATGGAACGCCCCGAGGTACGCTGCCGAGGGATTATCCAAACTTATGACAAACAAAGATGCTAAAATTTTGGATTGCGCAGCTGGTACAGGTCTGGTTGGTCAAGAGGTGAGAATGTCACATAAATATGTCATCATTTTAATGCATTCCATGTAATTCACAATCATTTGATTACTGATTTAACATTGCATACCTTTCTTTCGATATACATAACTAAATTTGATAGTGATAAGGACGATAGTTACAATAAATTCTGGTTCATTGCAGTTGCATCGTTTAGGGTATAAAGATATCGATGCCCTAGATTTGTCACAGGCAATCTTAGATCAAGCGCAAGAAAAGGGTATATATAAGAAATTAATTTGTGCGAAAATTGGAACTGAACCAATAGAAGGAGTAAATGAAGGTAATAAAACAATACTTAAATCTTTTTTTAAAAATACACATGTAAAGTGAATGTTTTCTTTCATATAAAACCTTGTATTTATTTTCCTACACACAGTAACTGTTAGAATGCAAAATTCTGACTTGTCATGTATGATATACCTCTTAATTGGCAAATTAATTACACCAAACTATATGAAATATGAAGCTTGCATATTTATGATATTGCCTAATTACCGAAAATCATTGATTATGAAAATTAATCATTACGATAGCAATATAAATACTCTTTATAGGACAAGTGCACTTTTGTTATTATCAATATCGAGAGGGCCAGTCATGCCTTTGGTGAATGATATGAATCTGATTGCATCAGGTGATTTTACAGTCTACAGTTCATATTGAACATTATATTGTTATTCAATTTTATGATGCTTTGTTTTCAGAACTAATTCTGTAACAAACATAACCATGTGCTATTTAATGGACACATTCGCTCTATATTTTCTTTCAGTCCAAAGAAATATCTTATTATATACTTGATAAAGTAATGATAGAAATATGCAAAAATGTAATTATATAAAGATATAAAATTTCACTGAAGAGGTTAAATAAACAGACTGTCCCAAACGAAACTAACGCTATGTCTTAACTACAATATTTGAGTTTGAAAAGGTAATGAACATACCAGCTGATGTATTCATATATTCACTTGTATATCTTTATGTATAAGCAAATCTAGTTATTGACATGAAAAATAGGGTCCACTTGTCATTCTACGAATGTATAGTTTGATCTTTATAACGGTATGATATGAAAGGGATGTAATGAATTTATAATACTGTTCAGGATATCATCGTCACATGGAGAGGTGATGTCTTAACCTGTCTGAGCTACAAGAATAGTTAGTTTAGTTTATTTTTGTGGCATTCTTTGAGTAGATTTATGTAAAACTGTAAGCACTAACCGAATAAAATACAAAAATGTACGTCAATCTTATTTTATGACTATTAGAGGACGTTTTATGTGACAGGTTTGATCTTGAAATACCTTTAGTGGCGTCCCGTTATTGATACATCAGAATGTCTCTGAGGCTATCATTGAGCTTTATTGTCAAGAAATGAGGAAAAACAACATAAAAGACTGAATTTCAGATTCCAAAATGACGACTTGATGATTGTTAAATGACCTGATGGAGATGTTGTAAAATTCTAGAACATTACTTACAATACATACTAAGCAGACAACAGTCTGAATATGGTCAGCCTCTTGTGTATGGTCAGATTACAAGATACTACATGTGTTAGGTTGATAAGCGAATCATATCATGACTATATAGAATGCAAACTGTATAGCTAGTACAACTTAACCAACCTTCATACTAAACTCACCTACACATTGATATGGAGTTATTATATGTACCATATTATATGCAATTCGAAGAGAAATGTCGGAAAATCGTAAATTATGCAAATTACTTGATAAGACGGAAGGTAAAAATACATCAATATACCTATCCAACACTAACCAGTTTTGTAACACATATGATATGATAGGGATATTGATGCCCTAAAAATTAATTTATGGGTAGAAAACATACAATTTGCTACTATGGAAATACCATTGCCCAAGTGTGTAAAACTTGAAATATAACCAATGAATTTAGTAATAACATATATTATTAACGTATATAAAGCGTGTACTTTAAATCAGATTATTCTCCTAGTCACAATTTTCTTTTAAACATTAAAGTAGCACGAACATGTCCAACATGTTCAGATTCTAAAGACGGTCTTTTCCTGTCATCGTCTTTTTCAGACACATATGATGCAATAGTATGTAGTGGTGCATTCTTAGATAACCACCTTGATGACTCATGCCTTACCGAGTGGGTAAGAATCGTTAGAAGAGGTAAGACATATTCAGGGTACAATGTGTAAAGCTTGCACCATGTTGAAACAGTCGCATGAATGATTATAAGAATCTACCTCGCTAATATGTAATGTCAGAGATGGGTGGGGGTGTCAGTCTATTACAGTACGATACACACACACACGCACGCAAACAAACAACAACAACAACAACAACAACAACAACAACAACAATAACAATAACAATAACAATAACAAAAAACAAACACACACACACAACCTGCCGGCCCAGCTCCGGCCTTCAAAGTGTACCACTCCCTAAGAATCTACCTGGCGAAACGTGGTCATACATTAGTCCGACAAGTGATCATATGGGTCTATATTAAACTCGCATTAAAGTATGTACAATTCTGGAAGATACTGTTCACATGGTCTGTTCGTATGTGTGTACGTTTACTCTAATATGCTAGAAGGTACGTACTTCTCGCATCGGTATACTTGTAAATATACGGTGCTGAAAGGTACTGTTCACATGGAAGGTACTGTTTGCATCGGTATATTTGCAAATGTGCGGTGCTGGAAGGCACTGTTGATATGGGTGTAAGTATGCATGATGCTGGAAGGTACTGTCTCAATAATTACCAAAAACAAATATTCAAAAACAATAGTGTGACTGACAACAGTATAAACATAACTTAAATTTGTTAATTGTATTTTCAGATGGCTTGATATGCATTGGTGTCAACGCTAATACACTGTTTTGTGTTGAAGGACCAACATTGGAATCTTTGCTAGAACGGAAATCTCTGCAGCAAGTGGAGAAATACCAAGTTGAAAATTATATAGGTCAAGAAGCTGGCTACTTTGTCGCTTACAGAGTGGTATAGGAGCTGTTTACCACGTGATATGTAACACTATTCGTTAATTCCAGATTAAGAGGAGATCAATTTCAAGGGAAGATTTGTTGTTTTAAACGGATTGAGTTGATTATTGTTCGGCAAGGTGTAACGAACAAGAATCTGCCATGTCAGGTGTCACCCCGGAACACTTGAGTATTTAATTAGCATGATTGGAAATGATCAACTACATCGATGTATACATCAGAAAAATGATTGACATTTTGATAAGTTGCATAAGTTGCAAACATTAACTATACATTGCTGCATACCCAACGCATACTGACCAGACAATATTGATTACTGATTCAATAAATCTGAATCATTCTTTGAACAACAGCCTTGAAGTAACGAAGACAGATTTAGACATACAAGACTTAACAAATAAACGAATGTGATTTGGATCAATTGCAAATTAATAAAAGCTGTAGTTTTGCAGCATACCTATTAAAAATACCAGACAATATTGGTCACTGATTAAACGAACCTGAATCATTCACTCGAATGTCGTTTTTTGAAGATGTGCAATAATAAAAGTAAGAATCAAGAAAAATCTTAGGGACTGGTCATTTTCTTGGGGGGGGGGTGTCAGTAGATTTTCCCAGGTTGATTAAAATTCTCTGACCCCCCTCTGTAAAACCTAAAACAGGTTGCCTCCATCATTTTTCTAAAACATGACACACACGCGCACACACGCGCGCGCACACACACACACACACACACACACACACACACACACACAGTATGAACAGAGTATGAATTGAATTAAATTACATCAAACAAGACAATGAAATCATGGTATCTCCCATATGATCGGATCAAAGTTGAAATGTTAAGCCATCTTTCAATATATTACAAAAGTTAACGTAACGTCGGTCGAGTTCTAAATGATGTTAAAACAACGGTTCAGATGCACAGGTGATTAGTCTTTACTTAGTTTGTCAGAAACTCGTTCATGCCATAATGACTAATGTCATGAAAGCTTGACTATTGCAACTCCCTTATAATGGGCGGCCAGGAAAAGACATTGAAGATACCTTGACTCCATTGTTTAAGAATAGAAACTTTGTAATGTAATGTAATGTAATGTAATGTAATGTAATGTAATAGAAATTACTTTTTAGTAATCTGGTATGTAGGTTGACTGAACTGTAAGAATCTACCAAGAAAAATACAGAGCGAAAATGTTCATTAGCTTGTGTTAGATCAATTGACCGATCGGTCAATTGATTGACAAAACTTATCCATGGAATTTGTCATTCAGGTGAGGATCGTCGACCAAGACAGATCGAAAGCTGAATGGTAAAAAATTTGAACTGCTTGTATGTTATAACCTTTGTAAATCAAGTAAAATACTATTGATATGATCTAATGAATCAATTTTTTTATTCAAAGATAAATAATTTCCACCCCACCAACTCACTATAAGGTATTGAAATATGTACAAGGTATTTAAAGAAAAAAATGTAATACAAACCCAGCAGAACCTGAGAAAAGAAAGACATGAACAAATATCAAACTATTGTATTGTATTGTATTGTATTGTATTGTATTGTATTGTATTGTATTGTATTGTATTGTATTGTATTGTATTGTATTGTATTGGTCATTTCATGCTCTCTTTGTAATTCAGAGTAATTATTGTACTTTGTTCTGAACATGTCACATCATATAATTACATGTAAAAGTAGTTTTAATGTAAAGCAGTCTTAATGACTTTGCCATATTGTTAGTTTCATCATTTCAACAGCATCATTTCGTCATTGTTCTCTCTATTATCACTTCCGTTAGACGTATCTCTGGCCCTAGCTGATTGTAGCGTTTGCTGTGATTTTGAGAGCTTTTTCTTGTTGTTATGCCCTTTTTTTCGTTCTGATGTTTAGCGGGAAGCAAACACCACATACAACTTCCTGTAACGTTAACCCAAATAAAGGAGATCACGCTGAAAACGTGAGCGAGATGTCAGAGTACAGTCCGCTGCATGCATTACCATACCACATTTGCCGGACGGAAATTGGGGTGCTACATTTGCCGATTTTGACGGCAATTGAGGTACCTCTGAACACTTCTTAGGTCTTGAAGGCTCTGTAATTAAGTTGGAGTTAGGAAATGTCTGAATTTTTGACAGGCAAGGCGTAATTTAGCAGAACAATCCACCCAACCACAGTCCCTCTATATAGTCTGAGCAGAGTCTGAGGTTAGTGTGAGTATTTGTTTGTGCTGTAGTGTAGAATCGAATCATCAAAGACCTTTATACACAGTCTGCATAGACCCTACACGAAAGTCTATGTATACTATAAGGTAGTCATACAGGGGAGACTTGATTGAGCAACAAGGTCGATTCCATCGGGGTCACGACCGGCTTACGCTGTCATGTGCTAGGGATACATGTAGTTCGCCTGACGAATCCAATCAAGTGTCGGCTTAGTCCTGCTTCCATGACGGTGCACGAGTCTGTATTACTGACTTGAGGAGGAGGGACAATTGTCAGAATCGAGTCCCGGATTACTCCGCATGCAAGCAGGACTAGTGTCGGCTAGTCTAGTTCCTGATTCATAAACAAATCTAACATTGGCAACTATTATTTCTGTAATGTAATGATCCTCAATCTCAAGGACAACTGTCTGTATGTGTTGTAAACATAGATCGGAGGCCAAGTTTTCCCATGAATGGATACATCATTTGACAAAAATACATACAGTCATGTAAATGAAATAATCCAAAACATGAAATGGGACACTATGTCTGTCCCATTCAGCATGTCTAATATATGTGGAAACAGAATAACATAAAACAGCTATAAATAAAGAAATGCTGCAAAGAGTATCTTTCTTCCAGAAAGAAATCAATGAGAGGAATATCGTGAAGGACAAACAAAATGATCTCACAAAACCTTTCCAGGCTATTTTAACTGGTTTGCTTTACAGGAAATTATAATTATATTCACGCTATCTATAAAACCTGTCAGACTACAAAGTCATACAATATATACTATTAAAATTTATTATAAGACTTAACTTCATAGTCTCAGTGTTTCATAATAGTTTGCCAAATTTTCATTTGCTATTTTAGTGATCAAAGACTACTAAAGGCCATAAAAAACACTCTGAAGCAAGTACAACTTCAAAAAAAACTTTAAACCTAGGGAAGGAGGACACCCCCTCCCAACCCCCATCCCGGCGGTGCATAAGTCACCGTTACGGCACTTTTTAGTATTATCGTAAATACCTATAATAACGTCATTATGATCATCCTAGACTAGATTATACCTAGTGATAATGCTGTGCCATGATTCGCTAGAATCAGTCACGTGAATGACTATTTCCCTAGGGGAATAGTTCCATCAACTATTACATGGTCACGTGACCACCGCGAGTTCACAGCAGGCACAGCAGGTCAAAATGGCAGCTTCCGATGATGTTGTCTGCCACCGCGAGTTCACAGCATGAGGTATATTATAAAACACATATTGCCTGGCCTATATTCGGGCTATAGCACCCGTTCATTACCCCCTCGTGAGTTACCAGAATCACATGCTATTTCCCTCGGCCTTTGGCCTCGGGAAATAGCATGTGATTCTGGTAACTCACACACAGTCCCTCGGGTGTAATAAACGGGTGCTATAGCCTCATGGCCAGGCAATATGTGTTCAATATCACCATCCCGGAATGGAACATTAGTTCACAAGTGACTGAACTCACTGCATGCATTGGCAATGTAACTTTGAGTGTAGTACCACAGACAAGTAAGAAACTTACAATGAAATTACTGACACTTGTCTGTGGTAGTACGCATAACAGTTTTGTTTATTTTTGACCACCGCACTTGAAAGAGCGAAACATACATGCCTACTGGTAAGATTGATAATTGGACATCGTGTGCGTTGACGCGCTTTGAATTTGACCCAAGACACTTTCACGGATAGTCTTGCTGCTAGATGTTCGGGCTTTCTTCCGATCCGATAAACAACGAAGTTCGCAGTGAGGGCTTGCCCGAACAAATATCAAATATCAAATATCAAATATCTTCCATTTTATCGGAAGATATTTTTAAAAAGCAAAAAAAGGAAACAATACAATTTAAAAATAAAATAAAATAAATATGGCCAATATCAAGCCCTTGTGTTCGGAGAGTGTTTGTCTGTATAAAGGGCAGTCATTGTATACTGATACAATCTGATACGGTAAGTACAAACGTGGTCAAATACGAGTGCTCATCACTAAGAACCAGGCCCCACGCTACTAATGTCATGATCCAAAATATCGTATTTCGAAGTTTTAGGTTTAAATTAGAAGATTTCGGTAATCTTGGAAAAAGGTGAAGCCATCTGACATACCAGAGACTGATAGCTGGGTCCCGGTTCCGTCATTACGTCATTACTTTATGATCTATCAATAGTTAGTAGGCTATCCTTTTCCCGAAGTGGGCAACAAATTTACATGCCAAAGAGGAATATTAGAGTATGGCTGGAACTATCATAACTTCATCAAGGGTGTCTTAAAACCTAAAAAAAATATCTTTTCACACAACACGCCTTTCCAATAAACATGCAAGTAATGATCCCATGTTTTCATAGCAACAACCAAATAGTTGCCCACATTGCAAAGATAACAAAATAGTTGGTAGGCAAGAGGGTAAATACCTAGTCTTGCTGCTAGACGTTCGGACTTTCTTCCGATACGATAAGCGAACGAAGTTCGCAGTGAGGGCTTGCCATCCTGGATAGCGATGTTCGATCGTGTGTCGTATTATATCGGAAGAACATCCGAGGTCTAGCAGCTAGACTAGTAAATACCCAGAAAATGAATATATGTATACTCAGCAACAAGACCATGCCCATAACAACAGCCAAATGATGATGTATGTGACAAAGATAAACAACAGTGGTAGTTAGGCAAGTTGATTTTTAATATTCAACAAATATTACATAAAGTCACCCAGCAACCAAGAAACTGCACATACCAATACTACAATGATGATGCACATTGCAAAGGTAACAGTAACGATGGATTAGCATGTGGATAAACGTGTTTTTTTAATTATCACAAATTTACAGTTGTGTTACAACGCAATTAGCACTATTTTTATTATTTTCTTTCTTCAAAGTATGGATGATTTTAGCGCTGAGAGATTAGCAGACATTCGTAATCCAGGAATGACAGCCCAGGAAGTCAAAACTTTCTATGATAAGTGGAGTGAAGAATTCGACAAGGTAAAGAGCTGAGATTTACTTTTCATGCACAAGTGAAATATCATTACGTACTTCGATATACATTTATAATTAATAAATATTGACCATTTATGATATTTTATTCATGCTCTTATCGTGTACAAAAATGAGGGGAGGGAGTTGTTCAGATTCTTGTAGGATCTACTAGGTTTAAGCATAGACCCTCCACCAGGAGGGTCTATGGTGGAGGGTCTATGGTTTAAGCTACTTGGGTTTTGACCGTGATATCCTACCTATTTTACCTAGGATCTTGAATCTTTGAGATGGAACGCCCCGAGGTACGCTGCCGAGGGATTATCCAAACTTATGACAAACAAAGATGCTAGAATTTTGGATTGCGCAGCTGGTACAGGTCTGGTTGGTCAAGAGGTGAGAATGTCACATAAATCTGTCATCATTTTAATGCATTCCACGTAATTCAAAATCATTTCATTACTGATTTAACATGGCATACCTTTCTTTTGATATACATAACTAATTGTACCGTGAATTTATGTGGGGTAGGAAGCCATTGAGGCTTTTAAAGACCCCTTACTGTTCTGAGGTGGTTATCAATACACGCTTTAAAGTGATTAACTGATGAAGTAGCAATATAGCCCTTTCAATAGTTCCAAATGTCTACGACACGTTGACTGAAAAATATTTAGGTATATCCAATCTGGATCTGTCCTTAAATAATTTCAAACTGTGTCCTCTTGTTGTCGAAGTAGATACTTTGAAAAACACAACTGGATCAACGCGAGTATGCCCATGGAAAGGTTCATACACTTCCAGCAAATCTGCTCTGATCCGTCTATTTTCTAGTTGTGGTAAGGACGATAGTTACAATATGTTTAATTCTGGTTTATTGTAGTTGCATCGTTTAGGGTATAAAGATATCGATGCCCTAGATATGTCACAGGCAATCTTAGATCAAGCGCAAGAAAAGGGTATATATAAGAAATTAATTTGTGCGAAAATTGGAAGTGAACCAATAGAAGGAGTAAATGAAGGTAATGAAACAATACTGAAATCTTTTTTAAATACAGATGTAAAGTGAATGCCTTCTGTAATAAAACCTTATATATGTTTTCCTACACACGGTAATTGTTATAACTATCATATATGATATACCTCTTAATTGGCAAGTTGATTATACCAAACTATATGAAATATGAAGCTTGCGTATTTGAGATATTGCCTAATTACCGAAAATCATTAATTATGAAAATTAATCATTCAGATTCCAAAATGACGACTTGTTGATTGTTAAATGAACTGATGGAGATGCTGTAAAATTCTAGAACATTGCTTACAATACATACTGAGCAGACTGAATATGGTCGGCCTCTTGTGTATGGTCAGATGACATGATACTACGTGTATGTGTTCGGTTGATAAGCGAATCATATCATGACTATATAGAATCCAAACTGTATAGCTAGTACAACTTAACCAACCTTCATACTAAACTCTACCTACACATTGATATGGAGTTATTATATGTACCAAATTATATGTAATTTGAAGCTTACATTCTTAAGATATAGAGAAATGACGGAAAATCATTATTTATGCAAATTACTTGTTAAAACGGAAGGTAAAAATACACCAATATCTACCCTTCTCCACCTCTTCCAATTCACACTAATCAGTATACTTTAAATCAGATTATTCTCCTAGTCACAATTTTCGTTTAAACATTAAAGTAGCATGATGTCCAACATGTTCAGATTCTAAATACGGTCCTTTCCTGTAATCTTCTTTTTCAGACTCATATGATGCAATAGTATGTAGTGGTGCGTTCTTAGATAACCACCTTGATGACTCATGCCTTACCGAGTGGGTGAAAATCGTTAGAAGAGGTAAGACCTATTCAGGGTACTATGTGTAAAGCTTGCACCATGCTGGGACAGTCGCATGAATGCCGGCCCAACTCTGGCCTTAAAGGTTTACCACTCCCTAAGAATCTACCTCGCTAAAATGTGGTGATACAGCATGTCTGACAAGTGAACATATGGATTTATATTAAACTCATATTAAAAGTATGTACAATGCTGGAAGATACTGTTCACATGGAAGGTCTGTTCGTATGGGTGTACATGTAAATATACCGGTATGGTGCCGTGGTGCTGGTAGGTACTGTTCATGTGGGAGGTACTAGTACGCATAAATATACGGTGCTGGAAGGTACTGTTCATATTGGTGGAATTATACATGATGCTGGAAGGTACTCTCTCAATAATTACTAAAAACAAATATTTAAAAAGAATATTGTGACTGACAAAAGTATAGACATGACTTAAATTTGTGAATTGTATTTTCAGATGGCTTGATATGCATTGGTGTCAACGCTAATACACTGTTTTGTGTTGAAGGACCAAAATTGGAATCTTTGCTAGAACGGAAAGCTCTGCAGCAAGTGGAGAAATACCAAGTTGAAAATTTTTTAGGTGAAGAACCTGGGTATTTTATCGCTTACAGAGTGGTATAGAAGCTTTTTTGTTTACCACGTGATATGTAACACTATTCGTTAATTCCACTATCAGATTGAAGGCGAGATTAGTGTAAATTCATTTTGCAATTGGAAGAGGTGGAGAAGGGTAGATTTGGTCTATTTTTAACTTTCGTTTTAACATAATTAATGATTTTCAGTCATTTCTCTAGTAATATCTTAAGAATGTAAGCTTCAAATTACATATAATTTGGTACATATAATAACTCCATATCAATGTGTAGGTAGAGATTAGTATGAAGGTTGGTTAAGTTGTACTAGCTATACAGTTTGGATTCTATATAGTCACGATATGATTCGCTTATCAACCTAACACATACACGTAGTATCATGTCATCTGACCATACACAAGAGGCTGACCATACTCAGACTGTTGTCTGCTCAGTATGTATTGTAAACAATGTTCTAGAATTTTACAGCATCTCCATCAGGTCATTTAACAATCATCAAGTCGTCATTTTGGAATCTGAAATTCAGTCATTTATGTTGTTTTTCGTCATTTCTTGACAATAAAGCTCAATGATAGCCTCAGAGACATTCTGGTGTATCAATAACGGGACGCCACTAAAAGGTATTTCAAGACCAAACCTGTCATATAAAACGTCCTCGAATACTCTGTTAGTGCCTACAGTTTTACATTAATCTACTCAAACAATACCACAAAAATAAAATAACTGTTCTGTAGCTCCGACATGTTAAGACATCATCTCGCCATGTGACGATGATATCCTGAACGATATTGTAAATTTCCACCCCACCAACTCAGCGATTGGTTCCATCGTCTTGTAGGAGCAATAAAACAAGAATGTTTGTTAGTTGACGACGAATATTGACTTATTAAATTCCCTTACAGTTATTGACATTGAGATAAAGTTGTCGCTAAACTGATATCTGATCTTCAATATGCAAAGCATAATACTTAAGATGGCATCAGCGGAATCCTACCCCTACCCCCCCCCCCCATCCCCCATCATTAAACATGTGACCGGCAAACAAATAAAAAAAAGAGTATGGCAGAAAAAGTACGGAAGGAAATACGAGTATGGTGGACCAACGTGTGGCGGACCAAAAAACGAAGTATGTCGGATCAAAAAAAGAAGAAAAGTACAGCTTCTAAAAATTAACCACTTCGCTACAAGAGAGCCACAATCCTTATAATTTTAGTTTACCACTAATAAAGTATTCAAATATGTACAAGTATATTGTGGTATTTAAAGAAACAAATTTACATGCAAACCTGGCAGAAGAGAAAGCAGAGAAAAGAAAGATATGAAAAAATATCAAACTATTGTGTTGGATTGCATTGCACTGTACTGTATTGTATTGTATTGCATTGTACTGTATTGTATTGTATTGTATTGTATTGTATTGTATTGCATTGCATTGTATTGTATTGTATTGTATTGTATTGCATTGTATTGTATTGTATTTTGGTTGTCACTTCCCAATGTTAAAACAGCAGCCATCTGCAGAGAGCAAAACAACTTGCAGAAGGCAAATCCTAATTGTACTCTTTGTCAACGGTGGAGATGGGTCACACACTTGGCCAGTAGTATTCTATTTAATTTTTTACATTTGATAATCACATAACCCAATATAAAGGTGTAAGCTTCCGATTTCAGTACTATGATAAAGGGACGGTTCTCCAGCATAGGCTGGTTGCGGGGCTGGTTGGTTAAAATCTCCAGAGATTTCGCCCTCAAGTGTTGGGTGTCGTATACATTCTATATGTATATGATTTCGTTGTTATGTTAAGTAAGTCTGACCCTTGAAGGGCAGCCCACGAGTGAGTTACGACCAGTCTTTAACTATTATAAAACAGTGTCGTCTCACAGCTGGCATATTGGGCCGCAGGACTGCGTTCAACGTGGATATCTCTTACATGTTGATATGTTTTGTTGTTATCTTAGAAGACCTACCACGCTACAAGGTACAATGCGATGAAAACAGTTTGACATACGAAACAAACAAGAATTCTGATTTCAACTGAGAGGCAGTTTTGTTCTCAGTAGACTTGTATTCACCTGTGGCGGCACACATATACACACACATTCGATCTGCCTTCCTGTTTGATGTCAACACTGACAACTAGTTTGGGGAGAGGTGTGATTCTAGAAGTGTGTGGTATAATACAAGATCAGATTTTCCTTGGGACAATACAGTGCGCTGTTTCCTTTGTAACAAAATTGCGGAATTAAAACGCCTATCTTTTGTCGTCGGTGGTCTTACCTGGAACTTCAACGTATGTGTTTGACAAATCAGAGACAACAATTTGGTTTACACATAGACCCTACACGTGTAGGGTCTGTGATTTTACACTGAGTATTTTGTTTGTGCTGTAGAATCGTGGGTGAATCCACAGATAACTAACACTTTATCTGTGGTGAATCAAAGACCTTACACAGTCTATAGTTAATATTGTTGTTGTCGTTTATTTTAGACAACGTAGGTAAACAACAGAACTGATAAGCCGTGTGACATAACGGTCGAAGTGACAAACCACCCTGACGTAATCGGTTGTATACACCGTTATTCACTCACTGACAAAACGGAACACAGTACAACAAATAGCGGTACTTGAAGGTTTGCGATAACGGAGCGAGTGTTATATATCAAGAACTTTTAACATGGGTAAGCAGAAAGAATACCGAAGCAATCCAAACAAACGAAGGAGGGTACGTATAGTGCCTGAATGGAAGGTAGAAGGTTTACCACCACCTGATGAATACATAGAAGAAAAGAACAAGAAACGGGAATATGGAGGTTCGTGATACAGAATTAACTAATAAGTGTGGCTTAGATTACATCTATTAAACATAGAGAGTAAACTGTAATGTGATGTGTATATCCCGCATACATGACATACTAGTAAACGTTATTGCGTTGACTAAACCTTGAAACTATACATCTACGTATACCATGTATACTGGTAACTAACAATAGCATACGTTGTCATTTTTTTAGCCCAGGAACTGTGGAGATCTTCTTCACATAGTAACGCCAAGTAGCAACGTCTCTGGGCTATCACCTTAGATGTCTACCATCAACCACACAATCGCTCTTTCCCATCCACTAAAGTAAATATAGTTCACATCACTTTTATTCCGCGACTCAAATGCCATAGTCACAGGTTGTGATCGACGGAAAGATACGTGTGAGCGTTTTCCCGAAACGTGACACAACTTTAAAAAACTATTTGGGGAAAATCTGCTCGACTATCTTACATATATTAACTTCATAACACCACACCTTCAGCCCACCGTCCCCTTGATCCAAGGATATCCTAATGTAGTTTTTTATAGCGTTTTAAAATTATGAAATCCTTGTGACGTCACTAGTATATGAAATGCATGGATTTCATATTACTGTACTTTGATGTCACACCTTGGAAATATGAGGGTATATGTGTGTGTAATATATAACTACAAATGCATAATTATTTGTAAACTAATTTGTATTTGAATAGGTATATTGTATTTGTAAAATCGTTTCGACATCAAATGCAAATTATTTTTTTCTCTGATCAAATGTATACTTCTACAATTACTTTTACTAATGTATTTTTCACCATAGGACACTTTGGAAAAGTGGTTTTACGCTAGTATGTTAACGTAGATTTGAAGTTATTCACTCAACATGATACTAACGAGCTGAGTTCGTGCCACAGAAATATAATTAATTGCAATGTGGTATCGTCTGTGCAATAATCGTGTCTGGTCATCAAAGCAAGTCACGGAGATTGTGGTTAATACCATAAATTATATACTTCAGTTGTTTTCTTCAATTCTAAACGGGGCACATTTTTAAAACAAAAGATATAAGAACAGTGTCATCTAGAGGCTGTCTTGAAAAATGATGTCCCCTGTCTGCGACCTTGGAATAAGACGTGTGATTTTGGGTCAAAGCTCTTGATTTTTTTAACGAAAACAAAAGTACAGATACGAGACTGGAAGGCTGGATGAATTCATTCAAGATTGTGACCCTTGTTTAGGATCCATGTTTTCCCCTTCTACAGACCCACTCAGACCTCAGAGCTCCCAGCCTCCCACTTTGTACACTCGGTCTGAGATATTGCAGAACTTTCATCACGACAGCGTAGATTCTAGGCTAGATCAATATGCCACCGCAACAGTTTGAAGTTTGGGTAGAAATTATTCAGGAATAAAATTGTAGGACTATATTGTTGACATGCGACCAGAGATACCATAACTACAGCCAAGAAATGTCGCGTTGTTTTATCCGCTCCCACAGGTCGGGACACGACAAACATCCTAGACAGAACAAACAGCGCTGTGAAAATCTTGCATTCTTCTAAACTATGTGCTTTGTACATTTATTGGTTAGTCAGTTAGTCAGTTAGTTAGTTAGTTAGTTAGTTAGTTAGTTAGTTAGTTAGTTAGTTAGTTACTGCAACGGAATAGAACATTATTTTGAGGGATTAACTAATCCCTGCTTTGATCATCACATTTTTTAAATGAAAGATATTCGATGTGCATCATTCAAATAATGACATTGGTCCTTATGCCTTGGAGTTGATGACGTGATATTATAATTAAGTTTAAGAGATAATTATAATGTGAAGCTGAACGGAATTGTCGTGACTGCTCAGCCGTATAAAAATGTACACATAAATACCACGTCAGTAGGAAAACGATTATTTCGAATTAAAAAGGAATTTGACAGACAAACATGTAACGATGCCAATATACGTTTATTAGCCAGGGATTCAAATCCATTACGAGACTATTCATGTGACAACGGACAGCTCACACGTTACATTTATGCTCTTGTAACATGTCGATGAATGTAGTCAACCCATTTAGAACTAAATAGGCAGACAATTCTCTTCTGTTCTCGTTGGGTTCTGCTTTATCCTGACTGAAGACAAATTACACAACGCCATTATGCTTTACGACAATAATATTCGACGAGATCACATCCTTTTCCAAACATACTCTTTTTCGTCTTTTTAAATTTTCTTTTGCTTTGAACGACGTTATTCTCATTGCCAAAATCAGTTTTCTATTACACGAATTTTTTGCAGTTAGACATATTGTTCTCGCATAAGTTTTATTTTACCAAGATGCATTACCAATCGTAAAATATTTACAGTACTCTTGACGACCTTGTCGGCTTGTTTGACAGGGTACTTTTACAAAATCCTAAATACATATAGACAGGATACACATGTCTTGATGGGTCTCATTAAAACAACGTCAAAGCAACCCACAGGGACACGAACTATTATTGCTTAGATTGTTGTTTTCCTAAAGAAAATATCGCACGAATCCTGCTACTACAAATGTATCAATTATACACTACATATACTATAAGACCATAAAGGTAGGGGAAATATATTCAAGTCAAAATGTTATTATAGTTTGCCTGTAGACAAGGAAAACAACAATATAAGAAATAATACGCATTCCAACAAAGCAACCTCACAAACTTGTGTTTTTTCTGTTCAGGTATGTCACAGAATTTACACTGTATTCTCACAAAATGGAACAGTACACAGTCAAAGCAACCTAACAAGTATGTTATTCTGTGATATCGTCGTCAACCGCAAAGTATGGAATCCAGAATTTGCTGAACAAAGCCCATACGGCTTGATTCTATGCAATAAAACATGTGCCTCTTTTACGGCACAATCCAAGAAGTACCATCGACCATCATTTTTCGTTTCATGGGGGGGGGGGGGGGTTAATATTCCGACTTACGAGTATGTCCCGTGACCTCGGCCTGTGACGACATCTAACATAATATGCATCTCATAAAATGAAACACTTTTAATTTACACTTGGATCTCATCACAGAATAATGTGTTCTCAAGATGAGAGGAAACGAATTCTACCACGAATTCTTGTACGGCTTTACATGCAATCACTCGGTCGTTGACAGTAAAAGGATATAAACTTTTTCCTTGAATAACCTTCTATCGAACGTTTCCTTGAACGAAAGATATAGCATTTTTCATGGAATATGATTCTATCAAGCGTTTCCTTGAAGTTGACGGTTGTCTTTGATGATGTCATTTCCGGTTATGATGACGTACGCATATCCATATGTCGTGATTAGTATACATTATCTTACCTGTATTGTTGTAGCAGCAACAATGACAAAGTAATTTCATTCTAGTTGATTTTTATTTTTCATTAGCAAATAAAATCGTCGCAAGCTTTTCAAAATCGTCCAACTTCTAATTTAATGTCATCATCATCAGCATCATCATCATCATCATCATCATCATCACCACCACCACCACCACCACCACCACCACCATCATCATCATCATCATCACCACCACCACCACCACCACCACCACCACCATCAACAACAACAACAACAACAACAACAACAACAACAACAACAACAACAACAACAACAGCTTGACTACATCTTACCCAGGATCAATAACTCTTTTCACATGTTCTTCTCAGGAAAATAATAGTTGAATAAATTCGAATGTTTACATGTGATTCGCTACTATCATGATAACAATTACTAGGCACTGACAAAAAGATGAAATATAAACAAATGGGTTCCTCGTTCTTTCATGGACGATTTTCTGAACGAAGTAGATTATGGTTCAAAATATTTATTATTTATTTGTGATACAATGTAGATGTACCCTCCCGCAATGATCCAAAAAGTTTACACCCCTCCTTTAACAAAAAACAAAACAAAAAAAACTCAGATGCATATCATTTTAATTGGTACAAATTATACGCTAACATTAGTCTTTATCAATACACGTGCTATTTTTTGCCAGACGTACAGATGTACTGTCATCAGTAAATGTGATTCGTACTAGTACGGTGTATACACGACAGTTCTTGGCCTGCAGTGAGTTGCTTGTCACTTTAGATTTCAAAGCGTATAACAATACTTCTGAGTTACATCACATGACCTTCGAACTCGTATGATGTGATATACAAACCATTGTGCATGAAGATATGTATGTTTGTGAAGCTATCTTGACACGCGGAATTTCAAACACGCCAACAATTTTTTTTCCCTCGCGCCTGAACCGTGTGAACAGTTGATGATTGTCACGCCTTTGTCAAGACACTTCGTGACTTTAGATTCTGGAGATTGAAATTCTAGTTTGTGTGCAAAAACTCGCGTTGCCAAATTAATTCTGAAGAAGAATCGATCAAATAACACTTATGTTTGGTGAAAACCCTCGCTCATTCGTAAATGGATCCCCACTACACACCTCTTACATTTGTAACAGGCTAACAAAACACAAATACATGCCAAAGGCACGCAAAACATCTAAGATATGAAGTCGCCACATGCTTACACTAATTATACTTATCCTATAAAAAGTAATCTATTTATGTTGATTTCAGGAAAAAAAAGTATTAGAATAACATACATTTAGAAAAACACTCGATATGCTTATACAAACCGATTATAATGATTTCCGAAATTTGAACATATAATCACATCACTTTAAGACTAATTTGATTTCGAGATTCACGCATGAATTCCTCAAACCTTCCGACAATACGATTTGATGAATGGTTCGTTTGGCGTTTGATCCGAGTTGGTAAATGGTGAGGTTGGACCATTCGAATTGTAATATGGTAAATCATAGACCCTTGTTAATAATCGAAAAGAATACATTTTAAAGAGAAATGAGAGAGGAAAAAGAACAACAGAAGACAGGGAAAATGTAACAACAATGTATTATCAATACGTAACAGTAACTGTAGATCTAATGAAGCAGGTGTCACAAGTTTAAAAGTTACTGCGAATTGCTATAACCAAAGCATAAACCCATCTAGAGGGTATCCATGGCTTTGAAGATCTCTTGGCGAAAGAAATCTTCATAGCCACTGATAGCTTCTAGACTACTGCTACTACATGTATGGAATCAAACATGATGAACAACGGGCGATGATTGTACACGTTACCAGGGTAATTTTACTGCTGGCCACAGGCTTAGAGTACATTTGTAATTAAAATGTTCACTTTACTTTACAGTTTCATAGCCGTCACATGTAACGACCTTTTTGACTGTTCACATGAGTTGTCCATGTAGCCACTGTATGTGGTATGTGGACTGAGACTGTCGTATGACCAAGCTCCGACCAAATAAAAATCACGCTCGAGTTAACCCACAAACAGTTTACGCCCGAGTTGAGTACAAAACAAAGAATACAAGGACTTGATAACTGACAAGTGACTAGCAAACACAATCCAGTCACCGTTTCTGTGTGAAAAGTTATCACAGTTATCAAAACATTGTATTTAGGAACACAAAGGCAAGCCTCTAACTAACAGGTGAAGCGTTTACTATACATGTCCGATATGACGTTTTCATGGATCGGTAAGTTTCAATATAGCACGTCAATGCAGAACGGGTTGTACAGCACGGTGTAATGCAGTTAATATTGAATTGGACACGAATGGAGTTAACAGGTATTCACTGGGTGGGGGGGGGGGGGGTGGCCATTTACGAAGTCGAACTCTTGTCTCGTACCAGCAAAATTATTTAGAAATAGAGACACTTACATTTTACGTAATAAAGTACATGAAAAGAGAGAGAGATAGATAGAGAGAGAGAGATAGATAGATAGATAGAGAGAGATAGATAGAGAGAGAGGGGGGAGAGACAGAGACAGAGAGAGAGAGAGGGAGATAGATAGATAGATAGAGAGTGTGTGTATGTGTATGTGTGTGTGTGTGTGTGTGTGTGTGTGTGTGTGTGTGTGTGTGTGACGGAGGCACACAGATCATGGATGTATTCCATGGACAGATACAGACAGACATTGACGAGACACACAGAAAGACGTAGATATGCGCGAAGATGGATCGATCATTTACAAGTCTCTTTAGAACAATCTCATCCGACCATTCCCAGCATGCTGTGAAGTACTAACTACATAGTACTCGATTCATTGACACCATTACAATATCTTTGCCATTGACTTTTTATCTAGAATAAATATTTCTTGTAGGGTTGCTGACATGAACAGTGAAAATGGACACCTACATTTGCAATATTTGCCCTGACCCGAATCAACTTAAGAGCGAGTATGTAATTTGTTGTAGCACGATGTTTAATTGAAGAGTGCTTTGTACCTTCTCGCGTTTAAGTACTCTCGTAATTTGTTGATAAACATATGTCATCGTTAAAATAGGGGCAAATTGAGTTCGTACATTAGTAGATGATCGTAGAAGAGTGGTATTCAGGAATGTATTACTTGTGTATGAAGGTTTGCAGTCTTTAAATTTCTGAGTGAGTCATCATCGGTTGGTACATTGCCAAGCCATACTGTGAGTTACTTACTATTGACAGTCAATTCTGATTAGAAAATACCACTCACGTTGAATTAGTGGCCGCCTGAAGCAATCATTTGGTGGGCATTTAGGCCGCTAGCAAGTCAAAGACAACCGCGTTATTAAACTTATATTAAAAACTAACCAACCATATAAATATAGTAAACTTTAAAAACTTGACATGATGGGGGCGAATTTGAGCAAAGTAGGGGTATTGGCAAGGTATGGGAACCAAGAGAATTGAGGTTGAATGCATCATATGAAATCTAACTAAAGTTAAATAGCACTAAGTAATCTCAACTCAAGTACACTGAACTCTGAGTACCCTACACACCACTCTTGAAAAGTAATAAAATCAAGTCCCGACATCAAATGAAGTAATGGCTAAGCAACGAAGTGAGGACAAAGTAGTCTGGATGCCAACGTGGTCTCAACACAATACCGTATAGGAACTAGACTAAGGACAAAGCAACCTCAAGCCAAGACACCTGCCTCCAGGCTTGATAATTCTGTTGGGAGAACAATGCTGAAAGGTTACTCTGAAATAATGTTTACACTACGTTTCTGGGCTAGGCATCCCAAACTAACCCTAACCTAAAGTAAACAAAGTTGGGAGCTCCACACCTCAGCATTGTTTGGGCAAAGTGGTGTCAAGAATGAAACTCCTAACTCGGCTTATCTCCCATAATGCCTCATTCTAGTGTACAGCAGCAGGCCTCTTCTAGACCATATTTCAAATTTGTAATGAGAATTTGTGCAATTTTTTTCTTGGTCAGATTAGCAGACAGAAATGCTGCACCTAATGTGTAAAATCAGTCTCACCCATGTTCCCGTGTATTCACAAGTTACCTTTCCCCTTTAATTGAAATAAAACTAATGTGCACATTTAAGGCCGCTGACCAAATGTATTTTTTTGTCTGTGATGAGACACTGCTCAAACATATTAGCACTATAGTTTTCGTAACGATGTATTTATCTTGACTTGCAGATATTGATCAAGAAAGGGCTTTGGAACTCATAGATGCTGTACGAGACGGTGACATGTTTCGAGTTCGACGATTGGTCAGAGCAGGTGCCAAGATAAATTGTCCAATGGATGGTGGGTGGACAGCTTTACATCATGCTGCTGTAGTGGATCGACCGGACATCGTCCGATACTTGTTACTTCGCGGAGCTGATAAAACCATTTTAACTAATGACGATAAAACAGCGCGAGACTTGGCAGGTGAAACTGGTCAGGAAATTATTGAAATGCTGCAAAAGTAAACACATTTGATTGAGTTCTGAACGGCTGTCTTCTAACTCATAGGTGAAGCAGTAATCAATCCATACTTTCAGTTTGTGAAAGAACTAATGAGGTTATTATTGAGACTCATTCAAAAATGTATTTATCATACATACCTGTCCTGGCACGACAATACAAGTTACATACTCTTAATAGTCTCTCGATGAGATTAGCCTAGAGATATATCGCTGGCTTTCAAATCTGGTGATCTTCCATTAGCCCAGAGACGTGTCGGTGATTTTCATGATCCTGGAATTGAAAGACAACGACGCGTCTCAAGGCTAGATGTGAAGGACTACAGGAAATGTCATCTTTACAGTTTACTCATGACTGTTATCTGTGGATAAAGACGGCGTGGAATTGACTCTCCTATTTCTGTAACCAGACTATGTGACTTATGGCATGTTTAAGCTACCGCTTTGGATTTAGTAGGAAATGATTGTTTTGAAGTCGAGAAAAATGGCTACCCAAGAAAAAATACAGCTATATGGATATTGCAAATCAAGAGACTCCAAGACACACGTTGAGTGTCCATTAACTACGATAGATCATTGGCAGCAAGTTCTAGTGTTGGGAAACTGACGCTATAGGTCTGTGTATTATAATTTTACATTTATCTCAAAGGAAAGCTGGATCCAAGTCGCTGCCACGTCAACTATTCCATATCTGCCACCACTTGGCAAGATCTCTGTACCCATGCACGATGTCTTGCTTCCTATATAATAGCATGCAGTATCGCCCACGAGTTGTGCGGCTTGTGCCCGTTATGTCAGAGCGAAAAGAGAGGGAAAGGAGAAGGCGATGGTTGGCTAATATGTAACCAAGATGGCTCTAACCTTACTGTCAATATTGTCTCCGACATGTCGACACGCCCGGACTCTCCATCGATGGAGTTTTAAACACTAATTTAATGGATAATATTTCTAGTAATGTTTGTAGCACAAGTTATCGATCACATAACAAGGAATGTTTCTATTTTATCATTGAACACATTT
Organism: Glandiceps talaboti; assembly: GCF_964340395.1. Lineage (NCBI taxonomy): Eukaryota > Metazoa > Hemichordata > Enteropneusta > Spengelidae > Glandiceps > Glandiceps talaboti. Next base: position 25,829,448 of record NC_135550.1, on the reverse strand, counting down.
CTGTATGTACTTTATTTTGTTGCTGGCTTTTTAATAACTTATAATTAAAATAGTGAAGCTTCTAATTTAACTGATGTACTGTCACTGTGTCGATCGAATTTGTAATTCATATATTATGATAAACTCTCGTTACTCGGAGCTGGACAGACGTCCCTTCTCAGGTTTGAAAGCATCATGCAACACACGCATGAAATACTTGGGCGATGGTTTGGTTGGCACTTCGTTAGGTTTAGTTTGTCAGTTCTTCTATTCTTACGTATTGCCTATTTACTGGAGTGATGAATATATGAATCTCGGCGACGACGCGATGAGTAACCATTGGTGACGTTAACGTCGGAAATATTATAACAACCCTGCGCAGTCACATTTAACAGGTGACGGGTTAATTTTGATGGGAATATTTCAACAAGACAGTTTACAAAAGACACTTTTCATTTGTAATTGATTGGCTCCGAGTCATGGGTGAGGTTGGGTTGAAGGATGGGATGAACTTTTGACAAGTTAGTATATTGGTCGCTACAGTAAGCTTATAATCATGCAGTTTAGCGTTTTGTAGGTTACTTGGGAATGCCATTTTCATTTCATCAACAAAGAGAAATGTCCTTCATGAGTCTTCTCTTTGTTCAATACTGTAATGTTTATTGACGATTGGATAGTGTTGTTTATCACTGATATCAGACTATACTATAAATCATAGATAGTGTAACCATAATAACAATAACCACGCACTGCTCCACGAGACCGTCAACGTTCCACAAATCTCGTGGGGATTCTACTAATGACCGTACATGACCTCCAGACAAGTTTGGGGTCAAATGAGGTCAGAAGATTTATCTCATTCACAGAGATGTTTACTCATACATTTCTGCAAGCTTTTCCTCTATTTCAAGTTCATTGGGTCCATGACTGAACCATTTATCTGTCTATATTAGGTGAAAGAATGTATTGGGTGTGTTGAAACATCACAGCACTCCAGGGGCACTTCGCTGAAGTACATTTAAATTATTAGGTATGCCAAACTTTGTGTATAGTGCCAGGATTTGTAAAGTACTAAATAACCAAAACATTCTTTGGACATTTTTGTAGCAATTTGACATGTTTTACAGCTTATTTACCACACTGAAACCATCAGGTTTACTTTCAAGGAACTTCGATCGACTATTATCATTCGCGAAACCATTAAAACTTACAAGCTGTAAGGAATCGTTCCATCATACTTTTCTCTATTAAAAGCAGAATTTCTCAAATGCCTATCACAGCTCATAAACACGTAAACTGTGTGCTCTATGTTTGTAACAAATGTTCTACTTCAAAGTAAAGTTCATAATATTCACTAACATTTAGTGTTTCGTAATGGGTTGTGAGAGATACTGTCATGTAACACCATTGCAGTACCTGTACTACTATTTCATCCAGGTATCCAAGAAGTTATTTGTATCAGATATGGTGATGTGTACATGTGTTTGTGGAGCAAGGGTCTGTTAAATTTCTTAGATCTCCTCTTTTGTACATTCTCTTCATTAAACACTTGCCTGCACAGGTGAGTAAGAGTTGCATTTGTAAGGTAGGAATTAACAGTCTATAAATGGGAAGCTGTCCCACTTGCACTACAACCAACCATCATGACGATACAACATTTGATTTGTTATTAATGGTTTATTTGATTTCTCCACTACTCAATTCTAAACTTTGATAGTTGCATGTCTAATTACATTACATTACATTCATAAAGTACCTGTGCGTGATATGCTAAATGTACAAAATAGTTCTTTGACTATATATACACCAGCACCAGCATGATTCTGTTTGTGAGTTTCCCCCAGTTTTGTCTGAGTACTTGAGTATCTGGTAATGTACACAGTACTTGATGCCCAGTGCACTTCATCCAGTGATGGAGAGGAATGTAAACATATTAAATTGACACTTCCAGATTCTTAACAGTTCTGGCATTTCAATTTTGTGGTTCTGGTTATTATACTTCTCTCAGACTAGAAACCACAGCATACCTCTCACATGGACCATATTAGCACTGATAGATTCATGCCTGGACACAGTCTAAATATGTATACTGCCATTCTGTATATAGTTCAGACATTCTCCCTTTTAATACAAGGTATTACAGGAAATGACTCATTTTGACAAAGTTGCAGACTAACTTGGAAAGTACTCAAAAAGTTTCAAGCATACTAACTCAAGAAGTAATTTATGCATTTTCATTTCAACTGCGTTTCATACATTGTGTTTGTCACATGTTTCAACTCTGGAAAGTGACACATACATTATACTTTTCATAGCTTCACCAAAGTTAACCAAGGAAGATATTTTTATGCTACTAATTTTACAGCATCAAGTAACTGGACTTTACAAAATTAAACTGCACACATTTAGAGAGTAAATAACAAATCAAGTAAATGGATATAAATTCAGTTCTACGACAGCATGCAACCATGTAATTGTGTACACATCTTATGGCTTATCTAGTGCTTATATTGGTCTTCTTTACCTTTTATTATTTGCATAAATCATATGTGAATCATATAAATCATATGTGCTGTTAATTTTGTTGGCTGAAATCAAACTCAAAGCCAAATGTTTGTAAAAGATGTAAGAAAAAGTAAAGAAAAAAAAACATTTCAAGAACTAACAAGTGTTCAAATTTCAGCTCTTAACTTGACTAAATATAATTCTTCTAAGTCTCAGATCTGCAGGACTAATTTGCATAATATGTATGAATAAGAATTATCGTGTATTAATGTGATTTATTTTCAGCACAAAATGCACAATTGCAATTACATGATGTATATACTAGCAGGTCTAACTTGCTTTGTTTACAAAAGCAAGTATTTTCTTCATGAAAAAAAATGGAGTAAAATAATTAAATATGTGTGCAGTCAAAGAGCTGACAGAATTTGTGCTTACCATTCTCACTTCCACTGTCTTCACAATTGATATGAAACTCAAACTATTTAGGAAAGTGTAGTTTTGGACTTCTATCTTGTAAGTAAATACATACACTGTCTGAAACCTTTCACAGTTGTTGTTGCTGTTCTGCCTTTTAATTCTACCCCATGTTTTAACTGTACAATAGTTTGTTGCTAACCATGCCAACAGCATGTAACTGATATTTGGATAGAAAGGTTATAGCATTGATTAAACATGTCTTGATCTAAAGACACACATACTACAGTCATGGTTGTCTTGGTGAACCAAAGCCATGTCATAACAAATGTGTTCCAATGTCTTTATACTAACTTTCTCTTTGCTAACTGTCAATCATTACCTTTGTGAAGACAAGAAGCAAGAATCTACTACTTTGTGATACAAGGTAGATTGTTTTCAGTCAAGATGAATTTTGGTCAAATGGCACTTGCTGAGGAGCAGAATAACTTTGCAGCAGCATAGTGGACAATGCTGGCATACATTTCAATGCACATACACATCAATTTTGTCAGTCAACAACTGCTGTGACAGGCCTCATTAAACTACACTCCAAACATTTTTAACTGCTTTAAACATCATTTTATATACAAGAAGTATATAAACTTTGTGGTGACAAGTGAATATGGCTGACACATGAATGATGTGGAATATCAAAAGTTACAGATCTATGGACAAACACTATCACTATGCCTAGATCTTGCACTTTTTACATGCAATTCAGTATTAGGTGAATGTCAATAACAATGCAATGACCTGACCCAAAAAATCTTGTGAATGAAAGTATTCCAATATATGTCAAGACTGCATTTTAACTCTGCATATATATAAGTGCAGCTGTGAATTCCGTATCTTAAGTCTATAACATTACAGAACCATGTGCACAATTTCCAACAATTACCTATAGAGGTTCTTACATCAGGTTACACTGCATGTAAGGCCAGCATCTTTCAGTTTAATCTACAATCTATAAATCCATCAATTCTTTAAGTTCAACGTGTTTGAAATGTATCTTCTAAATGTGAATAGAAGTAAAATGGAAAAGAAAAAAATGAAAAGTACTTTGCTAGTGTAATTTGGTAATAACTATTGAGATCAGTCAGTAGCTGTTCATAAGAACTGACAATTAATGTGCTCTACAGTTCTACAAATAGTATCTGAAATGAATAAATCCTTTCTTTGGAAGACATAAGTGACAATGATAAATGGTGAACTCTGAGCCCCACCAACCATACACTAGTAAATGGTAAACATGTCTAGTGATGCTATGTGATGGTTACCAAACTACTTGTAGAGATGCTATGTGATAACCATTAAACTGCACTGTCAATATTAAACTCAACTTTGTACACACTTTGATTCCCTTACACATATTTATAGTTGTAGATGGACATACAATCTCTTGTACATGACTCCTGAAGGACAAATATATTATCTACACAACATACAAAAATATAAATGCATCTCTGTGTTGAAAAAAGGAAGAGTTGCAGTGTTCTATGGCTTATTCACTTCTCTATCTTTTCTTTGTGATAAGAAGTTTTTGTACTCATGTAACAGTCTCTGTTGCCCCAAAGTTTGTTGTCTTTATCATGGTAAAACTACATGGCCTTTGCTGCAACTTTGGCAACATGAGAAGAGTAGCCAAATCATAGTGTTTCACAAGACTGATTTCCTTTTAAAGCTAATTTCTTATAACCATTATCTTGTAGTAGAAAAGCACCGACTAAATCCATGGAACAAGTAATTAGCCATGATAGCTGTGCTGTTACAAAAACCAGCCGACTGGAATTTATTACTTTTCTTTTCTGTGTTGATGGAATGATGAATGTCTGTCTGTCTGAAATATAGCAGTTACCACTAATGTATGGTATGACAAGTTAGAGTCACTCAAGGCAGGTATAAGCAGTAATAATGTAAATGACAATACATGCAACTAAAAACATTGCTGAAAATGAATGTCTTTTGGCAGTAGGTAAAACTATCTAGTGAGTGAAATATAATGCAATAATCGACAACAAAATAGTGACTATGACAATATCATACATTGAGTATACTAAATGGGATAAAACTGTATCAAGCTTTTAATATACAACATAAGGTCAAAACCTGAATAAATTATAACTTCAAATGCTGATAAATTGATAGTTCCTTACAATGTAGATGATGTCATTGGTCAATAGACAAATCAAACACTACGCCAGAGCTTCTGCTGCTTTGTAACTGCAAGTCTCTATAGATGACTATCATTATAATTCAGTGGATGGGAATGTACAGATCAAAGACAACATGACATCCATGAGACCACCACAGATGCGGAAGATAACAACTCTGTAAACATGCTTGGTGGGGTATATCCAATACTTCAATGGATGCACCCCATGTTTGGATGAAAACTAAATTACTGTGGTCATAAGGTTGTTGTCAGGTCAAATTTTGCTGAAACAAACAGCATACTTTGGTCTGTGTAGTGTTATCATACACTATACATTACTAACTAACAGCAGGGAATACTCAAACTATTATGTTTCACTAGTTTGTGGTTAAACTAGAACATATAATAATTTGAACTGACAGCCTCTATCATTAGATGTATTAACGCACTATACTTAACCCTATCACACTCTCACAATTCTCTCACCATAGTCTCAATCAATCTAGTCACCAATATCATACTCCTACTGATGATAATATCAGAAATGAGCTTATATCATATGGTTGTGCAGCTTAATAGTATCAAAATTGTATTTTTACCATAATACTTTGCATAATTAATAATATTTTATGAGCACAATCAAAATCCTTGATGAATGTCACTGTAATGTTGTGATGCAAGAAATCCCAAACAAGTGTACTGTAAAAGTGACAATATGATATGTATGTACATCATGAGGGAAGAAATACACACAGTACAGTAATGTTTTCTTGTGCAAACTTGAGTACTGGACCTGTGAGATATCTTAATGGTGGGTCATAGAATCAAATCAATACATGCAGTATGTGGTACTATTCTATATACTTACATGTATAAGCTGCTACATAAACTAATAATAACAATAATGAACATTTTATAGCACCTTCCTACGATTGAAATAATGCTCAAAGTAATATACAATTGTTACCGCTTGCACACACCCATACAACCTGTTCAACAAGTGATACTTCCTTAACTCTCTAGGGAGCACAAAATCCATGCTGCCATGAATGTGTTTAAGATCAAATCCTTCACATTACAGGCACTTTTCTACCAGGTTTCCATATACCCCGGTATGAAGTTCCAATAACATCATTTTCCAGATTGCAATATTGTAGAAAGAAATTTGTTTATAATTTTCATTATCTTATAGTGCCTGAAGTAACCACAACTTAAATCTTTCCCTGGTGGTGACATTTCAACCCAAAGTTCAAACCTCCATAAATAATCATTTACTTGTAAATAAATCACAAAATAACTCTGAGAACAGTCAATTAAAGCTAACATTCCAAACCTGGTTTCATTTCATCTTCAGTATCATATACATTTTATCATTTTGACATTTGGCACTAAAACTATTTTCATACAATTCCTGATGTTCTGTACTCTCTGTCAGCAAATACAGAACCCTGTCATAATACAGTAATACTCACTTCAGAAGTGCAACACCATGAAAAACTAAAATTGTAAACAATTTTTACAACACTGAAGTGGTATGTACCAGAGGTTATGTACTATGGTCCCAATAACAAGGCTATGTGTTAGTTTTTGAATCTGAAGATTCCACATCTAGGGGAATGGCTGTAATCTATTGAAAATCTAGCTAGATCAATTGTTAACAAAGTCGTCAACATTCATCACACATTGACATGTACTTGTAATTGGCCACTTCATTTACACAGGTGCTAATTAATATTAAATTAATGCAATTATCATTGACATGTAAATAATGTTTACTACAACCTCCAACTCCAGTCTGAAAGAACATCAAATAAGGACACGATAATTGGATTAATACAGCCATTAGTGGTAATTTAAAATTCAGCATGGAATGTGGTTTTAGATCCATTGATTCCCCTAGACGTGGTACAGGATCTTCAGATTCAAAAAACCAATGGATACTCTCTAGACTACCAATTACACATATTACATTATTTCAACCAACTCCCTGTATCACATCCATGACAATTACTAATCCTAGAATGGTATATACAAATCACTTTAGTGTCTCTTGACAACAATTCAAGGCAAAAATACGAACTGGCTGTACAATTCAACAATCTCAAAAAACAAAATGTGTTCTGGATTTTTCTATTCAATACAATATTCCTTCAATCTGATATCTAAAACATATTTTACAGACAAACTTATGAGAAAACTGAATGTAAATTGGAAATGATTGTTTAAATATAGTGTCCCAATATTCTATAACTACTTCAACCGCTTCATACATCAACCTATCATATTGTAAAGGAGATTCAAATGGCCTACTCGGTCTGTTTTATTAGTTCTTTTACTTGACAATTAAATTTATGATAGCCTTACAAGTCATCTAGTTACATATTCATGTTTCTTTTATTTGATGATTACAATGTTTGAAAGTCTCCCAAGCCATTTACAAGTTTCATATAATTCTATGATTTGGTGATTAAAATGTGTGACTGTCCCCCTTGTCATGTTACTAGTTACATATATCTCTACGAGCACATAAAGGCTACATTACATCATACCTATCACTTTATGATTGTATTAACATTATGATTAGAATGACTGGCTCTCATATGTTAACCCCTTCAATACTGAAAACATTCCCGCCAAAATTGTTTGGACAAAATTCTTGTTTTATGTAAGTTTTTGGCATATATCAACTTCATTTTAGACTGGAATTAAGAAATGTTACTTCCTAATAAAGTAATATTATTGTAATTATGAAAATATTCATATAAATTGGGTCCCCATATTATTTAAAACTCATCTCTAGTCATGAAAGGGTTAACAAAATGGGCTGACTGGTGACATTTTTATTTCATGAGAGATTATAATTTAATAGAGTTAAAGTGAGGAATTTGGGTGAAACTGATATTATAACTGTTTTGATTCTCTCAGTTTTCATTTCATTAATTCTATCATAACATTCCTTTCTACAAATGTGAGCCCTAATTATGTACAGTGCATTCTTTTTACATGTTTGTCTCTGTTGACAAAGTTAGGCTAACTCTACTATTACATGCATTTTAAAATTCTTCACTTTTTGCAAAATAAACTAATTACTTTCTAATAATTTACAAGTATTAGTTCATTTGGTGTGTTTATGGTATATGGTGAGGGCCTGAAGAAACAAATCCAAATACACAGAATTAATTGGACCAAAAAGTATTCCCCTTAAAAGTATTTCTGTGCTATATGTAATGCATGTACCCATAGACCAATGGTCTATCATTCAATCCATCAACTTGAAATATCTTGGAAATGGGTGTGGAACTGAATTTTTCAAATCAATAATCAAGAGTGATTTTGGCCAAACCTGAACCAGAACCAGTTCAGCTCAGTTGCCATATGATGAAGTCATCAAGTACAAATAAAAATGTATTTGGGAAATGATCTCTGGTTATGAATACTTATACTTGTACAAACTCCAGAATCAATGTTTTGACACAGGCACTTTTGTCTCTTCAAAAACTCTTGAGGTAACTGTCCTGTAAGTACACTGTGGATTCACAATTTGCCTGGTACAGACACTTAGCACTGAAAATGTGTCAATCTTCTTGGTACATGTCATATGGATGAGAATTGGGGTATTTATTTTGGATTTTCAATTAATAAAACAATTTTATCGTGGCGTCCTACTTGAAAAGTCCATGTGAAACAACATATGCCAAGTCCTTGTTTGTAACTCAATAAATGGCAAAAGACTGATAAGTTTGTTTGTACAATAACAAACTTTTTTTAAAACATTTTTTTTTTTTTTAGCTTTTTGCAATGTATTGAGTTACAAGCACAGACTTGGTCTATATTGTTTCACATTGATTTTTCAAGTAGGAAGCCATTATAAAATTGTTTTATAAATAAAAAATCCAAAATAAATACCCAATCTTCATCCATATGCCACTTTAAATTATATTTTAACTGAAAATTTTGGAAAATAATAATGAACTAGATTTGATCCTATTATATCTATATGTGAGACCAGTATTTCATGCTAACTTTTTGGTAAAATCAATACATTTATGTCTATGAATGGCACAAGGACATCTTAGACTTAAATGATAGCCTTACCCTGTTATGGGTTGAAAAGTTCTGTGCACCATGGAACAAAATTTGACTGGTAAAAATCATAGACCCTGGATTCTATGTAAAACTTATGTAAATGAAAGATTAGAATACAATTATATTGTAAAAAAGTTCAAAATGTCTATGCTGTAAGTTTGTCACAGCTGATTTGATGTTGTAAGTTTGTGTTTTTATACTGTTTACCAATCTGAATGGTTTAAACTCATTCAAGTTGGTATACATAACTGTTCACTTGACCCTGAGTTCAAGTGAATTTAAATAGATTTCAAGGTTTAACAGCTATTAAAGGATTCAATGGAGCTATTGTAAGCTGACAAGAATTCCCTAACCATAAGGTATAATGACAAGAACAGACTAATATTCACCAATTTCTGGTGATTAATTTGGGTCTCAAGAATAACCTTTGAGTATTTAATTATTCAATTTCAAAGGTGTTTTAAAAGTGAGATGAAATGACAGGAATTTCATGTCAGCTAGTAAGAGTTGAAATCTGTACCAAAATATACATGTTTGAATGATCAACTGCACTGTGATTTTGTAAAATCTTGTAAATAATGGGTGTGAAATAATGTACTCTGTAGTACCAGTTTCAACATCTAATATGTTCTACTTGTAAATAACTATCAATGTAACTACAAATTTAAAACTACTGAAAAAGCCTACACTGTCAAAAACAAACAAAGTTACACTAAAAATATATAAAGCATAAAAAAACATACTCTTCCTGACTAATGCCTGTTTGTATTCTCTCTACTTGAAATAACCAAGGACAACTGACAAAAGACCTTCAATTCAAATTTCTTATTATTTTTTAGTACACTGTGTCATAAAAGTTCTCAATTTATGGTGATGATATGAGGGATATCAGAGGGAATAGATATCACAATATATTTCTTTTTGTTTTTGGTGTAAGTTCTGATTGAAAAATACAATTTCAGTATCTGATAAATTTAGTGACTTTTTATCTGTATAAGAGTTGTGGTCAATGATGATAAATATATTTGTATCTGACTCAATAAACTGGTCCCTGCAAACACATTTCATACCTATTAATGTTAAGACTGTAAGATACATCATGCTGCAATGGCCTTGTTTTTTTACATTGGCCTACGTGTGAGGAAGCCCTTACATGGTGTACCTTACAGACTACTATTAAACTTGTGTTATACAAATTCGATGTTGTACATACATGAAACATTACAGTTGCATGTTGTTTTAGATCAAAAGTCACATTCAGTGTTTTTCTGTTGTTACTGAATTGTTGGCATTTTGCAACTATCATGACTCCCAGGTGGATACGTATTCAGGATGCAAATGTGAGAGGACAAATAAGGCAACATCTGTTGATGTCCAGTAAGCAGTGTGTGATGTCACAGCTGATATGTAGGCATTCTCCATTGTTCCTTCCCTCAACTCATAATCAATGCGATGCTCCAGTTCTAATTGATGTTAGCATAGAGAAAAGAAAAAGATACTTTAATTGTCAGTGTGTATGGAGATGATGTCAAGGATGTATGTTGGTGAAGAACTATCATGATGTTTTAATGATTGGTTGCTGTCAAACATTATGGTTCCGTATATATATAATGAAATTCAAGGTGGGGGGGGGGGGGGTTACTCATAAATCATACCAACTATACTTCATTATTATAACTATTTATAATAAAGGCAAGCTAAGTTATTCTTCTTCAACTGTTTTCTAACAAATCAGAGTGAAACTTTTGAAATGCTTCATGTTATATCCAGATGTCCTTTAAAACATGACTGGGGGATTTAAGACCATAGCAAACTTACTGAGATGGGTTCAACATTATTTAGTACACATTCTTGACAAGTCTTGCCTTTTGGTTGTCATTCTTTTTAGTGTGATGTTTTGATACATTTGGGAACAAAAGTAGTTACAGGAAAAGACCTCTGTGGGAATTCATATAAAGTCAAAAATTAACACCCCAAACATAGTTACTCCATACTTGTCTTGAGTGGTCAAACAACTGAAAATACAGCAATTGTCACAACACCATTGAACTTATTCCCACACACACTTATGATATGTGTGACAAATGGTTAAACAACACCCATCAAGAAGGCATTGCTTGTAGATTTCATCAGAAAACATGATATTTGTCCATGTTTCCACCATCTTTATTATGCAGTCTCTCTAATCATGCACAATTCTATGTCATCTGTGAATCTGCTTAACAAGTTCCATGGTGTTGTGCATATATTACTGTAATTTACAGTTTTATGGAGGCTGACAAGGAAAGTAGAGTGTACTCTGACACTAAATTATGTATTACATATTTTGATTACATAATGATGATAAAACATGGTATTATTTTATGAATAATGATGGCAATTGAAAGACAGAATTATGGAAGAATTAGTCTCAAGCAGACAGAAAAGACATCTACAGAGATAGATTCAGCTGTTGGTTTATTAGTGACAGACACTTTTGCCTGCATCATGCATGGTCACTATTTTTAAGACAGATTCCTTTGGTTATTACTAGCACATGTACTCTTTCATCACTAGAAAAACTTTAATATTCACTTATCTATCACCAGATGCTACTTGTATTCAGACATAGAACACTGGTAGATATGTGTCCAAAATATGTGATTTTTTGTGAGGCTATTGAAAACAATGTCTGTGACGCTGTGAACTATTACCGCTCAAACAAAGTGCATGGGTACAAAGACATTTTTGCGGTTGTTGTGTCTCAGTAAACTTTTAACAGTAGACTCAGGAGACTTTCAAGCAAGGGTACATAGAAGGGACTTTTGTTGCTATTGTTGTACCTTCTCAATAAACTGTTTTGAAAATTTTGTGAGACTTTCAAAACAAGGCTACATATAAAGGAAGTTTTGTTGCTGTCGCATTTTCTAAACGGTTTTGCACTATTTGTGAGGTATTTCTCATCATAACATCACTCTATTTCTCAATGATTCGTGTTGGGTTGGGTCATCTAAACTTCTTGTATTTGTTTTTTTCTTTTTTGCCCATACGTAAACCAAACACATTAGATTTGTTGGTGATCTACACTGTCAATAGATAGTTTTACTCATAGAGCTTTCTATAACAGTTTACTTGTAAAGTCACTTCAATTACAGTTTTTACAACTGGCATAAATCAGTGAGTGAATGAGGTCACAAGCCTGGCAACATTGGAATGTATCAAATGTCACTACAGCTACACTGTACAGACAGCAAACTCAACATTGAGGGCTCCCTCCAACCTTCTGATGGTGAAAGAGTAACACTAATGCTGAGTGGACAAACTCGCCACTGGGGGCTCCTTTCTTTTAGTTGCTGCAATTACTGAGAGGTACTAGAAAATTAGATTTCTTTTCATATCTTTTGGAGGGTTTTGAGGGAGATGAATATCACAATTATACCATTGCGGTTTATTTCTCTATGATAGATATCTATTTAAACTTTTAAGGATAATCGATTGGTTTCTGTTCTTTTACATCGAAAGTATTTCAACACAGGCCTTTCTGAACATGATCCAACAAGACAAAACTATGAAAACTGAAAAATCAGGATAGGTGTAAAAAGGAAAGAAAAGAAGACAGGATAGATGTAGGAAGAGCTGAGCTAAGCTAAGCATGCAGAAAAAAAATGGGATTACATTAACTGTACTACTGAATTACCTTGATACAAATGGGCATCCTTGTATATTGAAGCTACAGGTGTACATTGAATGGATATGCAAATAAGAAAGAAAACATTGCAAACACGCACATTTTAAAATGAAATACAATATAATGGGATACTACAATACAACAACATAATTACACAATAATTATAGGGTAGGACTTATAGTTGGCATATTTTTATATACAAAAAAATGAATTTACCATAAACTAATGGTGTCTGGTGAAACTTTTAATAATGGTTTTTACTTAGATTCTGTGTATAGGACTAAACAAGATCGCTGCACTTCAGTAAAATTTCCTACAACCAGACTTAAATTCTACAGTGATAGGTCATGCCACTGCAACTCTCAACAGGTTGCTAATCATACTGTACCTCATATTGGAGCCTTTAAGAAACTACATTAAAGTGCCAGTGAGCACTAACAGTGGGTACTACTAGGCACTATGTAAAACTTGTTTATCACATCAAATCATGTCATGTCATGTCATGTCATATCATATCATATATATTTACTAGTTTGTTTTAGAACCAAACACTTATTGAAGAAAATCCAAAGAAGAAATGCAGTTTTCTTAATGGATGCAATAAAGATTCTATTCTATTCTATCATTTCATAAACTTGTCTGCCTTTTCAGGGTAAATATTCCATTTATCTAATTACATGGTACTTTAGTCATTAATATATCATTTCACCTACTGTTAAGTCAAGTAAAAATATGCCTTTTATATTTTCTCTTGTACTCTACATAATGCATGTTTTCTTAAACTAGGAATTTCAAGAGAACATCATCCTACAGTATACCACATATATATAACAGTCATATACGTATTATGAAAAAAATTATCAGGTGATGTCTTAGAAAATAGAACCTCAATATCTATTCATTGTTCTGAAAATATCTAAAAATTTGTTGACCATAGAACACTACACAAAAAAATTTGGCACTGTGCAAGCGATGCAAGTTATTTTGTATAGAGAGATAGCAATAAGTGCAGCATTATTGAAAACATCAACTGAGACTATGTAACATTCCATCTTTGTGTCGGCTTGACAGAAGTAAGCAAAATTTATAAAATGCAATCCCCGCTAAATGTAAAATGATGCATTAGTTTTGTGAGAAGCAAGAGATAACTTTGAGGACAGGTAATCTAAGAATATCTCATTTATTTAGTTATGTTAAACATGTTATCATCCAATATTCTGTTATATCCTTCCACCTCCTCCAGCTTGATTGTAATGTAATTTAATTTCTGTAGGGAGTACAACATTATCTGACAGTGAAGGCTCTCATCTTTATAACATGTAATGGGTTTAGACTCAGATGATCTTTATTCTTAAATTCAATCACTTTGGTATTTAAAGGAAGACAAAAATGGAATTGACTTGGAATAGGAATCATCACAGCATGGAAAATACTTCATCAACCTATTTAGTAGCTCAATGAAAATTCATGTGTGTTGGTAAATCATAATATCAAATTAAACTTCTGTTCCAAACACAATATTGAAATCTATTTAGTATTTGTAAAGAGTCTGTGGCTAGACATTGATGACACTTTTGTGTCTATCCTGACTGAAGTACTTTCTGCAGATAGTCAATAAAATTGAAATTTACATCTAAATGTTTTAGTTCCAGAGATATATGTAATATCTAATATATGTAATATCTAATCTGACCTACTACATTTCCTCAACAAATTTATCAAATTTTAATTCAAATGATGTTATCTTCTCATTTTTTTTTTCAATTTTACAAGGTTTTCGTTTCAAAATAACATATGAAATAAGTTTTTGTAAGCCATTATGCTTTTTTTTCCAGCCATTCTAGTTAACTCATTAAAATAAGATGCTGTTCATATATTTATAATTAATTTCCTTGATTGAATGTTTGGTTGTTGTAGGGAGGTACTGATTACCTTGACAACTGGAAACATACCGGTATATGTGAAATCATTAGGCTATTAAAGTATGAAGTAAATTTTGTTAGTCATCATTCTTTTGTTCAGCATGTCTAGCCAACTCATTAAAAGTATGATGCTGCTCAAATTTTTACATTTTAATCTCCATGATTGAATCAACTTTTCAGCAAGATGACACTGATTGCATTGAGAACAGGTAACATGTTTCTATTTGAAGTCATTGAATGAAATAAAGTCTTTGGCAGTCATCATGCTTTTCTTTAGAAAATTCATTTAT
The DNA here is from genome assembly GCF_964340395.1 of Glandiceps talaboti. Classification (NCBI taxonomy): domain Eukaryota; kingdom Metazoa; phylum Hemichordata; class Enteropneusta; family Spengelidae; genus Glandiceps; species Glandiceps talaboti. The sequence continues at coordinate 25,814,391 of NC_135550.1, read as the reverse complement.
ATAAGACATTATTATTTGCATCTTTTTTTTTATTTGCATCATCTAATTGCAATGATTGAATTAACTTTTCAGCTAATTTGATATGATATAGCTTGAGGACTTTGTAACCATAGCAATTGTACTCACCAACACTTTCCATACTGACTGGGATTCCTTTCTCATTTCTTACTTCTCTTTCATCATTTGCTGCTATTTCTTTCATACTTTCCAACACTTGTAGTTCTGGATTTGTCTCATCTGTCTTCTTGGTAAATTTACTCCAAAAACCTGACAAAAATTAACACTACATTAATTCTTGGTAAAATTACTTCAAAAATCTGACAAAAATTAATGCTACGTTAATTCTTGGTAAAATTACTCCAAAAATTTGACCCATATTACAAATGTAACACTACATTAATACCATGATAATTCTATCATCAACAGTACACTATGACACAGATGGCAAAACTAAAAGTAGATGTTGTGTTTCCAATAACACCCTACAAAAATATGTATTGTCAGTATTTTTAGTTGTTTAAACTGTTTCTATTTTGGGGTTATGACATAACAAATAGGATTCAGTAACCTGGACACTATCATTCCGTGGCTTTACTAGATATGATTCATAGTCAAAATATTGTGTACAAATCACCATAAATGTCAAATCCTTCATATAATGCATATTTTAAATTCTGCCTCTTACACCTATTGTGAAAATTTTAACCAACGGGGAGGCATCAATTTAAGTTTATTTTCTCAAAACTTTTCATTTAAAAGTATTACCCCTTTTGAATTTATCCTATTTGATATAGTCAATCTCTTAATGTGCTTTCTAGCTAAATTCTTTTATTTTTTTATAGTGAATTCAATTTTAGTCAGTTGAATGTTTAGTATACATACTGCTATGAATTGGGAATGTTATCTTTGTGGTTCAGATAATAACATCCATGTCAACCTTCTCAATGATAAGGTGTGTGTATTACTAATTCACATATCAACCATGTCATGTCAAATTTAATTTTAATTTGACCTCATTCAAAAACAATATAGAAATATTACAATATTGATGATTAAACACTTTTTGAAAATATATGAATTCATATTCAGGAGTTTTCGACAGCAAAAATGTTGGTATTATTAAATCAAGAAACTGAATATGCAAACTCTGGTCTATAACTTACCTAAATGTGAATATAAATTATAGCATTAATATTTTTTTTTAATACAACTATAATATCAAAATAACAAAATTGACATGGTCATTTTTTTGCTCCACTGTTGTCCTTCACTGCATAGAGCAATTAATTATAGACATTTGAGTTATGGATAATTTTGTTAATCAATATTTATGATTGGCCACAAATTATTGTTCTATCTTTCCAGTCGGATTCACGTAATTGCTTTGGCAATAAACTGACATTATTATAATTTTTTGACAACGATGTAATGAGAAGTAGCAGACAGTAATATTATGTGCATTCACTTCTTTTGAATTTATGTGATAAATCACACAGCAAACATGTCTATATAGTGTGCAATTTACATACATCTATTTCCTGTCCTTGACACATAACAGCACTTGAAACATTTGTTTTACCATTTCAATACATTATTCATTGAAATTTATGATCAAAGGCAAAGAGCTACACACTGACAGAATCATTATCAAAAGATATAAAGAATTATTTCCTCATTTGTAACATCTAATGCTGTCCCAAAATGTACAAGCAAGCTATACACTGAGAACTTAAAACACATATTGCAATCGACAAGCATATATACACAGCAGGAAAAAAAATTCAATGCTGATTTCAAGAAATGTACACCACATTGCTACAAAAGATGAGATGAAAGTAAAAGATGAAGGAAACCAAAGTCTTGATATGAGGGGATGATTCATTATAGATTCCTGCAAATGAAAATATAATTCTTTGAACAGCAAAACCTAAAAGAACTGAAATAATTATGTGACACGAACTGAGTGTTATACAAAGAATAACAGAGTATGTAAATGTATAAACAAATATTATTTGTGCTGAAGGTTACAGTATTCTTTATCACATCTACCACTCACAAACATTCAATAAGTGTGTATAGACAACAAGGTACAGTGCACATTGTTTACAATATAGTAGAATACTTTATTTTCGTTTGGAGCAATATTTCCTATTTTTTGGCTCTCTGTTTTCAATTGCGAATTCAAGATGGATTTACCAACACCTTCAATTCATCTCTTCATGAGTCAATGAGTATAATCGCCAAGAAGATTTAAATAAACTGCAAGCAGATTTTGGTTTTGATGATTTTCAGTGAGAACTGAGGTACATTCCTTTGAAAATAAAGTATTCTACAGTGGGTACACTACAGCTGAAAATATTGCAGAGCAAGCCACACAAATACAAAAGACAACACAATATTAGACTATACACCAAACAGAGAACACAAGTGGAATTGTGTTGATTAGTCTACCTGTAACAGATGCAGAGATACTAGCTGACATTTCATCATAGACAGAGGAGAGGATGGGATAGGATGAACACTGCTTCAATGGACTACCATTGACAGTATACAGACTAGAAGCCACAGATCTCACAGGACTGATGGGTGATTTTTGTGGACTACTACTATCTTGACTAGCTGTACCAGGACTTGAAGCATTGACAGTGAAGAGACTAGAAGTGATAGATCTCAGCGGACTGACTGGTGATTTCTGAGGACTACTACTATCTCTACCGGTAGTCATTGCCACACTAGAAGCTAGGGATGTCTGTGGACTACTATTATCTTGAACTTTAGCAGGACTGGAAGAATTAACAGCAAAGATACTAGAAGCAACATATCTCACAGGACTGATGGGTGAGTTCTGTGGACTATTATCACAACTAGCTGCAGCAGGACTGGAAGAAGTTAGCTGACTGCTTATTATACAGTTGTGACTAGTGTTACAAACAGTGAAGGCAGTAGAGGTAGTAGAAGAGATGGCTGTATATGTGTTGTCAGGGTGCTCATAGTCATAGTATTCAGAATGGTCTACATCTTCTAGGTCAGAACTTGTCTCCTCGTCTTTCATGAATGAAGATTAGGATAAAAAGTTGGGTGGAAAATGATGGTTAGAATGCAATAAAGGTGTCAGACAAAGATACAGATCTATTATAACACACAGTTACTGAGATACAAAATCTATTATAATACACACAATATCAGTCACACACACATGCCATGCTATATATTTGACCACAATCCTTGTTGATATGAGACATTTAAATCTATCTATCTACATGTATCTACATGAGTTGCAAAAGTGCTAGTCAGTTAACAGTAAACATGATCAGTTGTCCTATTTGTGACTTGTCCTCCAAGTCATATTTTTTCCTATGTTCAGCTTCAGTGATAAGCAATACCTATATGTTTGTTTTGTCACCATCAAAGTTGTGTAATGCTAGTTTTGGGTATCTTCTGATTGACTGAGTGACTGACTATTTCTTTCTGAGTCTAGTTCTATGTTATCATGCTCTTACACTACTTTAGATGTGAGAAAAGTTATGTAATAAAATCACTTTCATTGTACGATGCAAAAAATTACTGAAAACTGTCTTAACTATTGAAATGTCATTCCTAATTTAGTGCTTACCTGATGATTTAGGAGATTTCTTGCTAGATGTATCGTCATGATTACTAGCTGCCAGCATGTCTGGCATCTCTATGCTTCCTCCTTGTGACTGCATTTCTTTAGGTTTATCCTTAGCGGATGGATATGCCATCATCATCATGCCTTCATACTTCTTTTGTTTGCTTGAGTCACTGGAGTTGATCTTCAAAGGCATTATTGTATGATAGTGTTTGATTAAAAGAGGTTCTATCCTATATGCCTGCAGAAAATCAGAAAATTACAACAACAGAGAAGAAATGTTATAGATAATAAATGTGGTTTAGCTCTGAAAACAGCACATCATCAAGGCACCAAATGAAAGGTTGTTGCAGCAAAAATATTAGGTTCTAATGTTGTTATCAAAATAAACAATATTAACTAAATTGATATTCACAAAAGTTAATACAGTTTTAAAGACTTTCCTAATATAAAACAACATATTCTCCTGTACTCACCACTGGGTCTGCTGGATGATAGATGTTAAAAAGTCTTTTACACTGAGATTTTGGAAGGATAATGTCTTGTTTGCCTCTACCCTGTGGACGTATTCCTCTCATTGATAGAAACACTGCCAGAGGGGAACCCAGACAGAACAGATTCTCAACCTGCAACAATTAACAATATTCATATTAGAAAGACTCTCATGAAAAATTACCTTCAATAATACTTTTTATAAACATAGTATAGAATCTGATCACCTTTTTTTCAGCAATTTTTCTGACTGAGAATAAAGTGCTACTCTCAAAATAAGTCTTTTCTTTCATGATAATCTTTCCTTCTTATCCATGCTCAATAAGATTAAAATCCGATGTAGATGTCGGCTAATCGTTCATTGCTATTTTACCTTCGTTATTTTGCCTGAATTGACCTTCTTGGTACATGTTTACATTTTTTAGCCTCATCGCCTCCTCTACATCTGAGATGGCACCCATTCAAACAAATTTCTACTCAGTGAGAGACACACAGCCGATCAAGTTGCGTCTTACTTGGGGTAGGTAGTTTTTTATTTTATTTTATTATATATTTTTTTCATGTGTGAGTGTCTAGTTTAGGTTTTCCATTGTTTTCCAAATGGTCTCTGTGTTGGTTATTTCTTCCTATCAGATGTATGGCCATTACAGTTGGAAGAAGAGTTTTAAAGTATCATTTTAAGTTGATGACAGTTTCCGCATCCACTATTTCTTGTGAGACTTCACAATTTCTGTGATTTTATTATTTTTCTCTTCAATACATAAAAATAAGTTTCGGATCGGCAGTGAAAAGCTTGTTGTCAAGTAACCGGAACCAAACAATTATTATATAACTTACTTTAAAATTGAGAATAGGCATTCTGGCAACAGCTGCAACTTGGTTGGTACTCAATAACTGTGATTCCAATTCATCCACTCTGAAAAAATAAATGACAAAGAATTGTGACATTGTCTGCACATACAGGTAAACCAGCGAGGGATTGCCAAACGACTATGTGTATCATGCACATTTTATGAGATAAGATTTAGAGAGATAAGAAAGAGGCTTCCCACAGACCACTCATTACAAATATAAACAACTCCACATTCCTGCCGACAAGCAGGCACTGTATGTGTACAGACATATCACTTGTAACTTTGAATCAATACACATGTATGTGTCAAAATCTGAACCTGTAATGCAATAACTTTCAATAGCTTGTTTGTTCCAAGGACGATGTCTGTGTGTCTGTGTATCAGTAGGGGTTGGTTGATGTTGTTTATATTTGTATTGAGTGGTCTGTGGGAAGCCAGTTTCTTATCTATCTAAATTGTTCTTAGGGAACATAAAATGTGTATGATACGCACAGTTGTTCGGCGATCCCTTGCTATTTTACCTGTATGATAAGATTGCTGTTCATCCACTCTCATATGCTTGAATTGATCAAAACAACACACTTATGTTGCGTAGTAATCTACATCTAAACAAGATTTTTACATGTCTCTGTCAATACAGTGAATTCAGTTTTCTGTCCACTGGAATTTGGTATGTGTTCTTTTTTTCTTGAAATAACTAAATAAAATAACTAAATATTACTTTTAAAAACTAAATACATATTTAACTAAATAAATGAACAAACATATAAAAAAATAAAATAAATGAATGAATGAATAATGAAGGAATGATTAAATAATAAATAACTTCAATGCAAAATAACAGTTACAAAGTTTGACTTTACAAAGCCTTCCTTGCATTGACATGGAAATTGATGAAAAATACATAATTCATGAACAAATTGGAAGTATGTAATCTGTTATCTGAAAATAAAATTAATTTCGATTAGTCAACAGATGTTTTTCAGGATATCAATTTGTATTGAAATTTCTAATAACAAGTGAAATGAGATGAGTATAAACTGTCCCTTCTGCTGGAAAATTCATTGTATTTCTTGCCTCAATATTAAGGAACCAGTAGTGAGATTAGCATTGACGTGATACAGTCCTAAAAGGTCATGATTATTTATTTATAGATGCTAGAAAGCTAAAATAACTGAGCAATCTGAGGTGAGATGAATCAGAATAGTGAACTCTAAAGACTACAATGAATATGAAGTAGCAGTGATTGATTTGGGCTGACATTTACATCTCTCTATAGACATATAAGGCCTGTGGTGAATACTAAGTGTGGTGTCCTGACTACTTAATTAATTATTTTGAAATCATATAGATTGTAACAGCTTTAAAGTAATAAATGTACCGGTGAGTATTAAGGTTGTGTGAGATGAGATCTAAAATAACATAGGCACTGAAAGCTTTACGGGGTATTATGAGTTAATCACGAAGACATTTATATTCATATAGCATTAACTATTGAATAATTCTTTATGGAGTTCAAGCATGCTAAAAGACATTTAGAGAAAGCGTTACAACGAATGTAAAATTTGAAATACGCTTTGTAACTATGACAGAACTCCTACAAAGAGATATCAACACATAATCATAACTGCAATACACATGATAATCTAAAGCTTGTGAAAATGTTAAAAATTTCATGTTTTCCATGAAAAATTGAGTAGTTTGAACAGTTTTCTGCAGTCTGTCTCCGATGTCTATTTGTTGGGTAACTAAATTTTCATTAAAGTATTATTACTGAAACAGTGTTAATTTTACAACATATAAACAGACTGGTATGATACACTATAAATACAATACACAAAGTGAGGCTATGAATATTATTATCCATTTTATAAAAAATCATACCCGAAATTAATCTGTCTGAGAAAGTAATTTGACTAAAATCTTAACCCCATACAGATGGTCTATTGTACAAGTACATACCAATACATGTACTCACATCTACTACAGATAGTTATTTCTGTTTTCTCATTAAACAGTCAAAGTTATGAGTTCTTGTACTTGACAAAATTTGGACGAGACAATCCTGACTACAAAAAGTGATGGATTAAGAAGAGAGACATAAGTATCGATTTCAAGTGTTTGAACTTCAGAGCATATGTGTGTACTTCACACAGTCTACATTATCAGATGTGTGTGTGCAAATAAAGAGACAAATCAATATCTCTAGTGATTAAACTTCAGAATTACCCTTCAGGGGCTTCACCTTTCATTTCCCAATGAAAAAAAGAAGATAACAATTTATTACCTTTTTCTGAGACTGTTGAGTTCTTGTGCAAGTGCTTCATGCTGTGGATCAAGTTCGTCTATATCAGGATGTTTCCCCTGTTCATGCATCAGATACTGGTCATATAGATGAATTGGATTCCATCCTGTGATGATGTCATATGTTATAACACTACCTAGAGAATGGGATATGACAGACACCTTGCCATTGTTTGCTTCAAACCCTTCATTTCTCTCACAAAACATTTTGTACAGTCGGTTCAGTTCTGATTGTAATCCTCGCACAATCTGAAATATAACATGACAATATCATGTTACAAGATAAATTCTGAGGAAAACTCATTTGTGTACATTTTATGGTAAACATTATATACTTCAGTCAAAAAGGCCTAAGGTGAGTATATCAAATGTTTGCGTGTGGGAGTGATGACATGTCTGATGATGACAGCAATAGCATGCACAGTAAACATTTATTCATGAATGACATGTCTTCTCATAACATCCTATCCACATCTGTAATCTAAAACATTATTCACATGTCTGCAAGCTATTTCATTTACATGTGTATGTAGGTAGATGTGGTAGTTTTACCAAAATTGCTTTTGAATGATAGACGGTACATAGAGGCAGAAGCTGGGAAGCCTTGACTTAAACATAAGATTTCTAAGTATGAATTATTAACATTATAAAAGATTATCTCTTCAAATCTTATAATAAGATACTATTTTTATAACACAGAAATGTTAGGTGAGTACATATTTAATGATGATTGCATAGACTTTTGATTGAGGAACAATTTTTCAACTTATATTCATATAAACTTTAAAGGAGTTCTACGTTTTACAATTCAAATGAAAATTTTGATGTGCATAGGATTTAAAAAAAAATTGATATAAAAATATTCAAAACTTTATATTAAAATGAATGTACCTTTTTATATATGTACATTATATTAATTATTCAGAATTTCAAATGATATCTTGAAAAGTTACCAAAAGTTTCATTGTAATATACAAGGAAGGCAAGGTTTAGCACCTACTTCAGATCTGTACAAAGGACCAGTATAGTACATAATATCCATTGCACTTGAGTTGAGAACAGCACGTAGACCTCTCAGTCTATGAGGTGTAACTGCCTCTACCATGTCACCATCCAACCTGAGTTTGGATCGCCACTCAACAGGCAGAAATTCTACCCTTTTAGTACACATGGGATCAAAGAGGCTTGGAAGATGTTTGTTGATCATTTTGTTGGATGTTGCTCTCAAACTGTACGGAAATGGAAAACATGGAATACACCTGAACTGGAGCAAGAAACTTTACAATCAAAGTGGGGGGTGGGTATATATCAGTTCCTACGTGCTACAACATAATGTGATTGTGATGAACCTTGTTAAATACTCTTGGAAACTTAGGTAAATTTTACTCACTTATTCCTCTCTTTTAACAAATAAACCCTCATTATTGTGACAATTTATGTAAGGACAATTCTTTTATACATATGAAGGTTTTAGTTCACATTTTGTTCCTTATGTAATATGTTTTATAAAGTTGTTGAAAACATGCTTTGGTAAGTGATAATATAAAATATCACCTGACAAATTGTCTACATCTTATAATGCATCTTATCCTAAGGATGTAGCCTTAATCAAATGTCCTTATCATGACGTTTGAAAAATGTTTATTGCAGATATTCAGTACAAGAAGAGAAAAGAGTTTGGGAAATTAGTTTGCTAAAATAATGTGCCCTATAATTTATGACTAAACTGAAATATCATGATTGTATTTGTTTGGATTAGGTACTAGACTGGAAATCAAGCAAGCTGATATTTTTATCATCTACTCAATGGATTCAAATCATGAAAGAATGGCATTATCCATTTCACATACATATTGTATGGTTATTTTATTCTAATAGTTTTTCTTCTTTATTTTCAGACATCAGTTTGCTGTCATTTAAGTGCATTTATACTCAGCAAGGAACATAGAAAAAGATGTACTTGGAATCTAATGTCACAAAACAAGGAAAATGCATGAAATAGTTGACAATGTAGTCCTTCAAACATGTTGAAGGCATACATGTATCAATAACATCTTTGTTTATATGATATTAAATTGTTTATAAACAGATGTCAAGAATGTACTTATTTTAATACTCACTCAGCACAACTCTTGACAATGCTGCTAGAATCCATCTTCTGACCAATACCATGAACAACAAACACTAGATGTGATATAGGAGGTGGTTTGTCATCTAATGCAGCTTCCAAACAATATCCACGCCTTAGCCTGGTACCACTAGATGAAGCTGATTATCAAATCAGGTGAAATACAAACGTAATCAATGGAAAATATGCTTTCATCAATTCGTATGGAAAAATTCTACATTGTATGTGTCAAAAAAACATCAAAAATCTTGAAATATTAATAGGTAATATCTTTCTACTTCACTTATATACCAATCCTAAGACATTTACATTTTTCTATATTGTAAATAGGACAACATAGAATAAATGTTAATGTGTACCGATGTAATATTTATGGAAGTAATTGCAAATTTCTCAAGTTGTACACGCATGTGAGAAATGTAAAACACACAACAAATCTAAGGGAAACACAAGAATTAATACTACATCCAAAGAAATATTTTATCTAGTAATTTCTGGTAAACTACATATTAAAAGTATGACTTACATTTTGATAATCCAAAACTAGTACCAATGGATCTGGCTAACTTGGATCTCGTAGTGTCACTGTACAGGAATACATCCTGTATACTGTTCCAGTCAACATGTGTATCTTTCATTTTGAGGTGATGAAGTACTGAAATTAAAACATAAACCAGTCATTATCTAAAACTGACATTATCTGACAAACTGCTATATGTCCAATTTTTTTATAAACAAAACAAAACAAAACAAAACAAAACAATAGGTTTGAATGTATGCATAATTATATTTACATGTTATTCTAATTCAAGTGTTAAAAGTTGGAAGTAAATATTGAATTTATTTTTATTATTAAAATCACTAGATGTCATCATTATTTTGTAACTAAAGGTGTCGATGAATAATTTTTGACAGAGTGGTATTAACAAAAATAGTCATTCAAAAAGCCTCCAAGAAAAACATTCATTCAAATGAAAATGACATTACTTTCTCTCAGAATTTGTCAGGAATTTGTAACTTCAGCGTACATATTATCTGCTTCATATCAGCTAGTCACAACAATATAGTGGTTGGTTATTTTGTCTAGATTCATAGTGTAATTTACATAATAGTCAAGCTAATTTTGTCGACCTCATCCCTGGTTGTATAACATTAAACAAGGTGGTACCAATCCATACAATTCATGGATTAACGAAGGACGCATGTATAGTGTACAAACTCATTCTGAATCGACAGTTATGATAAAAATTTCATGTTTAAGAAAATTACACCTTGTTGAATTATCATAATTATCAATGAGGAGTCAAAGGGCATATGAATTAATAGTAATGGAATTTATTCAAGGACTTTGATTAGAAGGAAGGCAGCATATGGTACCTTAAAAATAACCCTACATTAAGTCTGTTTGACTTCATTCCAGACAACCTGTTCTCATGCAATTATTAAATGCACCAGATGGACTGAAGTAATGGTACTTTGGTGAATTCAGAATGTCTATTTTATCATTATGGCTGTGATTGTCATGTGACAATAATCATTACACATTGTGTGTATCTTAAATAATCATGAATGTTATAACACATTGGTATTTTTTTTTTTAATTGTACATACATGTGGAAACCTATGCTGAGACTTATAGCAAGTTTTCATAAATATATATTTTCAAGTGAAAAAGCCCATATGAATAAAGTTTTATAATTTCTCATACCTGAAATAGCATTTTACCTCATGCTATAGGGTCAAAAATAGAACAAGATGGTTGACGTATTCTCAAGTGTACATAGCAATGTATGTGTAGTGCATGGAGTGGAAATTATGGTGTCACAATCAATCAAATTATTATTTTCATGATGCAACTATGTTTTAAAATTCTATTTCAGGTAATGAAAACTGTTTCTATTCATTTATTCATTTTCTATTTATCTTTTGATTTACTGCATTTGAGTCATTGTGTGATTTAGAACAGTTACATAAACTTTAGGGTTAAAGGTACACATTTTTAAAATGCATGCTTACACATGTTATCCAAGTATATCGCATACAAACATATTCATACATAGTGACAGTGATAGGGACTTAATTATTGAGATTGTTGCATAAGCAATGCAAATTAAGCTTCTTCATGATTGGTCTTCAACCAACTCTGTTTTTACTTTCCCCAGTAAAACTTACTTCTTGCGACTTATGAAAAAAATTTGTGAAAAAAATAATTTGCTTTTTCAGTGATAAGGCAGCAGACACTTACTTGGTTTATTTCCCTTTATGTTGAGTGTTTCAGGTGGATTATGCTTATTCTGTCCCCGAAATTTTTCAAGGTGTCCTTCTTCTATCCCATTTGCTAGACTTTCCTCTAAAGGTTGCAATGTTGCATCATAGAACCATGTTCCTCGCATAACATCAACTGCTTCAGCTAGACAACAATAAAACACAACTTAGATATGAATAAGCAATGATAAAAAGAATGACAAGAGTAGAATTGTGATGGATAACACAAATCAGCTTTATGTTATGGGGCCTAACTCTGAACTACCCCTAACCCTAAATATCATTCCTTTGTATAACCAAAGTTTAAAGAACATACATTGTAATAGTGATTCCTTCCACAACCCCCAACCCCGACTTTAGGACCACTTGCATATTGTCATTTTTGTTAAATTAGTTCAAATGTTCTAAAAAGGGCATGCCATTTCAGTTCTAAATGTAATATATCAGTACCCAGAGTACTATAATCTGGTATTAGGGCTGCAGGCTGTCTGAACTAAAATAATTACCATCATTCTGAACTAATAATGCAGAAATAAGTGAACCTGAACAGATAATTTTGAAATAAGAAAAAAAAATTGACACATTTCTAGACAAATTTAGTACATGTATACAGACATCTCAAAGTATTACTAAATTACATATCTGTAAATTAATAATGAATTGTTAATTTTTCATAATTGCTTTTGTCCATTGCTTTACTAGCATATATGTTATTGAATATGTGTATGTTCCCTACACCAGATTTAAGATACATGTTATGATGTACATATTTCTGGAAAGTTAAATATCACAGTAATTTTTTCCATGTACTATGTGTCAATATGCATTATAAGCTTGAACTAAAAAAAATAATAACAGTTTCATACCACATAATGTCTGCATTTTAAATTACTCATAGAATTACTTGTGTATATAGATAGAGTTACATTTGAACAACATTTGTGCAAAATTTCACTCAAATTACAGTAATATTGTATAACATCTTTCCATTTTCACCCTTCAGTTGTTTTTTGTAATGGTCAGGAAGCATACTTTACTCTACCATAAATTTTAAATGAATGAATGAATGATGGCAACAAATAATACAATGTGTGCTGTGTTGACTGAATACCATTATCAAAATTAATGAGACAGCTGAACAATTACACAAAATATGAAGAGTGAATGCAAAACTAGCGCCACAATCATAACGGTTAGAATTTCATCAATTATCTCATTTATCTTGTCTGCAACATCAGCTTACGGTAGCTTTAATATCAAAATACCATTAAATTTCATGACCATTTGCTATTAGAAAATACTTATATATAATCATAGCATTGATAGTGGAGTAAAAATATTATCTCTAAATTGCAAATAAATAATTAATTACATCAAGTATTAATATTAAAGTTGGCCGAGTCTGGTGGCTAGGGAGAAATTCCCTGCTCTAAAATATGTTTGAAAATATTATGCAAAGTATGCAAGTCAGCATACATAAAAATATGCCATTTGAAATTAACTATCAAGATATACAAAAAAATATATAAATAAATAAATAAAATTTTTTTTAGCTTGACTTCAATATACTCACCTTCCCAGTATATTGGGTAACATTTTTTCGAGACAACATCAACTTCATAAAGACCCCCTCTGACAATAATCATGTCAACATTGTCATCATTTTTTGCGCTATGAAAATGGATTTGTCTGTACTTCCATTCAATTTGTAATGAGTCATAACCAATAAAATGGCTCCATTTTCTATCTTCTTTCGATTCTCTGTAATACCAACGAACCTCACCGGCATTCAGGTCTTGCACTATGTCTGTAGGTTGTTGGAAATTGATTTTAGTTTTTGCCGGCAATTCAATCGAAGACTCTACTTCAGTATTTCTGTCGTCTGCTTTATTATCTTCCTTTTCTTGGTCTTCACCTTTCTCCTCACTCATATCACTTGGTTCATCTTTTTCAAGTTTTTCTTCTTCTTCTTCTTCCTCTTCTTCTTCCGTACTATCTTCAATGACAATAACATCATGTTCCGCTACTGCCTCCGATATTGTTAATTTCCCGGCCGCAACTTCTCGTAGTTCTTCCCCCTGCACCTCCACTTCAACGGGTATGACTTCGTCGTCATCATCATCGTCTACGATAACAACGTCATCACTGCTAATGCTATCAATTTCTTTGCACGGACTGCTATTTTCTCCACTGACGTCCACCTCCATCGTGGCGTCCGTTGATTCCATCGAGTCGTCCTGAACATAGTCATCTTCTCTGGTCGCTTGATCTCCTGGAGCCGGGTAATCCATCTTTCGTCTTAAATGAACTCAGGTATTCATTCCTACCCTTCCAGCACACACCCACCTGCTGATACCGATAATCGCGATCGTTCGCAAAATTTTATCCGTCTCGCGTATGTGAACTTTGACCCCTTATTGAAATCGCGTCGTGTGCGAGGTCTCCAATCATACACCTGCAGATGGCTCTAATATATTTTGTAAAGCTTTGTGTGAGAACAGAACAGTGTACAAACCATTTCCAGTTATATCTAGTTGGTAGAGGGTAAAGAAATCGAGAATATTGACATCGAAATGGAAAGTTTTATGTACGAGATTTAACGTGACTAGCATTTCTGCACATGCGCTCACGTTGTAACTTTCGTCGTGTGCTGCAATCCTGTAGCGTATTACATGTTATAAAGTGTACTATATATTTTTTAAAAGAAGCGTAGACTATTTTAATGGATGGTGGAAATACGAGTTTACTTGTCTCTGATTTCACGATTCGTGTTTATCATATACGTTTGGAAGTGGTGCGGGCTCTTTGACCTCTCATGAGTAATAACTACACCAAGTTGTGACCAAGACAACTCTGAAGTTTTACATTTGAATTCTGAGTCTTTACTGGTGTGCTGCTTTTAAATACAGTTTTAATTAGTTTGTGTATGGTAAGTGGAGTAGAAATAGTAAAACACCGTGACATTACTAATAGATCTATACTGATTTCATTCAAATTCATGATATGATTGTTATATTTACACTAAATTACAGGTGTTAATTAGTTAGTAGATATGTAAATTATTTAATATATATTATAATTTAAAATATTTCTTACTTACCCTCATCATGGTTCGTCATTACATTTTCCATCTTAATGCTCAGTGGGTCATGCACTGTGCATCTTCTGAGATGTTTACAAAGAGTTGACACAAAAATTAAAAGTTTTGTGTGTTTTTTCAAGCACCAAGTGTAATTTCACGGTGTATCTTGGTTTGATCTGTTCTCACATACCAATTTGCTTCACTTTCTGTCCTTTGCTTCTCAGTAAACATTCCATTGTGTTGACTGTGGGGTACCCCAGACATGGGCACATGACTTGGATGACAGTGATTTTACTGAACAAAAAGGGATAGAAAGAGAAGCAAATCAGTACAAGAGAACAGATCAAACCAAGATATACCTTTTGATTACAAATGATGCTTGAAAAACCAGAAACAATTTTGTGTCAAATTCTTGTTTGTAAACATCCCAAAACATATGCGCCCTGGAAGATACACTGCACATGTCCCCAGTGCTTTAAGAATAATCAATGTATGATTTAGTAATTGCAAAACTATAGTCAGAGGCAACACTGACCTGAGTACACCCCTCTTCAGGTCAAGTCCATGTAAAAGACAATAGCCGTGGCAAGATTAGGGGTATGTACTGAGTCAGGTATGTTTGGAGGGTCTGAGAATGGAGTCACGCTGACCAAATATACTTCAGAACTCGATCAAGTCAGAGTTGCCTTAGGCAAATGACAACTATACTAGTTTTATGTACTATCTATGAAATATATATCAAATCACATTTATTTAACTTAAAATGGAAATAATAATATTGAACTCTCATGCTTTCTTCATTACTCCAGCATCATCATGTGGCAGATAATATTGGCAGGTGCCAGAACATATGCACCGTACATCACATTCCCAGTTGCCCTTGTTGTGGGAGTTATAGGATACAACATTGAAAGTTTTATTCGAGGTGACAAAAATAAAGGACCACAGACAAACCAGATAGTAGAGAAAAGGGAAGAGAGGCAGCTGGAAGAACTAAGCAAAGATGATTTAACGCAAGTTTCGTCTCTTAAAGAGTACAAAGGCAACCCAAAATTTCTCTATGAGAAAACACTACGAGCTGAGAGAAAAGATTAAAAAGAACACACTTTGCACCAGTTAACAGTGGTTGGAATTGTCTATGTAAAGTCATATCTGGCATGAGAGACAGTTCTATGCTAGAAAAGCCAGAATATCAGTTGTTGGTGGTAACTGGATATTTGTGACCATGGGATGTATGGACTTTTTTTTTGAATAGTGAACAGAGATGTGACTCTTTGAGATTTGATAAAGTTATGAGACATGGATTGTGTGACCCTGAAATATTGACACCAGTTTTGCACTTGAAGGAATATGAAATTTAGCAACTTAATTATATTTGCAACAATTTTGAGCATTTGTTGAAATTATATTCACCACACAATGTAATGAAATGACATATCTAATGACTTATTTCCACAACAATTAGCGGAGTGAAAATGTGATTGCAATATTTTTCTGGCAAAAAAGTTTTCCAATAAGATATAAGTGGTAGAGAGCGGAACAGATGATAGCTTTGCAACATTCTGGTTTATGGTATGTTTTTAACCAAAGTCTGGATATTTCACAATATTCCAACTATGTTCACAATACTAAACCATATGTTCCCTTTCAGTGCTGTTAATTTGGCTATTTCATGTCCTGAAAATACACATGAATGTCAGCTAAATACTAGTATAATGTTGTTGCAATCCAGATGAAAAAATTGCCAAAAATTATAGGTTCTTTTCAGCCTGTGCATTTACTGCTGGAATTAGTAAATATCAGATAGTGACGTTCTCACCTTGTTGTGAATCTTGTCCTCATTCAACTGTGTAGAAAATTACCATCATATATAGTGGCTTGGTAATTTCTTTGACACTTTTAAAAACAAATAAAATAAAATGAAATGGTGAATGAAAATATTGTCATGATTTTTACTTTATTTCTAAATGGATATCCCTATTCCAAACCATTTCTATAAATCGTCACTGTATTTTTGTGAAACAATATCTGGTGTTTCCCTTTAGAAATACATTGATCATAATATGATACAGAAACTGGAAAATTACCAAAGTTTTGAGTAATATGTTGTACAGTTTTTGTTAGGGTTTATTGACATACAATACAAACCACTTCAGTAACTGATAGTTTTGGTTTCCATCGATTGTTCCTGAATGTAATACCATAGAAAATACTGATATGGTTTACAATGAATATGTTTCAGTTCATGTTTTGAAGTTGGCTTCATTTTGTAATTCTTCAGTATGAAATAGAAATCATAGTTCGCAGTAGTAGCGGCATGTGGATTACCCCTTTACCCTAGCGTGTTCAAAATAAGAGTGGCCAATGCATACTGTGGCTTGCAAACATTTGTAGAAATTTGTCACTCCTTTGATTCCACTGTATCATCATAAAACCACAAGCCTCTTTATGGCCTGTTGCATCAGAGGAAAAATTATACTCTGACTTGCGAGAATGATTCCACTCTTGCATTTACACATACCAAGTAAGGCAGGTGTACAGAATGATTCCACCATCGCATTTACACATACCAAGTAAGGCAGGTGTACAGAATGATTCCACCATCGCATTTACACATACCAAGTAAGGCAGGTGTACAGAATGATTCCACCATCGCATTTACACATACCAAGTAAGGCAGGTGTACAGAATGATTCCACCATCGCATTTACACATACCAAGTAAGGCAGGTGTACAGAATGATTCCACCATCGCTTTTACACATACCAAGTAAGGCAGGTGTACAGAATGATTCCACCATCGCATTTACACATACCAAGTAAGGCAGGTGTACAGAATGATTCCACCATCACATTTACACATACCAAGTAAGGCAGGTGTACAGAATGATTCCACCATCGCATTTACACATACCAAGTAAGGCAGGTGTACAGAATGATTCCACCATCGCTTTTACACATACCAAGTAAGGCAGGTGTACAGAATGATTCCACCATCGCATTTACACATACCAAGTAAGGCAGGTGTACAGAATGATTCCACCATCGCATTTACACATACCAAGTAAGGCAGGTGTACAGAATGATTCCACCATCGCATTTACACATACCAAGTAAGGCAGGTGTACAGAATGATTCCACCATCGCATTTACACATACCAAGTAAGGCAGGTGTACAGAATGATTCCACCATCGCATTTACACATACCAAGTAAGGCAGGTGTACAGAATGTAACAACTTGGGAATTGATTTGTTGTCCAATTGTCGAAAATGAAGACAAATTAACTTTTCAATAAACAACGCTTTTCAAGTCAGCTTAGACATGGGTATTAAATAGAGTAGAACTAGAAGGGCCCAATATATTGATGCATCATTTTAGCTGTATAGCCAGGATATCAGATCCACACAGGACTATACCTTCATAAAGATTTTATAGCTGCTTTGGTAGTTTTATTATGATTGATTCAGAAATAAATTTGCAACCAATTCAAACAAAATTTGACAGAAGTTTCTTTATTAGATTACAAAATTCTCCATCTTTAAATAAAGTGTTCTGAGATATAAAAGATCAAATTGTCTCGATCAAAAACATTCTGCAAGCATACAGAATGATGAGGACAAGCTCAGCAGAGTCAGTCTATTGTTTCATCTCTCCTGGTACTAATACTAAGTACTCTCTTAGTGAGGAAATAATGGAGAAGACATGTAGTTTGCTTTACCTTAACTAATGTATTAAGTATTGTATGTTGTAATTCATTTCTGCCAAAACTGTCCTCATCTACAAAGATACATGTCATCCAGATGATGTCATCAATGGGCAAAATGTAAACAGTTTTACTTTTAGTGCATTTAATATCTGACAGCAGTGTCTAAGAACCAAATCTTACGTTGTATATATTCAATACTTCTTATTATAATACGGTAGTCTGTCAACTGGGTCTGTAGAATTTAGAAGCTAAAATTTACAGCGTTTTGGAAAACTAAAATTCAAATGCATCATCATCATCATCATCTTCCTCCTCCTCAATCTCTGACTTTGAATGGTGAATAGTCATTGCACCAACACAAACATAACAGTTTCTTCCAAGAAATGATTTGTTAAAATATTTTCCAATATATGATTCTGCCTTTGTATCAATGTACATTTCTTCTGTGTCATACTGGAGTGTCTCACAAGACAGAGTACAATTATCACCTCTCAATTTCATGACATTTTTGATGAAGTTCTCTTTCTTTCTCTCATGATCAATGACTGTGATGTTTACAAAATGGGGTTCTTCATCAAAACAACACTCATGGTAACTACCCTTGGGTGCATCTGTGGTTTTTCCAATCAGTCCATATTGTTTCTTTTCTGATGTGATGAGAATTCCATGAAAATAACTACCATCTTCCAGAAAACATAGTGTTGCAATTCCATCAATGGTCTTTGGCATGATGCTGAAAAATATTAGAAATGTGTTGCTTTTGAACTTGTAAATCTAGATTCCCAAATAACAAAGTGTGTCTTGATTACAATAACAGCAACTGAATATAGATCAATTTAAATTTTTTCAAATTTGTCAAACATATATCTGCAGTTTCCACTTTCACAGAAAACTATTTGAAAGTCATCATCATCATCATCATCATCATCATCATCATCATCATCATCATCATCATCATCATCATCATCATCATCATCATCATCATCATCATCATCATCATCATCATCATCATCATCCAAAATGCCAAATATATGAAACTACAAATGAACACTACACATGCACAAAAAGTGGAATTTTGATACATATCTGCATCATACCATGATTTATTTAAAAAGTTGTATATAAAGTGTGTACACAATGTATTAAATTAAAGTTATAATGATGAACGAGAAAAAGCATCCTGATACTATGATCTGACGGCAGCTAGGGTGTCTTTTGATACCGTGTAAACATGCAAGGATACTTGAAAACTCTTTTATGGAACCAATGCCTTGCTTACCTGTCTAGTACTGTATTTCAAGTTCGCCTTGCCTAGCCTGTTGATAAACCACACAAACAGACAGCTGGATGTGGCAGGTCATAAGGTCAAAATCGTGCGCATGCGTACCTACTTGATTTGCGACAGGCAGCCATATTTGATTTGTTGAAGAGCTGATAGACCGAAAAGTGGCTGTCGAAGAATAGCCTGCAAATATCGTTTATTTGCCGTTGAACATTTCACAACTTCGGAGAAACTTACATAGGTAAGGCTTTCTCACGTTTTCATTCATAAATATCCTCATTACCAATGTTAAAAAACATTATTTTCGTGACATGATAGTTGATACATGTTGTTGGTGTGAGACTGAGAATCTTGGCTTGACAAGCGTGTCCAAGTGAATTAATCAGAAGCATGTTTTAATATTCTATCGATGCAGGACTTTAAAAGCATGTTTTAGTTGTACATGATATTATTGAGGTATGTGTTTAGCCATTGTATACTGTATTATGAATGTTATTTATGTATATAGCGCCACCAAGTGTCATCTTTTGAAACAACAAATACAATACCCATGTAATATGTGTATCATACTATCAACCAAAAATTGCTGTTACTAGCCCATGTTAATACCATGTCAGAAAACGAAAGGTATTGAAACAATCATCTGACTGTTTGTGTGTCTGTACACATCCTTTTGTTATCACCCACAACCATAAGACTTGGCCCACTGTGACAGTATAGGGCAAGTAGTCCAAGATGACAGGCTGACTGGCTGGAGTAAGCTTAGCTCTGGACATATGCACTATGATAATGCTGACACATCCCTGTTCCTCACAAAGGATCCTCCCGCAAGGAAAACGCAAGACTGTGCATTGTTTTCATGTGCAAAGATTTTTGGTAACAAGGCCACCCATACCCTTGCTATTGACTATAAACATGATAAAAAATACTGTAAATCATTAAATTCAACCTACAT
Source organism: Glandiceps talaboti (assembly GCF_964340395.1). NCBI lineage: Eukaryota > Metazoa > Hemichordata > Enteropneusta > Spengelidae > Glandiceps > Glandiceps talaboti. The sequence goes on along the minus strand of NC_135550.1, from coordinate 25,793,712 downwards.
CTTGTCTATTGTCATTTCTTGTCTAATGTTCACTCGAGTTGCAAAACAGACAACTAAAAGTCATGCAAATAGACTAGCTCAATGTTTCCCATGCACACAATCTTGTGCACGTTTACTCTGTGGTCTTATCGTCCGATGGGGAAATCAAAATTCAAAATCCCTATTCTCCTGGATTCAAGGCAACTTATTCATTTGTACTGAAGTTGTCGATGAAACACTGACAATATATAATCTTGCAATGTACAAGTAATACTGATCTCATGATTTCATTAATAATGATGCCCAGGGAAATCATAAATCTTAATTATTGTCATGCTGAGCTGACTGATTAAAATGAAAGCTATTGTACATACTACCATTAGCCTTACACTCTAACTAGGTAATGGAGAACCTTAAATCAAAAATAAGTGCTTTTATGCAGGTTTGTTACTCAATCAGCAGTATTAAAGTTGTTCACAATTGACACTATAAGGCCCACAAAAAAATAATTGTTTCTGGTCATGACATTTTGTCTAAAGTGGTTCGTCAACATGAATTTTTTTTTTGTAATTGTCAAACCATCTACTATTTATGGCAGTTACTGTTCTTTTTTTTAGTACTTTAGAGCAAGTGTGTAATTTGCTTGTTCATGATTAGCGCTGCAGTTGTCTTCACTGAAGCAGCAATGAATGTAATGAGGGTTATTTGTATTATCCTCAGGATCTTCAGACTGCATGGGCTGGACAAACATGTAAAAAAAAATCAAGTATTTAAGTGTGCACACACAGTCACACTTACCACAAGCAATTCTTTTCTTTTTCGGCCTAGTGGTAAATAAATAAATGTAAAGCATTAAAGTCACTATTTTAATTCTTGCTCTGGTTTTACAGAGACAAGGGGCACTGACTACATTTTTTTCCAATGTAAAGTTACGGTTGTTTTGGGCATCGATTAAACAAGACAGTTTTATTCTTCAACAAATAACGTTAAAATGTGCTATGACTTGGTAAGATCATTCCAACTTGATGTGGTCGCTATACATTACATAATGTAAACAAGATATACTCAATAATTGAGAACACTCTTATATTACAGACATGGTTCTCCAGTTTTTCCAGAAGTGGTGGTGGGTGTCGATCACACCTATATTTGCAAGTTTTGGCTACTATCTGGATAGGAGAGAAGACCTAAGATTCAGTCGATTCAAGAACAAGTCAGTGTTGTATAGGAGAGAGTTAAAACCAGGCGAAGAAGCATGGAGGTAGTGAGAATCACCAAACGTGATGCTGCGTGGGTGTTACAAAAACAGTTAGAGAATGTTTGGAACAGTTTATAGTGGTTCATCTACAGCATGCAAGAAGGAAAGTTTCAAGAATTGAGGAGTTATCTAGATGATGCTGTTTTCTGAAGATACCTGGAATGAAGAATATCAAGGACTTGCAAATGTTTTGATTTATTGTTTTGTGTTTATTGGTTGATCTTGAAAAGCATTTAGTATATACAGGCACAAATATAAAATAGATTATACACATCAATACATTTTTGTACTCTTGATTAGAATTTCTCCTTATTCAGTAAATGTAAAGCAAGCTTATTAATCAGTAAATTTGTGTAATTAAAATTATTTGTCATCCTGATTCTTGCTTTTTTACACACAATACAAGTGATTTCTTTGTCCTGGCGCATCTTTTTCCTTCAACTTGAGTTGTACATTAATACTCCCGACGTTGTAAAAAACAAAGAAAACAACTTGAAAAAAATAATGGCAACTTTGGCAATACAGATATTACATGCAAAGAGCATATATACATTCTCATGATAAATATCACATTGTCATGAAGTATTTGTTCCTTCTCCTTCTGTCATTCTCCTCATCTCATTCCCAAGAGCTGCCTGCTTTTAATTCTGGAGGTAAGTTCAACATTTCTCAGTTCGAGTCCTCGCATTTTAGCCTTGTAGAGTCGATCCCTCAAGTCAATCATCTTGCAAAGTTTATCATCACTTTGCAAACTATCCTGGTGTAAGTCATTTTCTTTGCCCAGAACTGGATATCTTTTCATATTCGTCTTGTTAGAGTCAAGTCCAAAGCATGCTGGATGTATTTCTTCTGCGAAATCTGCAGTAATGGAGGAAAATAAGAGTGTTATGGAAAGTCATTTCTATTCCAAAAGTGTGAGTGTTTCAGTAGGCTTGTCACTTTTCAATGAACCAGTCACTGGTTGAGAACTATGGAATATATTGAGGGTATAAGACACATGGTTGGTATCTTTTCCCATTTGTTCCATTGTGGTGCTACAGCTCTAAAGCACAAGCTAAAATTAAAGAATTTGAATTCATCGTTTGGACAAGGCATAATTTTCAAATTGTAGTATACATTGAGCAGGTTGCAACACTGATGAATAGGAACTGATAAGCAAGGTGACAACTACTAAATTTGAGATCTGTGACAACTTCAGTCTAACTGATCAAGAACAGCTATGAATGGTAACTCAACAACCTATGGTGTTAGAGAGATTTTATGAAGGGGAGAACACATGGTTGTTCAGAACAGCATATCTGCCAGAAACATTCCATAACGTAAATCTTTTTTTGAAACCACATGTTACCATAGCATAATGTATCATATGATATGGGAGAATTGTCCAGTTATGATGTCCAAACCCAAAATATTGCAGCATCAGTCAACTGGTCCAGTCAAATTGGATAAATAAAGGAAGCATAAATTGTTTTTTTAATTTTTACATCTTTATTAGCATATATGCAAGTTAATTTAAGTACATGTTTCTAAACAAAATATTGAACAACATGACATACAACAAGCAAAAAACTGTAAGGTGACAGAACACAATTGAAATGAAGAAAAGGTGACAGAAAAGACATCTGTATACTATACATTCATCACATACTGTGACGCTGGTTGTGAAGAGAACATTTCACCAGGTCTGTCATACATTTAGCATAGTGTACATACAAGTAATGAGTTGTAAAACATTCTGGCCTGTTGCCATCAGAAATGAGTGATATGTACATGATCAAAGGAAAACATTGTAAGCATTCCTGAGTTCCTTTTCTAGTGTGTACACAGTACAATGGTTTGCGTGACTGTGAGGGCAGTCTTTATCATCAAATTTGACTAAAAATAACAGTCTATTACCTGTAAGCGGTTACATAAATTTCCTTGACATGGCATAGATTAATGTATATTATTACTTCAATATTTCAAAAACAAAATTTGTAACATTTTGCTGGCAACACAATTGGCATAGTCTATCAGTTTTTGTTTTTATGTTCATAAATGTGAAGTCATGCACTGAATACGAGAGGATATTTGCCATATTTCTAGTATGAAACAATATCTGTATCTAAACTTGGGTAAATTTTTTACTATTTTCTTTATCTTTTGGCATAACTTTACTATGTTTGTTTTTAAGAGCTGTACCTTTTTCTGACTTTAGTTCTTTGACACGGTTGTGCAGTCCAAGGTTGCTTGGATCCTTCAGTACACCAGATGCCTCCGCTCTGTAAAAGAAAACAACAAAAATTACATACAAGGAAGTGGAAAGGCACAATTTTATGTGTAGAGTATTTTGTTTCCAGTGTTTCCACTCCTACAAAATATCCTCCATTTTGGTCATTTGATTGTTTGCCCTTCAAAATTAATTTGATACCACATAGTAGTTCTCTGTATTTGTACTTCCAAGAGTGTAACAGCAGAAAGCACTGCAAGTGTGAGTGTACATGTATAGAATGACTGCATGCTCATTTTCATAAAGGTAGCAATAATGCTTTCAGTATTGCAAAAACTAATAGTATGTGTGCCTATCAATGGACATGATCACTGGTACATACATCATAATATGTAGACTTTCAATAGTAGACTGCAGCATATGAGCCAGGCTGCCTAAGCATGTAAAAGATCTTTAAATTTACATACTTGTACATATGTAAATATCGCTATCAGTTTGACAATGAATTTGGGCATCTTGCCAAAAATCATTCCTCCTTGGGAACAAAAATTTGACAGAATTTGATCCTTTACCTGGCAAGTCTCTCTTCTATAACTTTCTCTCTCTTGCACAGTTCCCTTTCTCTCCTCTCTAGTTCTTTTTCTTTGTCTTCAAGTCTTTTCTCTTTGGCACTTACAGTTTCTTCCCTACGTGTGAGTGAATCTCTTCTTTCAAGACTATCATGCTCTTTTTGTTTTGATGAAAGAGCTGGTAACCTGAGGAGTTCCTCAATACTGGGTCTCATGACATCCTGTAAAGAAATCAGTATGGTGTACAGATGTTTACAGTGTTATAACCGTAATAGCCAAAACCTATGGATTCTACCTTAAGCGGTTGTTCAATGGTAAACATTTCACTTGCAATGTATTTTATAATAAACTTTCTAAACAATAATATATACTTTATTGATCCCATGAGGGGAAATCAAGAAAGAGTCATCAGTTAAAATTACAATTCAGAAAACAATACAAACCTGATGTGGTCAAATACATGTATAGGTATAAAACATACTGTAGAATAAATAACAAACTCACTCAGCATTTAATTTCAGACAAACATAATTCATTTCATATTTTAGGCATATATTACATAAACTTGGTGTCATTATGAAACACAATTTTTGTCAAAAGTTCATAAACATACATATAACATCACCATAAAATTACAAAGGAAATAAAGGAGACTACTTACATTGACTTTCAACATATCAGAAATAATACCATTGAGTTCATTTCCATATTGAGACGGTATACGACGAAACTTTCCTTCTCGTATTCTCTCAGACAATGCTCTCTGGTTCAGAGCTGTAAATGGAGGACTATAAACAAACACAGGGAAATCATGGAATGATTTACGTGTAAACCTATTATCAAAATACTTTATCAATATATACACAATAAACTTTTTTGTAGAAATGCCAAATGAGAGGTATGTGGTTGATTTCAAAAATGGATTTCTTTTTTGAAATGAGTGGCATTGTTAGACTTCACGATAAATTACTAGTAGCAGTACATGTACTAGCAGTAGTACATTCATCTTTGACTCTAGTTTGTAGCAAACAATTTTGTCTTGTAGATATGAGGTGTATAACCCTAATATAAATGGAAATTGCATCAAACTGTCTTTACCTTAGAGCACATATCTCATACAGAAGACACCCCAAGGACCAGATGTCAGACTTATCATTGTAAGACAGGTGGTTTACTTGTTCCTATGAAAGAGACAGAGAAGGAATGACATTATTGTGGGTTTGTGCCATGATATAATTTCAACAATTTACATGTTTGAAGCTGTGGAAGTTGACATTGTGATACTAGTTGGTACTTCTAATGATAATGAATGATTTGGTTGATAACACATGAAGCCTTTCGAAGGTACATTCTCATTGGTTAGAAAATAATGGAATACATGTCATCTATTGCCTGCATTGATTATTACAATACAAGAAAATATAGTAGTTATATATATGTCAACCAGTGGGAGCCTTCTGATGATGGCTTAATTCATACCAGTCAGTTCTTGTAGTCATTTTCAATTAAGAATGATGTATACTATATAATAAATTTATGATAATGGTTGTAGTTTATCATTATTGAAATCTCTATCACCCCTAAGTATATATACTTGCCATAAAAGTATAATATGCAAATAGGACAGCATATGACTGCTACTTAATGTGTTGTTGCTTGTATATTATATGTATATATGTGTGTAATGACACAAAAAAGTTTTTTCATTGGCATATGGTAGACAGTTTATGGTTACATTTATATGAAATATTTGTAAGAAAATCTGAATAAATACATGGTAAAAACAAACACCCCCCCCCCCCCTTCAGTTTTTCTTTTTTCCCATTTTTGCATAAAACATGACATCAAAGTTTACGCCATGCATTTTTTTCAAATCCACAATGCAGCTTTTGTTAGTCTCAGGCTCTTTTCAAGTACTTACAGGTGACATGTAGTATGGTGTACCAACAAATGTTTTTGCAAAGCTTGTGTCATTACTGAGAACTCTTGCTAGACCAAAATCACCAAGTTTGACATTATGTTCTTTGTCAAGGAAAACATTTGCTGGCTTCAAATCACGATGTACAATAGCTCGTCCTTCTCTACGACGGTGACACTCCTGTAGAGCTAATGTCAGCTGTAGGAAAATCTTCCAGATAAAATCTTCTTCCAGATATTTCCTGAGTAGATGAATTCAATTTAAGTTTTAATGTATACACATCAACACACGGAAATGTCAGAATATATAGTACAACTGTAATATATATGTACTGTAATACACGCATACTAAAGTGAAACTGTATGTTGCTGTAGCTGTACATATTATGTAGTAACTGCAATTGCAATATTCTTTTTGTATGAGTTTCATTCTTATTTTCTTTCTTATGGTGTTGTACTTGCTGAATCATGTATGACTGCCAAGTGATCACTTCACTTCAGCATCCCACAAAATAATAATTTGTTTACACATGGACATCAAGTCACTGCATAAAGTGCATTATTGCCTAGTAAACAAGTAATTAAGTCATTTCGAAAAATAAAATCTTTTCTTGTAAAAGGTTGGTATATTTAAATATTTGGTATTTTCAAAAATTAATGAAAAGTGGTCAGAGTTACAATCACAAATTCTCAACATAGGATTTTGAAATAGGTACTACTAACAATAGATACATGCACCAGACGATGATAATACGACCCATTGGGTATATTACTTGGCATCACCTTGTCTTTACTAGATACAATATCGAGTCTGAAAAGTCTGTTTGACAATTAAAGCTCAGGATTTGTCTTTTTTTTGTTTTGTATTGACATCACAAAAGTCCTCAACAAAAGAAGTTTTGGTTATGCAATCTATTCTATCAATGTTCTGGCAAGCACACAATTTGATTCACTACAAAAGACTACAATGACATCCAGTTTCACAGTCCAAATACACAGTTTCACAGTCCAAAAGATTAGCAACTGAGGAACGAATGAAGTTGTTATAACTTGTTTACTAAGAGGATAGATGACTCTGTCATTCTATCATGGAACAACAGTTGCAGAGTCACTTGTCCTGCCCATGGAAAGCTATAGAACCTCAGAACAGAAAAATGTAAATGAGTGGATTGCTACAGTAGGCTAAATTTTTCCTCTTTTCAATCTTTGCGACACTTAGATATTGAACTGGCTTCACTTGCCTATCTTAGTGACATTTCTTAAACATCAGACAGGCCAAAGTTAATTACCTACATTTGTATCTTTAGTCAGATTTTTGAGACATTTAGATATGAAACTGACTTCACTTACCTATCTTTGCGACATTTAGATATGAGACTGGCCAAATCACCACCTTCACAATGCTCCATAATTAGATAAAGTTTGGTGTTGCCTTTATCAATGATACGATCATAGTATCTTACTATGTATTTGTGTTTCAGTTCTCGGAGTAAATTAACCTCAGATACCAACATCTGTTTTTCTGATTCTGTCATCTTCCCATAGTCCATCTCCTTCCATACCAAAATCTAATAAATTGACATAAAAGTCACATTAATTCATTATACTATTGCAATCAAATTTACATTGCATTATACAAGATATTTATTATCATATAATATGTAACTTTCTCTAGCAACTTATATCTTCACAATATTTAATAAAACCTGCTATGAGAGATTCATCTGTGTTTTCCTTGTTTACTCACTTTCTTACACTCACATTTGTGTACCAGAGGCTTCCATGGTTACGACTGTCATAAACAGTTTTAAAAAAACCACACTATATACATGTCTACAAGTATTGGTTTGGATTTACTTTCCTCTACAATATCTCATACTAAAACTAGTACCACGGATGTATTAGGGACTCCCTGATACATCCAGCTTAAGTACATAACAAGGTGAATGTCAAACCATACTATCTCATAATAATAATAATATCATATGTAATACATCCATGGTCAAATCCAGTTCAATGTTAGAACACAGACGGCTATTCCGAGCTCTTTTATGAATAACTTGTATAAATAACTTGGAAACTATCATGATAGCTACAGGATACTTCATATTGCCGATTTTATAGAGAAGCCTGTAGGATCAGGAGTAACTTGAATTACATGTAAATACAGAAAGTCCACCAACTTCAAAAATTTGAAAATCAAATAATATACACCAACAACGGCCATTTTAACCGTTTCTCTACTGTCTTCAATGCAAAGGGAAACTTTATCCCCGACAAAGAAGTATAACGGTGTCACAATGGATAAAATGAAAACAGATACATAATCACTCATTGTTTGTGGTACTGCAGTGTGACAAGTTCATTTACATATTTCGTTCCTTTTAAATTGATTAGCAAAAATCTGTATAAATGCCTACGGAAATATTTGACTATGAAATATAATCTAAGTTATCGTACACAGATTTCTTGTGGTTTTTAAACGATTGAATGACAAACGGTGTATCATTTTCGTGAAGGAAAGAAAGTCTTGGGTCAACGTTAATTTGTAACTATGCTATGTTTTGTCCTGGCATGTTGCAACGAAAACAGACAAGTTGGAAACAAAACAAAGTACTCACCTTTCCATCACTTTTTCGACGGATCTTTTTGCATTTTCCATAGGAGCCTGAGCCAATTGTATACAATTGCTCGTAGTTTTCCAGCTTGGACGGCATTTTCTCTTGTCTTCCTATCAGTATCTCTACGTCGTCGATAATCGAAACAGTTGTCCGGTTCGCTCAAATACGAGTTGTTTACCTTCCTACTGCACTGCACTCAATGGTCCCTAACCTAGGCCTTCACAGCTAGCACCGGGGTCCACCTTCTTACACTTGCTCCGGCTTCGATAATTCTGGAGTAAGGAAAAAGTTATGGGTACAGTATCCTAAGTGTGCATACAAAGACGTGGGCCACATACATCCGATATATAGCGTCAAATATTACAAATGTAGATGGCAATGACGAACGCTCCTGAGAAATGGCGATACTCACGTTGTCTGTGATTTTAAAATTCGTTCCATAACCCTGAGTGCTGATTGGCTAGTGACACGATAAGCTAATTTTTGATTGGTTTGCATTTGCATTTCACTAGGATGCTGGGAAAGCCGTATAGATGACGTCACTTTCAAGATGGAGTCTATCTTTCACGAAAAGGTAAGCATTTGTCAAAAAACTTCGAGTTTTGTCCGAACGAGAAAAAATTGTGACTCCTCTGTTAAAATTTGAATGACAAACAGAAAATGCCACTTCAGAGTCTTCATATGTGAAAATTGCTACGATGAAGTGAGGCATGGAATCAATTATTCAAGTAAATCATACGGACTCAGGTGTGCGAATGAAATCCTTGACAACTTAGCTTTGTGTGTTATGATCTTGCGAATGTTTACTACACTAACATGGTTAGAACGTATAATCAAAGGCGAGCAGATGACGACCTTTCAAGAAAGCTGAAGAGAATTTAGCTCCCCAATATTTGGCTTTGGCCATCATCTATGACTGATTTATATATATTCTGTGATTTTAGTATTTGTCGAATTGAAAATGTCCATGAAATAACGTTGTTGGTGATCGGAAATAAGTTCAAAGTTGCAGTGAATGTTCCTAGACAAATGTCTGCCCCACCCCTTATTTTTTTACCGACTATACTGTGAACCGAATCAATATCTAACCTTTTAAATTCTCGAGTTTCAAGGTTAAAAATGTAAAGATATTATGTCCAAGTTCCCCCCCCCCCCCCGATGACCAGTTGATAAAAGATGAAATGTAGACAAACATCTCAAAGTGGGACTAGGAGTAGTCCTGCTTACATGACGGTGCACGAGTCTGTATTACTGACTTGGGAGGGACAATTGTCAGAATCGAGTCCCGAATTCCTCCGTATGCAAGCAGGACTAGACTAGGAGTATCTATCGTTATTGTTGGGAAAGTGTTATAAAAAGTTGCTTTGATCATAGACCCTACACGTACTTTGATGCATCGATTAGTTTTGTAGGATTGGTGGTTTTTTAAATTAATGACATGCAACGTCATGCAAGTTATGTTTATAGTCAACAAGATGTCATTAAGCCTGTTATTCTTGATTGAAGCGGCATAGTTTACAGCCATGTGCAGTGAGAGATAATAAAGAAGTGTGGACAATGACAAGTCTATCAGTTTATCTGTAATTCCAGCTCTTCTGTTTAAACAAGGAAGGATATGAAATGCTGGCCAGTAAGGAGCATGGCTACAACATGTAACACTTATATAAGTTTATGAACTTTATGCTCTATCTATACCTGTAGTGGTAGCCTTTGAACATATAACTACACTGGAGTGCATCATATATGTGTAAACTGGAACAAGAAATGTTGGTTGTAAAAAGGAAATTATGTTTGTATTTAAGATTAACATTCACACTTGTTCTTTACTCTGTAAATTGACCTTAGCAAATATCAATAGCCATCAAAGAGTTCCACCCTGAAAAGTTTGAGCTCAGTTTCCGATACATAATTTCCTTGAAGTCCATGCTGTTCTGTTCTACTGTAAGGGAGGAACATAATTATTGTGATCAGCATGGGTCCAGGTCAACCTTTCAGTTTCTGCAAAGTATTCAAAGGCTACAAATTTCATAATGAGAATATGTGACTTTACTACACTCATTCTTATTGATATTGTTAGAATGGACACTATTTGTTATCATTACTTTATGGATTAACATTTATTTCATTTTCATGACAGCAAGAGGGGTCGCTTTGTGCCCAGCACTGCTTGAATGCTCTCCTGCAAGGTAAGAAAATCATCGTTTTATGACATAACGAATAAAGAGTATGCAGAATAATACTTCAGTGGACCCTAGCATATTAAGCTTTGTTTAAGATGAAGTTTTCATCACCAATACTACTTATAAAAATGATGATGATGTGTTAGACATACCGTTGCAATGGAAAGTTATCAGTTAGTGCAATTGGATAAATTATGCACATTTATGCAAAGCCTAAGATCAGATTTCAAATATATATGAGACATTGTACCAATCGTCATTTAATTCGTGAGTATGTGTTGTAATGCAATTTTTCCAGTTAAAATGTGTTGCACTAGCATGTCATCCACTGACAAACCTTACTAAAACTTGTCTAAATATCAAACCCTTCATAGAATATTATTTCAAAACTTGGTTAATATTGGTAAGATGGTTGTTTGTGCTGCTCTCAACAATTACAATACAGTATCCTCTATTTATCTCTTGCATTGTGTACTTGATAGGAGAGTATTTCACAGCAGTAGATCTTGCTTCTCTGGCAAGGGACTTAGATGATGAAGAGTTGAACAGAATGTCTGAAGGAGGTGTCAATTCACCAGAATATCTTAAATTTCTTGAGGTTTGTAAAATTCAAAGTTACTGGTACAGTCTTGTTTAGTCCAGTGCATTGTCTGGATGACTCAAATATAATTTTTGTTATAGATTCAATAACCCCCCCCCCCCACAACACACACACACACACACACACACACACACACACACATACACATACACACACACACACACACACACACACACACACACATACATACATACACATATACACACATACACACATCCCCCACCACCACCACCATCACCACTATATCTGGAGATGAGTGTAAGACAAAGATAAAGTTTTGTTCAGTTGTACATCTCATTTTTCACCTGGACTCAACAGTGTTTTTGTTATGAAGAGCGGTAAGCAGGTAAAATCTACCAGGGTTCCCCTGTAATTTTACTGGGGTTCCCAAACAAAATTATGGTAGATTTTATAGGAAATTCATCTTTTATTCCTTTCCCCCTTTCAGTTACCAGGGGTTTCCTTTAATAGCTAAAACACTGCTCATAGTCAGTAACTGTAAGTGCCTCCTCCTTCATAGTATATCTCCATCTGTAAGAAAAGTCTGAAGTGCTAAAATGAGTGACAATTGTTTCAATCCATCCGATTTGATGATAATGAATATTTGATATAATGCAAATGAAAAAAATATGTCTTACAATTTGCAAAGTTGTCAGCAGTGATAGTTTTAGTAATCTGCATCAGTGTTTGTTCAAATGGAACATTATATGATTTAACATTTCTGTTGTAATACCACATCTTCCATGTATTTAGAACAACCCATATCCAGTACAAGGCATTACATATTTTTGACTTGGAAATATGTCCAAAATTTATCATAGTAATTAATGAGTGACTGCTTTCCTCATTTCAGCAACCATCAGGAAACATGGATGATAGCGGATTTTTCTCAGTTCAAGTAATCAGTAGGGCATTGACACTATGGGCATTAGAACTTGTACCATTTGGTAGTGAAGCAGCTACAGGAGCTAGCATAGACCCAACGTAAGTATAATATTGGCAGTATAGCTTGCATATAATCAAAACTGAGTATACTCGGATGCAAAGAATTGTGGGATTATTTGGAGTTATGGTAATATCTACCTGTAATCTAGGATGATCTGAAGGATAGCTTTCCTGCAAGAATCTTGGTAACCAGCACTAGATTAAAAGCATATACAATGTATTTGATTCATCTTTGCAATAGAGTGATATGTACATAATAATCCATCATTTGAATCTGTAAGTGTACAAGTTCCAACTTCCCTATTGTGTTGATATGGGTTGTAGTCATTAACTTCTGCATCTCAGTGACATCCCTTCATGATATAAATATCTTAATTAAACAGAAGACCATGAATATGAGGCCAATACCATAACATGATGTAAAGCATATTGTCTACATTAGTTAGTATGGAATGACAAACAGTCTTCAAGTTCAAGTGTAACCATAGGAGTCAAGTATGCTTTTGTAACAACATTCCAATATTGCATAGTTTTGGGTCATTGTTCTCCTGTTTGTTAATAGATTGATATGAAGTGTTTTGAAATGGACATAGTTTCAGGCTAACTTTTCATATCTTATAATAGATAAAACAAATGTCTTCAGGATATGAATTTATTTTGTCTTTTTATTTTTTTTAAATTTAGAGAGCAACTTGAATATTCTGCTAACTTTACCAATACCCGTATAACATTTGTTTTAATTTTGCAATTGAGTACCCTTTTTCCATTTTTCAGGTTTGAGACAGCCTTTATATGTAATTATAGAGAACACTGGTTTGCAGTACGCAAATTGGGTCATCAGTGGTTTAATCTGAATTCTTTACTTGTGGGACCAGAACTTATATCAGATACATATCTTGCAATGTTTTTAGCACAACTACAACAAGAAGGTAAGTTGATCAGAACTTATATCAGATAAATATCTTGCAATGTTTTTAGCATAACTACTACAGCAAGAAGGTAAGTTGAAATGGACAAGTAAGTCATTGAGTGGAAGTCTTATGGTATTATGTAGCTTTCATTGAATCACTCAGCACAGAAGTTATCAGAATTGTCATTAAGTCACCTTCCAGTTAGTTGACTTATTTCTGTTTGCTTTGAAAGAATGAAAGCTAAAGATTGAATCGTAAATCAGTTAACGGAATCTTAGTTTTGTCGTCTTGTCTGTCACAAAGAAATGAACTATTTGTGACCCATTCAGCTATTCACTAAGAAAATTACAGAGATACAAAGAAAGTGGGAAGAAAGCAAACAACTATAATAAACAAGACTCCATCACTAATTGATTTTATCCATGTCTATCTTACAGGTTATTCTATATTTGTAGTAGTAGGTACTCTACCTGAGTGTGATGCAGATCAAATACTTCAGGTAATGACTGTCACACAGACACACAGACCAAAACTTCTTAGTGAACTTAAAAAGGAAAGCAATAAGGCCAGTACTAGCAGTTCAGCTTCAAGTTCATCTCCACATAAAGTCAACCTGAATGATTTACAGAAGGCACTAGAGGCTAACAGACAGTTTTTAGAACCTGATGATGAGAAGAGTGAAGAGGAACAATTAGAAGCAGCTATTAGACTAAGTTTAGAAGGTAGGTGTATTATGATTTACAGTACTCATGAAAACACTTGTTTCTCTCAGCCCATGAATTCCCCAATTCTCTGTCATGTTCTGTTTTGAAAATGTGATGTATTCAATGCAATGTGCTAATTATGCTTATTAAATCTTAGTTTGACTATTCTGGAACTGTTTTTGGTAGTATATGTAGACTTTCGCAGTAGATGTCTGTAGCGACGCCAGTGTTTGGTATTGTCAGAAATCTCCAAGAAACTGGGACAGAATTTTATGGTCCTTCTCATTTTAGGTATATTGTAAGTAACATGAAGCTTTATGATGAAGATGATTGTCTGCTGATGTTTGCTACCAGTTAACATCTACTAGTCAACTTTGAAATAATATTAGTACTGCAAAGCAAAAAATCATAACTTTGATAGAAAAAACAAAGAGCTCCATATATTGTCATTCATGCTATCACATGTCACACTTGTTAATTTTTCAATCAGGAGAGAGTTTGATCTGAAATAATCTACACCTTTATTATTTATTATTGTGCAGGTGAGGAAGAAAGCAGTAAACCAGGGTGCTCCACTGAGGTAGATGTAGATGAAGTCAGGCGGAAAAGACAAGAATATTTTGAAAGGTAAAAATATCAGAGTGTAGTGAAGGATAAGAGGCTATTGGAATGTCACTGTTTGTGTCCATTATGCCTGATAAGGGTTATCAGACTGATATTTTAAACACAGGATTTAGGAGTGAACATTAATTCATTTCCTTACTATTGTAGTATCAGTAGTTTACCAATACTCGCAGGGACAGTGGAAATATATATAGAATGTATCCAATACAATGAAAGAGCCCTCACTTGGGAAGGCTGACATTTTCTATAATTTTATAGTATAGTTTTGAGTCGTAAGAGTGATCTAATCTAAGGACAAACATTTCAGAAACATTTAGCTCAGTTTACAATGCAGGCATCGTACCTCAGTCATGCATAGTGGTAATCCAAATGGAAAAGACTCATACTCTAGGTAGGAGTTGTGAGGGTTTGCACTCATGCGTAAATGGGGCTTTAATAGAAGTTAGATTGTATAATGCAAAATAATCCAAAACACATTTGGTTGGTGGTACTTAACATTTGTGTTTTGGGTTTCTTGTCTCTCCTAAACCAGACAACAAGGACAACATCAACAGCAAGGAGGAGAAAAACTTGTTAAAGAAACCCATGAAAATAGTCCTAAGGACACAAAATGTACAGACTTTAATGAAGATGATCAGATTTGTGATGATTTTCAGGACTTTCAAGATGATGATAGGACATCTCAGGAATTTACTATCCAGGATACAAGCACTGAGGACACCAAAGCTGTCAGTGACATGACAGAAGATGAAATGTTACAGGCAGCTCTAGAACTGTCTATGAGAGAAGGATGAAATGTTACTTACAGGCAGCTCTTGAACTGTCTATGAGAGAAGGATGAAATGTTACTTACAGGCAGCTGTAGAACTGTCTGTGAGAGAAGGATGAAATGTTACTTACAGGCAGCTGTAGAACTGTCTGTGAGAGAAGGATGAAATGTTACCTACAGGCAGCTGTAGAACTGTCTGTGAGAGAAGGATGAAATGTTACTTACAGGCAGCTGTAGAACTGTCTATGAGAGAAGGATGAAATGTTACTTACAGGCAGCTGTAGAACTGTCTGTGAGAGAAGGATGAAATGTTACCTACAGGCAGCTCTTGAACTGTCTATGAGAGAAGGATGAAATGTTACTTACAGGCAGCTCTAGAACTGTCTATAAGAGAGAAGGATGAAATGTTACTTACAGGCAGCTCTAGAACTGTCTATGAGAGAGAAGGATGAAATGTTACTTACAGGCAGCTGTAGAACTGTCTGTGAGAGAAGGATGAAATGTTACCTACAGGCAGCTCTTGAACTGTCTATGAGAGAAGGATGAAATGTTACTTACAGGCAGCTCTAGAACTGTCTATGAGAGAGAAGGATGAAATGTTATGTTTTGTCATTATTCTATGCATCTTTTGCCAGAATATCAGAAAAAAGTATGTACACTGTATTTGATGTCATTTTGATATCAGTGTTATTAAGAAAGGAACATGTGAAGAGAGTGGAACTGATGTTAGCTTATTCTGCTTGATTTCCTGAAAAAGCCCAACCAAACTACACAACAGCTTACAAACTTCAATACTTGTGTCATATGCAAGTTTAACCATCTGACATTTCTTAAACTTAATGGCCGTCCAGTGTAATAAGAATTCAAATACGACATGACCAACCATGGCTTGCTGCCATAGCCATCACACTGAACTCCATGCAGTAGTTTGAGTATAACATACCAAATGAAATCTTATACAAGAATGGCTGGTTAGCCAAGTCAAATGTCACAACTTGACTCCAATGAGCTTACCATAATTTGACACATAAATACATAACTATGTCACTAGACATTTGATTAAAATAGATAGCCTTGCCATTTTTGGGGGAAATTTTTGCGAGCCTTGATAATCTTAAAAATATATATATATCCAACCTTCAAAACATGACATAGAATCAAGACCTTCAAGTATACCTATTTAACGTATTCGAAGGTTGCTTTAAGTATGGCATAAAGAGATATAATTACATATAGCAATCATCAAATAATGAGTTGTACAGATTATTAGACTTTCTCCACTCATTGACATACAGTGATCAAGATGAACTCCATCATACATGTATTTAGTGTGAATCTCAATGGTGACATGTGAAGCCTATAGAAATAATGTTTACCCAGGTGTTCAATACCACACTTTTACAACACTTCTGCTTAATATTATTCCCATGGCTTCACTTGTACGGTATGATTCATGATAGTTGTATTGTCAAAGGTTTTCCATCTATTTTCAGTCCTTGAAAACATTGAAGGTATTTCATGCATTGTAGTGTACCCCTACATGGCATTTGAATGGAAAACACATGGTAATACAAGATAGGTGAACATAATTGTGATCTTTATTCTGGTGAATGCTGTTATTTTCCATTGACAGCAAGACAGGATTCCATACTCAGTTTATGCAGGGACCAAAACATGACCAGTTGGTTCTGTGGTTGAACCAAATAATTCTGGTCAGAACTGTACTTGAAATTTTACAAAAAGTTATTCCAAGTTTGTTGCAGTCAGAGTTTTTTTTCATTTGACTACCACAAATCAATACATTGATTTGTCTGGAGGGTCTTTTCGAAGATTCCAGGGTTCAAGTTCATCTTTTCTTAACTAGTGAGGGTACACATGATTTTGTAACAAGGCATTTTACTCTATGTGGTGTGCTCGTTCACAATGCTGGATGCATCGTAATTTGTAAATAAACAAGTTTTCAATTTCTTGCATGTCTGAATTTAGTGTGATTGTTGACAAAGAAAAATCAGAGTTTAATACTCTTCATACTCATGATGATCATATTCACTTTCAAAAGTTACTGTTTTGTAATTCAGAAATGCCTACCTCTGTTGAAAGCATTCATAATGCCAAACCCATCAGACATCAGTTTAGGTGTTGTGGAGTCTTCTATGAAATGTGATTTTCATGAAGGGATGAAGTCTACTATGAAATATGATTTTTATGGAGGGGTGAAGTAAGTGCCATGAATTATCATTTCCATTGAGGGGTCGAGTCTCCTGTGAAATAATATTTCCATGGAGAGGTGGGGTCTAGTATGAAACCTTTCTTACCCTGTTTTAGGTACATGATGTTCATGGGGGGGGGGGGGGGGGGGGGAGAATGGAGACTTCTATGAAGCTTTTCTATGTTGGCATGTAGGAATAAGAACAAATCACCAGAAACCAGTTATGACATACATTTGAAGGCTTTATTATGTTATCAAAATACAGAGTCTGACCTTTATCTCTTTTCATAAAATCTCCATGAAACTTAGCACACATGATAATTGCACCCTAATAAGACAAATCATTAAAATGGACATGGAGATTAAAGTAAAGTAAAATGGAATATATAGACTTGAAATAATAGTCACAGTATCCAAAATTTTCAGAAAAATCTTCAAATATTTTTGTTCCATTTGGTGGGAAATAACTCAGATGCTATTCGCCAGAGCACGTTAATATTGTTGGACCACAACTGCAACATTTAATTTGCAGTCAAAATGATTCCAGGAAAGAAATGACAGTTTAAGAATATGAATACAAATAATTACATAATATGAAGTGAGAAAAGGAAGAACATTTGTTGCTATGGCTATATAAACAAAGTTACAAGACTTGTTTGTTGCCATGACTACATAAATGAAGCCAGGACAAGCAACATTTTGGAAGGGATGGAGTTGTGTTCTGGCAAGTTTGGTTAATTTGTTTCACATCCTTAAAAAGTAGCATACTAAAGTTGTGCATTGAAACGTGACAATTACAACTCGATGAACAGTTCATTTGTGTGATGTCACTGAATCATGGTATGCATTTCATTCTTGTAGTTTATTTCCCCCCCCCCCCCCCCCAAAAAAAAAAAAAAAAATCTCCATACTACAATGAAAACTGAACCAGTCGTCTTGATTATTCTGAACTGTAACTATTGGAAGCTGGTTGGTAAGTGTTTGTGTGGAATATCAAAATGGAATCAAATTATTTGCATACAACCATTTGTGCTTCACTGCCCTCATTGGCAGTATTTGACTTTCACATATACTTTATCTAGCTTAGCACCACTTCATCAAGAGTTATTACCTTTTATTACTTGTTCAATATCAGGTCAATGAATGTTTAGAACTATGCCTTTTCCTGTATCAAGACCAATATAATGCCATTCCACATCATGTGATACACAAACCTGCCTACATAGTGAACCTGGGTTTTAGAACTAAAAAATCACCAATGTATTTTTAATATTAAATCATGAAGAAGTACCATGGCTTGAATGCCAACAAGACAGTCAGAGAAATGTTATACTTGATATAATTAGATATATATATATAGTAAGTGGTTAAAAAATAAATAGGACAAACTTATAAAATAATGAGTTTGATGTGTAAACCATGTGCTATAAATAAATAGTATATATGAGGTATGGTAGTTACTCTGTTCACCGGCCTTATTCCGATAACCCCCTCTCCACTACACTACACCCCCCCCACCCCCCACCCCGGAATCACCACAGGAAGGAAGTACTAATTGAGATAAACTCTGTCTTTCCATAGTACAGCCAGCATTAAGTAATATGAGAAATGGTTCTAACCTCATGCTTTATCACTCATCAGAATTTCATGACAATTTCTCATGTGATGTATACAATCAAATAGGCATTGCCAGTTTCTGTGTGTGTGAAACATCTAAATGTTCATACAAAACTGTACTTATGTAAATTTGTACTATAATATGTCGGCAAAAGTTTTGACATTGACATGTATTTCACTGGAATGTAATTACTGCACTTTTGATGATCATTTGAAATATTGTTATGGTTACATAAGGTTCCTCTGATTGATCATCAAAATCTGCAGTCAAACAATTCATTATGATGGTAATATATATTTAAATAATACACATGCACGTTTCCTGTTGCAATACAAAGTTTTCTTGTTACTTGTTTATCTTTGTTTAGAGGTCGTAAATACTCAAATACAAATCCAAGTGCTTTTTGCTAATCTAGGAAATGCCCACATCATTGGACAGATATCCTGGAAGCATAAATTAGTTTGGGTACTTCACAAATACAAAACAATAAACTGCCTGGGAAAAGAACACTTTAAAACCTGACAAAATATACTTAAAATATACAAACATAGTTAACACTGTGTAAAGAGAAGTACCTTATTATAAAGAAATAAAATTAAAAAACTTGAACAAGTGCATTTCCTTAAAAAGATACCAAAGTGTCCAATATTTTTCTCCTTGGCAGCCTTGTTGCAGTGCATTATTACCACAAAATAAAATATTCATGAAAGCAAAATTAAAATGAGAAATCCATCCAAATTTCAGTAAGTTGTATTTAAATACCTTCATTATTATCTTCATTACTCCACAGGAGTATTTTCCTGTTACATTCCATACATATATTATGCTATATATTTTGCTTCCCTGTCTTTTCTCTAACAAAGTATGCTGTCATTTAGAGAACATACTGTGTCTACCCTGCACACAGCACAATATTTGTAACTTATATAAAATTCTGTTCCTATAGGTTTTTTTTTTTTTAGATCTTCAAGGTTTGCAGACATGGCGTGTGTTGTCATAAGAATGTTCCACAATATCCTCAACAAAACCGTTTTTTCATGCAAGAATTATCTTATCCCAGTTTCTTTTTTTTTCAGATTTGAAGTTTCATGTCAACAGTTAGAATACCAATGTCACAAACACAGAATCACAATCACCATATGAACACCTTGCCTCCTGCACATCCAAATATTCTAGCACATTCAAATTCACCAAGGCATCCTTCTTGGTGAATGTATCAAAATGCTGAGTGTACTTACAAACCGAAAAATAGAAGAAATTATTCAGCCAACTTTGATATTCACCAAATACATTGTTATCTGTGTTTTGCTTTGCTATCTCACTAACCACTTAATGGCAGATTAATATAGCTATGCCCCTAATGGCAGTTTTAATATCAGCATGCCTGTTCTTAGTTACATGATATTTGATTACATTGCTCTTGTGCTCATCTCAAAGACAGCACATTTACATATTGACTTCATTTGAATATAGTCAATTAGGCTGATGTACATTATCACTCCCCATTGGGACCAATCAATTTGAGTGTCTAATTTTAGAACATAGTTTGCCTTTGCTAGAAATACAAGTGGTTAGTAAGACAGTAAATCAAAATCAGAGATCATTGTGTAAACAGGCTAATATTGATGGAGTCATGTCAAAATATCAGGAAATAATGAAATATTGGTCAATACCACAAAACTGTAGAATCTATCTATATTAGTTTTGCAGCACCTGGAAATTTGACCATCATTGTTTTTTGAGGAAAGACTTTGCTGTTTTGAAGACATGATCACTATTCATGAAAGAACTTTGATTCAACCACCTAACACATTATTTTTCTTTTGGAAGAGTTCCGAGGTTTAAACATAAACTTATTTCAGCACCAGTTCCCATTGTCAAAAATGTGACATATTTTTTGACTGGGGATTTTGTACTCTATTGTGCATTGCACTTTTGTCAGAAATCGAAAAAAAACAACTAAATATTTCTCAATCTATCCTACTTCATATGATCTGCTGTACGACAGTTGAAGAAAAAAAAGAATAAAATACGGAAGTGTAGACATAAGTCAGATTTTAATACCTGACTGAATGCACCGTAGCAACAGACTATGGTCTAGCCTATATTTAAGGTCAAAGGTCATTTTCCAAAAAGAAAAATTCCCATGACTTCAGCCTTCCTAATATCCTATCACAAATAAATACAGTAGGTGAATTGTCTGATAATTGTCATCTACTGTCCTGCTGTTGTGATTAAATTACCAATGGTATTCATCATCTACTATGGTAATTGAGGAGATTGACAGCTGCTCCATCATCTACTAATTGAGGAGGTTGACGGCTGCTCCAAGTGCCCAACTCACTTCGACCTCATCTATTTGTTTCTGCAGCTGGAAAGATGTGAGGAATAAAAAAAAGGATAATCTTTTTGAAAAGTAATTTATAAATGCAATACAGACATTTGTATTGATGTTGAAGTCAAGGTTTTTATTTTGGGCAAGACAAAAAGAATGGGTGTCACAAAATACTAATCTATTGTTTGTTTATGCATATCCTGGTTTTGAGTAAACTGACAGAGACAATGACAGTATACTAGTAGTTAGGAAAATCAGATTACAGAACTTGCTTTATAATAATGGTTGATCCTGGCTCTATTGAGTCATTGTTTTGCCATCTGCAAAATACTTTATATTCAACCAGTGTTCATGGGTATTCATATAATGTTTTCAGTAAGAAATAGACATGTTAGTTGAGTACACTTACCACTAGTTGGGTATTGTCATGGAAACCAAATCCATCCCGCATAAGAGAAGCGATGTACACTAAATCCATACATAGAAATGCATTGCTTACTCTAGGGTCATTACATTCTGAAAGAAAATTTTAAACAGAGATGTTGGTCTTTCTACAAAGTACAATTCTCTGAACATGATGTTCTGTTCAATGAGATCACAGCACATTGTCCAATGAGGTAATACGATGAAGGTCTGTTCAATAAGGTAACACTATAATATTCTGTCCAATGAGGTGAAAGAATATGTTCTCTCCAACGAGGTGACAGTATATGTTTTGTCCAATGAGGTGACAGTATATGTTTTGTCCAATGAGGTGACAGTACACAGTACTCTATCACTACTTGTCATGTCTAGATACTACCCCCACCCCCTCCCACCCCCAGTACCTGTGTACTTACCTCTCTGTGCTATTAGATTGAGATCACTGACAATAATAGTCTGTGGCTCTTCTATTTCTACAAACAACAAACAAACAAACAAAATCAAATATATATTTGGCACATTAAGGAAGGATATGAAGGAAATATGAAAAGAATTGTTACCACAGTGACCATTCCTTTCCTACCCACAGAATAATAACAGACAATATTAAATTTATGTTCTGTATGTACCATCGGAATCTAAAATCCACATCCATTGGAGATTTAGAAAAATAGGTACCCCCCCCCCCCCAAAAAAAAAAAAATAAAGTCACTACATAGTAATGGTTTCCACCTTATGAACTTATGGAAACAAAATGGACTCTACCAATATTTCCCAGGGAGAAGGTTACATTTTAGGAGGAAAATCATGCAGATTATGGAGGCCTGCATTATGGCTGAGTATACTATCTCAAGACTTGCTCTCATTTAAGCCAAAACCAACCAATGTTACCGGTACTATTACTAAGCAGTTAGTGGCCAGCCATCTATGCAAGCACTGCACAGCAGAGACAAAAAGGGAGCTTGTAGGGTTATATAGATGCATTCTAAAGCTCGGTTGGCTCAGTACACATCTTGAAATTATAATTTTGTTGCAATACATGGAAATCCAAATGAAAATTATAAACACAAATAAATATAGAATGTGAAAGAGCATACTCACAGAAAAGGCAGGTTTGCTTGGCTGAGAAATCATACATGCATTGAAGAATAGTATAACTTAGTACCAGAGGTTGATGTGCATCAAAGCAAACTGCCATACAGTATCAGCATATAAACACAGGTCAAAGGTTAAACAAGAAACATTTGGCTTACCAGAAGTCTTACCTATGAACCCACTCTCTTCAATTTTTTCAACAATATATGAGAAAACATGGACTGGAACTGTTAAAAGTTCTGAGGGTTGGTGAACTTTGTCTCCTAAGAACTTTCGTGCTGTTTGATAACATTCATGGTATCGGTCTTCTACAGGTTCAAGTCCTTTGACTGTATACTCTACACCACCATACCACCATTCCTCCTCATGATGTAATGGTAAACATGGACTTGACAAAATATGGAATAATGGATTTTCTGGGTCTGGCAAGAACAATTAATCAATCAATCAATCAATCATTTCAATTGGTGGAGGTTTAATAAGTCAATACTTTACACACTGGCACGTTTGGTTAATCTGTTTTGACAGACAGGAAAAATAAATCTAAATCCAGATTCTTGTAGGAGTCAGGACACTTTGGTGTCTGTAAATATGAATTTGTCTGCATCTGTCTACCAACTGTCCTGACTCAGGACACCTACAGGAGATATCCTGAAAACATCACAAATTTGTTCAGTGTGTGAGCACACATGATTCCATAGTTTGGTGTCTGTATCAAAATGAACATGTTCTGAAAATGTCTTGCAACTGTTCTGACATAGGACAACTACAGGAGGTCTCCTGAAAACATCACAAATTTGTTCAATGTGTGCGCACACATGATACCGTAGTTTTTTGATATCATCCTGGATGTAAACACAAAAACCTCCTTTCTGAGGTAATGCTATAAACACCTGTGATAGAATGTCTAAATAAAGATATTATGTGACAGGAAGGGTATGACTGACACAAAATAATTGGTGGGTGACAGTTAGATATATCCTTTACCATAAATGTACACAGATAAATGATACTCAATACAAAACATAATTAACATACAAGATGTCTTGTGACCATTTAGATATCATAATGTATATTATACATTTTATCATCACATACAACATACCTGCATCCTTTTCCTCTGCTCCTAGCATGGCAAGTCTGGCTGCTTGTAGCCCAATACCTAAATAACTGTATAGAAAAATACAAAATAAACATTTAGTTAGACGTTGAGAATAGTTGTACCTTTTGGGGCTAACATTTGTAAACAGAAATAAAGTACATACATGTAACTAGAAGTGGAGAATGGTCATTGGTTATGGCAAGCATGTGTAAGCTGATGATTATGGGTAAGTAAACAGTATATATTCTTTTATCTGTATTACCAATTTGTACATTTAAATGAAATTCCCTTCAAATTTAGGTTTAGGTGACTCATACAGGTAACCTGACAATGACTGGTTACTTTTCATTGTTTTGTGTAATATCCTCTAAAATGCGAAATACATGTACTGTAACAATCTCTGGGACATGAAGAAACATGTTTGTAACTTGACACAATATTAAAATATCAAAAGTGGTTATATGAAAAGCATAATCCACATTTGATGTTGATGTTCCAAAGGCAAAGACGTGTCCATCTGCTATACCTCTGGTAAAGCAAGGATTTGATCAAACTTCATAGACTTTACAGAACACTGTGGTAACCAGTACATGACCGTGAGTAATGACTACCTACCTGTGTACATAAAGTACATATTTCCTACCAAAGATCTCTATTTCTTCTATGAAATCTTTTGGAGCTGTAGACATGGTTTGTGGATCCTGAGTTTCAAACACAACTTGAGAAGAACCTCCTCCCAAGTCAATACATGGAACGGAAGGAACATTTTCATCAAAAAAACTATCTGTAAAAGGCAACATATGAAAATGTTACAAATCTCTCTAGTATGATGGTTGAATGGTGTATTGTACTGCCATCTTAGACAACATTAGTCCGCATGATAAGTTAAATTATACCATGCAGAAACCAAGTTACTGTCTTTAATAAAAAATATGACCACTCTACGTCACAGGTGGAACCGGTTCTAACTTTTATACCACCTTAGGCTTGAGGTCATGACCTTTTATTTTTAGGTCATTGCCTCATTCCCAGATAAAGATGGCTGTTAGTCGTTGAAATATTAAAACACTCTGATATTTTGTTACACTGTTGATTGATGAAATTAAGTTTTTGTTTGTCCGGTATATCTGGCTGTATAGATTATCAACAGATAAATATTGCACTGAACAATTTATACTCACTCCTGAGAAAGTTGACTGTGTACCATATGTACATGCCTTCTGCTGTTCCATCCAGAATGGATACATCTTGCTTTGAAACGTTAAATGGTGAGTCATGAAGAAAAGTATATGTCTGAAAAAAATTGACAAAATAAATTTTAAAACTTTGAGAGTATGTTTTAGAATTATGATATTTTAGAATATTTTTTCCATCTAAACACCACTTTAAAACAGATCTCAACTGTTTTTTATACAAATCTGTTGAATGACTAACCATAAGAACTCTGTTCAATATACATGCATATGAATCAATGCTACAGAATATAAGTATGACTTTTGAAATCATTCACCATATATACCCATATGTTATTGAACCCCTTTATGTAAGACACATGAATAAAGAAAATTTTGAGGATTTTTTGTTCTTAAAAAAAATTGTAATTAAACAACATTTTGAAATAGCTTTCAATAGCATTTCTTCTTTGATTTCAATCACAATTGAAATAAAATGATGCAAAGATGTCTTGGATTGAGAAATATACATCCTAACCCTGTTTCATAATCAGAGACTATTATAAAAAATTCTATTCATCCACAAATTTGGTGGGAAAGTTGAAGTAATTACAGAACCACAAATTCTTGAAAGTAGGCTGCTTTTTTGAATTTAAGTACTTTTATCTTTTTTATACATGCTAGTGTGAAAATTGAGGCATTCACAAGTGAAAACACAAGTGACTGAGTTTGATAAAAATGCACAATTAAAACTTTATTTCCAATATTTCAACGTCTTCTTAAAGGTAAAAGGTGCATATCTGAGTTCTAAAAGCAAGCAGTAGTGAAACGATGACTGGTGACTGCCTTAATTTCTGCTACCATACTATGCAAAACATACACTGTGGTATTTTTCTGTGGCTGTTTTGTGCCATGTTAATAGCCCCTCGTGGAGTACTTGTCACAGGCACACAATCTGTAATGAGCAAATTTAATCATATTTTTTTGCAATATTTCATAAATTCACACGAAAAATCCACATCTCCACTATTTAGACCTAATGCAATATTCAACACATGTTGCAATTGTAAGTGTATTCAATGAGTTGGTAGATGGCACAGGTGACACCGTATAATGCATATGTGGCAAAGTATACAAATATACATGTATAACATAAATAACACTGAATTTTCAAATGTGTATCTATGGTGAAGCCAGAGCATATACAGGAGTACAATTTTTTTTCTCTATTCAGTCTATACAGCCCCTATGCACAGTTCTCTATATATTCTTCTAATTCATAGTGACTTATAAAGGTAGCTGGGCCATGTAATCCAAACTATGTATGGGTTTCATTATTTTGTAACAATCACATGTTTTCATAAACATTACTAACCATAGTGTAGTGAATTACATGAAATGTGTCTACAACTTCATTCTTATATATTTTTTGTACTACATTGTATATCATGTCAACAAAATAAACCGGAATTTCTGTATCGAATGTCCATATATGTAAAATTTAAACAATCCCCAAACAATAGTTGCCACAGCCTGACACCAAACTAATCTCCACCTGACCTTCTCATACTTTGTTTTGTTAAGATTTATACAAACAAACACATTACTGGTATTGTCACATGTTCATTCCTGAACTAGATTGAATATGAATTGAAACTGTTAAACATAAGGTCAAATTTATAACTTGTAAACTATAATTTCAATTATAATATTTCAACCAAACTGTTTTAGAAAATTCAAGTATATATGAATATTTTTACTTAGATTTTAGATTTAGATGTCATTGTGAAGTAAATCAAGAATGGAAAGATAAACTAAAATTACCATACATAAAAATTACTTTCCCCCACCTTACAAAAAACTGTCATGACATGTTGTCATGGTGACAGCTGTCAAAAAAGAAATATTTAAATCAGTAACACTTTTCAACATTTCAATCAAGGCAGGAGATAGCTATACAGTACCATACATGGGAATTACACCAGTATTTTAATAGTAAATGTATTTGTTTGCACTATTTAAATATGAATTATTTGTTGAAATACTATATTTCCCAATTAATTATTTCTATAGAATATCACACGGCATTCTATTTCAGTAGTATTGATTCAGAAGTTGTTATACTGCTAGACCAGACATATTGTGGGTAGGTAGGTAGGTAGGTACAATGTATATACCATTGTGATACATGTAAATATACAGGCCTCGGACATGTTACATTGGTATAATTTCACCAATATTCTTCATTTACACATAAATGAAACAAATCTACACGTTTACAGCAAACTGAGCAATTACATGTACATGTCATGTCTTGTCACTGACAACAGAGCAATCATTCTGGTTAATATATGACTAATCATTTCAACATAACTCTAAACATGAAATAATGGCAAGAGTCTAAAAATTGAATCATATATGTTTTGAGACAAAAGTAGTTATATTCTTGTTGTTTTCATAGTTTATTTTTTTATTTGCCAATCATATAATGCATATTTTTATCATGTGAAGTGCATTGAGATTTCTATGCAATTATGTAATGCGTTATACAAGAAATAAATATTATTAAATAAAATATTATTATTGTATCAACTTCTATATATTACTGCTCCAATATAGGTGTTTGAACCTAAGGACATTCTGTGTATGGGATGGGGTGTGGTGGGGGTGATGATAATCCACTTTATATCCAGAAGTACAAATGGCTATATTAGAGTTGTAATATTTTCATTACATGCCATGTGAATGTTTATAAGATGAAGAATGATAAATTTCTATCAGCTTTAATACATGTACCCGGTAATACCACAGTATAAGAGTATCCTGCAAAATTGTAATTTTTGATGATGTACTAAGTGTTCATGTATATTGTATGTATATTGGCCTGTATACTCTTCACCTGCCAAGCACATATCTCTGAAGTTACAAAACTAAAACAATAGCAAGGATACCACATGTCTATTGAGCCATGTAATAATACAAAATTGATATTGAAGGTTTGTTTCTCTTTCTTTCTTTTTTTTCAACTGTCATTGAACTTACAACTTCCAGCAACTTGTCTGCTTGATTTTGTGGTAACAACCTGAGTCCAGCTGTTGCTTTAAGTGCCACTGGTGTACTCGCCCATTTATATTCAGGTATGGAGTCCTTAGCAATGTTCAGTAAATGATCAAGGCCCTGGAGACACTGCAACATAACAAAAAACGCAAAAAACATATTTCATTTACTATTGACTGAAAACATGGGAAATCTAGTATTTAGAACAGCTTGATATAATAGAAATGAGATTGATAAGGATTTTTATCCGCTAATGACATATGATCCGACAACTTCAAACAATATTTTATAGTCGATATTATAGTTTACTTTTTCAAAATATCTCACTAGAGACTTGCCAAGGGGTATATTTCTGTAAAGCTGTAATTTTTATATTGTTGTATTTGACAGACAAGCCACGCTATATATCAAAATACTAACTATATTGTAGCTAGTGACATTTCAATATGTGAAGGTACGACATGTACATTTATAGCATCATTGCAAACTCTAAATTAACCTCTGAACTCTGAATCTTTCAGTCACAGCTGACACACTGCATGGAAATATTAAATTCTAGAAACAATATTTCATTAAGCACAAAAGGAAAATAGAATACAGACACATGTGTGGGTTTTATTGTTTAATTAAAATAATTCTTTATTTTAATATTATTACTTTTGTACATATACAGTAAATTCTGACACCCCCCCCCCAAAAAAAAAAAAGGAAAAAAAAAAGTACAATGGTACACATAAAGGACTAGCAAACTACGTCGTACACTGCAGGTAGAAATGAAATTAAGGAACCAATTTTCAAAATTCTATAATGTGCAGTGGTCTAAAACCAAATAAAATAAACTGATATTTCCCTCTGTTCAGCCAACATGAAATTTACACATATGGTCTGAATTTCAAATATCAAACGAGATGTTATATTTTATTTCAGCCTGTAGGCAAAACAGGTAAACTATGTGATTAATAACCATAAAGTATATACTGTTATTTCTACCTTGTTCTGCCATTAATCAAATCTCAAAATTAGTATAATCAATTGCATAAAAGATTTTACACTAAAACCAAACTTACTGTTGTAATAATTAATCGACATACACTGAGTTCACTTTTGCAAAATAGTTTTAAGAATTAATCAAACTATCAAAATTTATCAAAGTAATACTGTCAAACAACGATGTCTCCATGCTTCTAGCATGCTGTGCCAAATGCTATTAATCCAATTTATTTGTGTACTTTTCCTGTCTATAATGAGTTCGATTTGTACAAGGTATGAAGACTGTGGTCATACATGACATTGTTATTAATTCTGATCAAATAGTCTTTGGGAAATCAACCATTGAAAGGTAAAAGGGAAATAACTCAAATAACACAAATTTATTGACTTCAAAGAAGTCAGAAAGTTCTTCTTTTTTTTTGAAGATGGCTTATTTGTTTGTTAGACTGAAAGATCCATCTTTGTTTCCACTTTATCTGTAATATAATATGAGTGGCTACACACACACAGTGGATCTTTCAAGCTATCTGACAAGTGCATGAATAATGAATTTGTAAATAGGAGTCAACCTAATCATGCTACCACAAACTGTATATTCTCATTGGCTG
This sequence comes from Glandiceps talaboti, assembly GCF_964340395.1. Classification (NCBI taxonomy): domain Eukaryota; kingdom Metazoa; phylum Hemichordata; class Enteropneusta; family Spengelidae; genus Glandiceps; species Glandiceps talaboti. Next base: position 25,763,816 of record NC_135550.1, on the reverse strand, counting down.
ATTTGATGAACCGACTCTGTGCTGTCTACTATAACAAACTACAAAACAATTAATTCTGTTGTAATCACCAGGTACACAATTATTCAAATGTAATATGTCACATTTTGTGAATATTACCAGAATATTTATCACACTATTATGTTACCGATTTCATCAATGATCCACAGACTATCCTAAATCACTGACAAATGTCATCACTATGGTAACATTACTATACAAATGTAGTTCATGGTGGGTAAAATCTGTCCATTTTCCCAGACTACTTTATCACATTTTAACTCTTTTGCAAAAAAACCCCCCAAAAAACCCAAAACACTACACATACACCAAGAAGAAATTTCCTTTTGTTGTCAAGGGAAATTGTACTCCCATCCTCTAGTGTGGGCAATTTTAGAGGGAAAGTATGCCATTATACAATTACATCATAGTGAGTATCACATACATGTACCCTGGTAAGGACAATTTGTAACAGAAATTATGTCATTACTGGCATATACTTACACCTGATGGATTCTCAGCAAATGCAGATAACCCTGGTTTAATTTGCTCAAACACCTCTTCTAGTAAATGCAAAGGTGAATCTGTTAAGAAAAGTCATACAACATTAAAAAAAATAATAAGTATTATCACAAACATAGAAAGCATGCCAATATAAGATAGCACATTTTAAATAACATTATAGATCTCTACATGTGGAACTATGATGTAAACAAGAAATATGTATCTACCTTGTGACATGGCTTTCAGTTGAACTCTGGTAGCAATATGTATGTTTTATATGACCCTTCTCTACACTGTGCTCAAAGAACTTTACAATTATTTGCCTCTGGCACAGACCACCTATAATGGCACAATGGCCGTGTATACTTCAACTCCCTGGGAAGCATACAATCCCTACTGCCTCTCTATTACTGTAAGCATATAGCATATAATCCTTAACAATGTATCCTCCATCCTATATGGTCCCCATTTGTACAGCTTGGTTGACTTGGTCTATGTCATGGTTCAAGAACTCTAACATTTCAGAAACAAAATGACACCAACAAAGCTTGAACTGGTAACCTGCAGATTCTGAGGGGCCATCATGACGACTAAGTAGCTACCAAACTATATTTGTTGGTATATAGTCTATATTTGTTGATACATGTATAATTGCCTAAACTGTGCTTTATAGTTTGTTAACAAAGTGTTAAATAGACTGGATCATTAAATTTGTAGGGTTATACACACAGTACCATCAATAACTAGCAGACAGGTTCACTAATTTAGAGGTTGGTATGTCTTTACATGTATTGTAACAAGCAAAAATTAACCAAAAAATAGCAACAATCTACTGAGATGTTGATTGCAATTACACATTTTTCATGTATAATTACAATATGAGTGTGTATTTATATGCTGATTATGCATTTATAATGTTATTTTGTATGTTTTTTATTCAAAATGTTCTTTAGAGTAACTGTATGTTTGAAGATAAGAATAATACAAATTGTTCAATATCATAAATATGTGATACATGGAAGAGCAGGATTCCAGAGATAGAAACCTGAGATATGTGAAAACAACCATTGCTATAAGTTGACAGAAAAATCCTACAGAAATGAAATTCATACTATGATTCCAACAATCATACTCTCTTAATGTAGCCACCCCCCTCCAAAATTTTTTTACATAATCATATGTAAATAAAATGTAAATTATCACATGACCACAACATGTGCATGATGATGCATTGCTTTCACTTAGCAACACAAATATATTTGCATAATTTGTCCACGAATAATTATAGTCTGAGGAGTTGTAATGGATGAAGGGACTAACTGGTGCCATCAAACAAAAATTTTCAAATTGTTATTTTCATTTCTAACATTACAATGTAATCAAGGCAAGCTGAGAAGACAAGGAGGTACAACCAGCTAACTATGCATCTTGTCAGTGCAGTAAAACCTAATAGAATAAGATAATCCTTGTAATATCACTATGTTTTTGATTCAATTTATGTAGTGTGTGACTTGAAATGGTACTACTTAGAAAGCCATACAATTCTAACAATATACCATATGCAGTTTCCAAGATATTGAAATACATGGTATTCATATATCAATTGAGCAAAAAAAATAACACTTCATTTTTGAGATTAATGCTTCTAAGTAAGACTTCTTTTCATGATTTTAAATTAAAAGTCGTCATTTTTTCCCCTTGTGATACAGGCCATACAATACAGAAAAAGAAAAGTATCCCTGGATATCACAATGCCTCATTTATAACACAGGATATGCCTCAAAACTAATACAATGATACAGAAATGTTACATATGGCAAAGGTATTATCCAGGGCAACTAATAAAACACCTTACCATCCGGTGAGTTCAACATATGGTACCATATAAATCTATATGATCAGCAGGAGCTCTGAATCATCATGTATATATGTATATGTGTACAATAGTAGTGGCTCACAAAATCTAATTTCATCCATTTCTAACATGTTCAGACAAAAGTTGGCTGAAATTATTATCTACAAGAATTTCCCAAAATAAGAAGGAAATCAATAGTAGCATGGAAGTATGTTACTTCCATGATAGTAGTTAGTAAGTAGAAAGAAGTCACTCTATAACCATGATTGTAACAACGCTGTAAATAAATTACACCAGAAACTGATAAACCATGACCTTTTTTTAACTTATCAAAATACCTTTACTGCAATCCTTACGAGAAGCAATTGAAAACAAGCAATCTATTTCCCTCTATAAATCCTTCTGTCTACTGTAAATATGTGTAGTAATTTGAGGACAATCATTGCAATTTATTTGCCATGCTGTATTTAGCATGTAAATATGAATCTCCAGGTTTATAATAAAACTTAGCAAATAGTTTTATGTTTGTGTTATACTGTTATATCAAAAATAAATTTCAAAACACACACAAGTAGTGCTCATTTACAACATGGAAGTTGAATCAAGTTTAGAAGGATATAAACTAAAAATTTGAGTTGTGATAACATTTGTCACCTACCTTTACTTGTTTTAGTGAAATGTAAGACATGGATTCTGGTGCCAGTGCTTCCAGCATCAAACATTATTCCGTATAGATCGGAATGGTTTGACTGTAAGTGTGGATTCGGGTAATACGGAGGCTGTATACTTTGTGTTTTGTAGTCAATATGAATTACAGGCATACGAGACTGTATGCCATTATAAACAGTTGTTACTACTATGAAAGCTGTGACTGCTATAATGGCTACAACACTGTAAATTTTAACATTGTACGTAGAGTTCAACCTCAGGACGTTTCTGTCCAACATGGTGATGGCATCCCTGATACGGAATAGTGATACGCTTGCAATATGCATGAGTGGTATATAAATTAGCAATAAAGAATATAATCCCTAAGAGTCCGTTCTGGTTGGTTGCTGGTCTCTGAGATGTCTCGTCAATATGCAACATGTGGTCCAGTATGAAACATTAGAATAATATCGAAATACAGATTCGAAAACAAAATGACGAGATTACAACGATATTACAGAGCAATCCAGCCAATCCTATTCGAAATCAACGATGTCGACAGCTGTCCCCAGGATTTGAGAGATTTCAACACTGGTGGCCAGGTACGTATGGTAACACACTATCGCTTGTATCAATGTATGTCGAGACGATGTACACAGGATCAGGAAAAGGTTAGAAACTGACCCGAATAATTTACCTCAGCGGTGCTGAGATGACGCTGAAAATGAGAATGTGCTACGCCCCGGCCTACAGCAATGAAGTAACTTTTGTTCACTTGCTAATTGTTTTTAGCATTGTTATGTTTATAAATACACGTTTTGAGTACACGTCACTGTACGACTGAGACGCCGTTCCCGAATTTGTTCACCTTTTCCTCTATCACAAAGGTCTTTACGGTGGTCTTGTAAACTTCCTGGGTAAGCGTTACGCCCTACACTGCGTGATAAGACAAATACTATGCGGTGGTGTAAACTCCCGGTGTAAACTTCACGTACACCGGCCACGGCCTCTACGCCACAACATACAACGCCTAATGCCAATGGCTTAATGTTTTCCTTCCGACGGGAGAAACTCCCTAGATTCGTGTTGAAGACATCAGTGCAAAAATGATATCATTTAGAAATAACGAGTATTTAAAAATCACGAAATGCATCCTACACGAAATGATACCGTGATGAAATCAATCAATATGAAATTCACAGCTCATTTGAAGACTTTTCTTTGTGGCAAGTAATGACAATTTTGAAAAGTTACTGTAAGTTACACAGTCTTGTCCCAGAAGGCATAGCGTCAAAATGGCTGCGCCCTGCATGATGTCGATTCGGAGATTTGCTACAGTGTCTCTACGATGGGGTAATTACCTATCAGGAAAGGAAAATGTCAGTAACTCTATAACACGCAATTTGTTTCCACAGCAGATTATACCGAGTTTTCAGCTCCAGAGAAGCGTTTCGTACAGAAAAGGTGAGCACTGTCCGCCGTGAAATCAGATTGTCACACTGCACATGGGTGAAAAAACCGGGTAGCTGGAAGTTGAACCATGGAGGTATCTCCCCTTTAATACACCTCCATGCTGGAACTACAGACCCTTCCACTGTCTGTGCTGGAACTAGTCTGGGAGAAAAAATCCTCATAATGATTTTCGTACAGTCGTAAAGACATGTCATCGACGATATATTTTACGGTATATAATTTCTTTTGTGTTTGCAAGAATGTGTTTACTCCTGTGCGTGTGTGATTACCCATGTATTTATGCCCATCATCATCATCATCATCATCATCATCATCATTAGTCCTGCTTCCATGACGGTGCACGAGTCTGGACAATTGTCAGAATCGAGTCCCGAATTGCTCCGTATGCAAGCAGGACTACATCATCATCATCATCATCATCACCACCACCAACACCACACACCACTACCAGAAATGTAGAAATGAAGAAAAAAAACCGTAACGTTTTTAATGTATTATATTTTTTTACAGTTATAGAAAAAAAGGAGGGAAATGTTACAACAGTAAGTTTTACATGTAGTATTTTGTAGAAACGTTTTCAATAACCTTTTGATTTTATCATCTGGTAATCTATTCTTTTATACTTTGTACATGCCAAAATTATATACATGTACTTTTTTTAACTGAACCCGTATACGTTTTTTGACTACATTTGTATTTACTTTGTGTGAATTCATTCCTCTGTCTGTTTTGTGTGTTTTGTATTATACAAAGTGTTTAATATATCATGTCAATTTATTATATATATGCTTCATTACTAATTTCTGTGTCTATGTCTGTGTCTGTAGGTTGTTTTTATTTACTCTACAATGTACTGAGACACAAGTGTAGATATAGGTTTTATAAGTGAGCCATGCATCATAATTAATACATCAGTACTGCTGAAATAATATTTGCAAGGACTTGATCTCACAGAAAGGTGATATGGAGGAACAACTTCTAAAATTTACTACCTTTTTGTACCCAATGTGTTGTAACTAGGTTGAAGGAATATACGTAGAAGACACCAGTAAAGTTTTACGAGATGAAAACCCACATGGTGCATGTCCTCTGTGTAGACTTAATAGGATGGTATCATATAAGGTAAACTGTATGGATATTTACGTATTAAAGAGGAACACCACTCCAGGAAATAGAGGCATTTTCGTAAAATATGGATTCTGGAGAGTCACTTTTACATCACCTTCAATAACTTGCAATTTAAAAAAATATCAAGTTGATCTTGTGTCTTTATAAGGTATCTTTGCTGTTGGTCATTGCATGGGAGATGTTTTACAGTGAAGGGAATAAGCACTCAGGAGTCAAGAATGATTGTTTTCTGCTGACTCTTGTGATGCAATGGCCCACAGCAAAGATACCCTATAAAGTCACAAGATCAACTTGATATTTCTCTGAACTTGTAGGTGATGAAAAAATCATAAAATGACTCTCCAGAAGCATAATTTATGAAAATGTCAAGCAAAATATGAAGATTAATTATATGACTTGCATCTTTGTCGTTTTAGCTTTGGTATTTATCAGATTTCTCATTTGTGATTTAACTGCCATTCTCACAAGTCAGAGTAGATGTATTAACTGAAGTAATGAAATATAGTATGAGGGACATCAGTTAAGTGCTGTCATACAGAGGCGAGTGCAATTATGTCAAAAAATAAAGTTTAACTATGTCATTAGAATTCAAAGTATATTTCATCAACACATAGGTATCTTTTCAAAAATTGTTTTAAACTAATTAAAGTGAAGTTCAAGGGTCACTGTGACACACTATTATATTTAGAACTCAATATCACACAAACCATCAACATTATGTTATTTGTTCTTTACAGGATGTGTTAATTTTAAAACAGTTTGTCAGAGAAGATGGCCAGATCTACCCAAGTGAAATCACTGGTGTGTGTCAGAAGCAGCATATACATTTACACAAAGTTGTTGGGCAAGCGTTTAAAGCTGGTAAGAAATAGCTATTAGTACATTTACATAAAGTTGTATGGAAAGGATATACAGCTGGTAAGGAAGGAACACTCTAGTTTTCCTATTAGCTTCTTGCTATAGGGCAACATTATACTTTATATTTGACCAGTAATCATAGGCTGATCCCATTCGATTTGCAAATTCACATGATGTGTATTTTCATGTCTACTTTTACCTGTAGAGTATTCCTCAGACTGTAGTGGCTTCAATCCTATATCTCTTGAACACAAAATAAAGTACATATGTACACAATACATTAGGCTGTAAATCTACATTTTCTTCACCCCAGTTGATATTTTCTAAGGAGAGCTTTGAATGTACCCATGATATACTATTTTGTACTGATCATATCATGTTTATCGTGTCTACAGGTCTACTGCCAAAACCTGCGCTATCGAAGGAGTCAATACCAAAACTAAAGACAACATACAACACTTTTTGATTACAGTATTTTTACTGCTAGTACATATAGTGACAGAACTATGTATAAGTGTTTGTAGGTTTTTTCTTGTAAGCCCAAATGGGAACCATACTTTTCAGTGTTTTTGCTAAAAAATTTCAACTTATATAAGATGTAGTCACTGAATCATGCATCATCACCTAATGCTGATGCACACACTACTTTACAATTTGTTGACAAACAAGTCATTAGATCCATACCTGATTCACAACTGTTTACATATGGACATCAAGCCAGTGTACACAGTACCATCAACAAAGAGGTAAAATACAGCTAACCAAAGGAAGGTTGGGTGTATTTTTCTACTGGCAAAAAACATCAAAAAAAGAGTACTGGAGCTTTGCTAAGTTTGCCTTTTTTTTGACTGAGTTTGTCTGTAAACTAATATTTTGACTGTAATCGTTTGTATTGTGTATGATATCAGGAATATTTCTATTGAATAAATTTCATTGATATAGAATTAATTTTCGTAACAAGTCTTCATTCTGTTATATTATGAAACCATGGTAACAATTTGCCTTTCATTGTGCCTGGTGGTCATGATGAGAACAATCGTGAACTCAGAAGAAGGCATATACCAACTGACAGTATGCTGCAGCTGAGTCATATGACAGAACCCGATGACGTATAAGTGCAAGTGTGACATACTCTGGGTATTTGTGCAAGTGCTTGCAGTGTTCTCTGCAGTGGTACTTTCATGAGCATTTTGAGTGAAAGTGCAGCAGAAAACACTGCAAGCCCAAGTGTTACTAACCTGATAAGATTACATACTCAAGAGAAAATACAAAAAAATATGATCTCTGTAGTCTACTATAATATTAATGTTGATGCATACTTTCTATGATATTACAATTTGTGTTCTGGCATTGTTAGAACTGTTTACATAGTAGGGAGTTCATGTACATTTTTTGGTACGTATGATAAATTGTCATCAGATCATTTATTGGTTATATTCCAATACCAGGTTTGAGTGCAAGTGATGGTGTATACATCAGTAAGTAGAATACTGTGAGTACCTTTTAATTTGCAGAAAAAAATTACATCCAAAAACATTTAAACTTGGCTTGTGCCCCTGTAAGTGCAACCATTAGTTCTTTACAAAATAAAGAAATACTTCCACAATAGATTGTTATCATGATGTAATTCATTTTTGTTGACATGTTTTAGTCCAGGCATTCATTTTGTAATGGTCATGTGAGAAAGATTGTATGTATTGAAAAAAGCTTGAAGTTTTAGACTGAGCAATGTGGCAGGGGGGGGGGGGGGCTGTGGGGGGGGGGTGCTTTACAGAAAACACTCATAAAAGCATAAATGATAAACTGGAACAAGTAAATGTCAACTTCATAAATATTTGGTAAATTGGACAAATTGTTCAGTAAAATATAGAGGTTATCTTTAGTTTCTCAAAAAATGAAATTGTGAAAATCAGAAGTTTCAAGTGTAGAAAGAAACCAGCACAGTTTAAAATTGGTTACGAGCTTTTTCATTGTATTTGTCTTAATATCAAGAAATCAGTATATATGTATACTATCTTGAATTCTATGGTATTTATTTTGCAAAGGACAGCTAGATTCAGTTAACACATAAAATAATATATCAAGACACTTAAAAATCCATACAAAAAATGCGAAGAAAAACAGTATGAGTGTGCACGAACTGTCGCACCATCTCTCCACTTTGATAGTCTCGCTGCCAGACTCGTGACTATCGTCCCTAAGCTCTGTATACCGAGTGGCTTAGCCGCGAGAAGAGAGGGACATTTGTAAATATTGACGGATATCCCTAATGTCTGATACATTACTTCCGCGTTGTATTGCGGCGTTTAGTACAGGGTGCAAAAGTCACCACAATGTTTACCCGTCGTGAACGGTTTGATCAGGTAAATTTGGATTCGACTTTAGACTGTTAGATAGACCAAACGGATATCTACAATAACTGAACCACGAAATCGGCCGTTAGGTAGAATGTAAGATACGTCGTGACGTTAGGGGTTGGCCGATGTTTGAGGGCGCCCGTCAAGGCGTACCTTACAGACTAGCCATTAGGATGCAGTAACTGTTACGCCAGTAAGTATCATAACACAACTATATGATATGGGTATAAACGGCAGTTCTACAAGGGCGACAAGTTATAGTAGCTCAAAATGGCCAAAGGTGGTGCATCCAAACTGGATGTCGAATCTATCCGACGATTTGTCAGTTGCCAAGTTGTCCATTCCTGGCACTCATGACACGATGAGTTTTTATGGCGGTGCGTCGACACAGTGTCAAACCTGGCCATTGAAGAAGCAACTAGAAGCTGGTGTTCGTTTCCTGGATATCCGATGTCGACACTATCACAACCAGTTACCAATACATCATGGTATGTTTTACCAACATGCTCATTTTAGAGACGTCTTAAAAGATGTTCTGGCATTTTTGGACGATCACAGGAGTGAAACAGTTCTGATGCGAGTGAAGAAAGAACATACAGATAAAGGCAATACAGAAGAATTTGCTACTAGTATCAAACTACAATTAAAAGAATACTTTGGTGATACATGTAGCCGAATCTGGAATGAGAACAAAATACCAAAACTTGGTGAAGTGCGAGGGAAAGTTGTTGTTTTGAAAGAATATCACGGCGACTTCCCAAAGGGAATACAATATAGTTGCCATTCTACTAATCAGCTCGTGGTTGCAGACAAGTACAATGTGCCAACCCTATTCCACCTGAATTCTAAGTGGGAGCATGTGAAAAATGCACTTACTGTCGCACTGCAATCGAAAGAACAAAAAATACACTTGACTTTCAGCAGTGCTGCAGGTATTGGGGCATACCCGGACATCATTGCGTTGAGAATAAACCCCAAATTATTGAATTTACTCCAGAGTCAAGAAATACAAGTAAACCCTAGACATTGGGGAATGATCGCTATAGACTTTCCAGGAGAAGACCTCATTCAAGAAATAATTTATTCAAACAAAACATTTAAGGATGAGAACACTTAGACTAGGTCCAAGTTATGGCAAACGTTTCATTGACAACTTTACGGCCAGGCAGTCAAACATTGCAATGTCGTGAGATGTTTTGAATTTCAGGAATGCATGAAACTCCATAAATGTTGTTGGGTGTTCAACAAATTTTATTGATATTATATATTAATTACATTTGGTACTTAGGTAGACATTAGATATGGTACTAGGTAGTGATACAAAGAGTAACACTGAAGTAAAGCACTTTCTCTATGTGCTACACTCATTTTTATCATTCATATCAAGTGTAAAAGTATACTTTTTCAATTGGTATAATTTTATAAGCCTTGCATGTGGCCTTTGTAATGTGGTCAATTAGCAAATGAAACAGTATACTTTCACATTCGATATGAATGCTATAAATGATTGTGGTATATACAGAAAATGTTTTACTTTAGTATGAGTTGTACTAGTATTTCACTATTTGTAACACTGTACATATCTTCAGAGCTCAGATGAACTTGCAAAAATATAATTGCCTTGTACAGAAAATCAATGGATCAATTAATGGATCAATCAATCAATCAATCAATCAATCAATCAATCAATCAATCAATCAATCAATCAATCAATCAATTAGTTCTTGTTTGAATAGACATGGCCTCAGGTTGCACTTGAAAACTTCAAGTTTGTCCATAGACCTGTGGAGCATCTATGGTTTGTCCAATGATGTAGAATTCACAAGGTTCAGAAGCAGAAATGAATTTACATTTTATAATTGTTGCAAATTTGTTGACTTATAGCGAGTAATTGAAAGGACTGGAGCATTTTTAAGATACTAGGTGCCTTTGAATATTTACAATAAAATATTGTCTTTTCATTTCATTTGAAAAATATGGCTGTTTATTTTCGGAGTGACTTACATACATACATACATACTCACACATACATACATACACACATACATACATACACACACACACACACATACATACATACATACATACATACATACATACATACATACATACATACATACATACACACACACACACATACATACATACATACATACATACATACATACATACACACACACATACATACATACATACACACACACACACACACACACATACACACACACAATAATAACATGGCAAAAAATAAATAAACCATTGTCTTTTTATCTTTTAAGTATTCCTTTGGCCTTATGATAGTAGTGGTCTATTAGGCCTGATATTTAGATTATTGTTTATGTAATATGAAAATAAAACTGCTTAAATTCTAAGAATTACTCTGTGTAGTTCACGTCATGTTCGTCACTGAATTCAAAACAAAATACTGGTTTCCAACACAATGCCCCGCACATGGTTTAGCGCCCTCTATAGCCGGACCTGCGTTCGTGGTCGGGCATGCGCAGTCACCTTGACGACGATACAACCAAAACACCCTCGTCGCGTCTTCAACAGCACTGTTCTGTTTGTACATCCGTAACATTTACTGTTTCAGAGATTGTTATATTTAATTATTAGAATGGATTCAGAAGGTTTTCATCTCAACATCAGTTACGTCGGTAGCAGTGGCGTCGTTTTAAGTCCAGAGAAGAAAGCAGCCTTAGAAACCTCGCTCATCATCCTCCAGAATCATCACAAGTTCAACAGAATATTTTTCTGGGGCAAAATCGTAGGTATCAAAGATGATTATTTTATCGCACAGGGCGTTGGGGATGATGAAATGAGAGACAGAAAGACGCTCTACAGGTAAGTTATGTCAGCAACATTTCAAAATGTTGCCTTGTATCCTTGTATTGTCCAAATTTCATAGTTAAGTAAATGTATGTTATCTTACAATGTTACGTCTGAGGACGTTTCTGCCAGGAAGCTACTGTGGTATTGCACACTCAACTCAAGTGAAGTTGACTGAATTTGGATGCCAATGATAGTTATGTAAAAAACAACTCTTAAATACGTGTTCTTGGATGTAAACTTGTTTCTTTCTTATTCAACCTCTAAGCTTTCTTGAAGTAGAACTCCCTAGATTAGTAAACACTAATGTTCATTAATGTTATAACCACAGTCACTCTATCACTGATATTATAGGATTCAGGAACTGAGATTATAACTTATAATACAAGTTGACAAAATCGAAATTATATTGACATACCGTAGTATGCTAGTTTACAGAAGGTACTTATGAATATTACTAAACAAGATGTTTTCCTTTCTTGCTGCTACCCATAGTCTTGACTGTGTTACATGGGGTCTACTGCCAGAAGCCACACAGGCCATGAGGGAGCAGTGTTCACTAGTGAAAGGTCGTTTCACTGGAGACCCATCGTATGAATATGAACACACAGAAATTAAGAGAATTGGTGAGGGAGAAGATGCCCAGGAAGAAGAAAACACAGTAAGTTTCATACACATACTTAGCACAAAACACACACACACATGTACACAGACACAAAACAGTCAATACTGCACTGGCCCATATTTTCCACAAAGTGACACACATGCTATGCTACACTTCTTTTCAGTTAGTGTAAAAATATATTCATAGACAAACTTTCTTTCAAATGATACAGATAAGCAATACATCACTGTTGGGCTTGGTAGAATACTAGTAAGAACACTATAGCTAGGTTACTGTTATAACAAATGATGTTTAATCATATGAATACAATTTTCTTGTACCAACAACAGAACAGCCTGATTCATCGTGTTAGACTAATAGATTTGTTGTTTCCACTGTAGCAAGTTGTTACACCAGCTCGAACAATGACAAAGTTTTCAATGTAATTCAATGTTAGTCTTAAAATACAGACATTTGTGCCATGCTATCAACCAGCACTCCTGGTTTAGAAGCCTGGTAGGGCTGAACAACTTGACATTTCTTACAGTCTAATGTGTCCTCTGTTGAAAGAAAACACTTTCTGTTGTGGGTCAAATTCATAAAAATTGATTTCCTGCGAGTCAGTCACGGTCACCACAAAGTAAGGGGTAAAGAAACACAAAAAATTGTCGTCGGTCAAAGGGGTGTCAAATTGGCTTGGAGAGCATATGCTTGGGGATTTGAGAGTTGTGATTTTTGATGGAGAATATACAAAGCAGTGATGTACACAATAAAATATCTTTTGTACTAGTTGACAAAATGATTTAAATCAAAGATGTCGATGAGACAGTTATGTAGTATATCAAACAACAAAAACAAACTGAATATGTGTCTTTGATATTTTCAGATAACAATCAAGGAGGAAGACCGCCTTGCATCAACAATAACTCAAATCGATGAAGATGTCGCTATTGTTCCTAGAGGTGCATATATCAAAACACCTCATGATACAATTATCAGAAATCGTAGTTTCGCAGGTAAGGCTATACAGTTGATTTGGGATGTACATGTAATAATATATCAAGAACATTGTGTCACATTCATATGTGATGGCAAGAGATTCATATTTAATTCATGTTTAATTTTTGGTGGTTGATCAGTAATACAGTGGATCAGTCTTTCATCCTGCTGTCCATCACTACCAAATTTAATATACATAGATTTTATCAAATGTTTGTGAGATTCTGATCGAAATTTTTTTAAATGATGAGAGAATCACATGTGAAAATGCGTGAGACATAAGAAAGGTAGAAAGAATTAAAGGAAACTGCAGATGTAATTGAGGTGTAATAAATTGATATCTATACTCCTCCTGTATGGCTACAAGGACACAACCATTTGTAGGACATTGCACTTATTAAAGAAATAGAATTTGTGCATTTTGTAAGCGAATGTTTCTGATTTTATCTGCCAGTTCAGTAGATTACCAACATACCATTACTGTTTTGTTGTCACAGTCTCACTAATTGTTTCTTTGTTTATGTACATTTTCAGGTCTCCAGATAACAGAGGCAGTAAAGTTTTCCTCTTACTTCCATTTCCGTGAAGCTCTCTTACTGAAAGAGAAGTCTCTCTTAGATAAAGCAGACTTGGACAAAGCTATTGATTTCCTTGACGCCATTGATGAAGATATCCCCAAGTCAAGTGAGTACTTTGTCCTGTTGGCTTGGTTACATGTCATTTTAGCATTTCTAACACTATATTTAAATTAATACACATTTGTGTTGACTATTTTGATTTCCACAGTAAATGGAAATGAAACTAACTTTCTGTTTGTTGCAGCAAACAAACAACAAACCTATAAAATGTTTACTTCATTAAGTTTGATTTTATCATTATACATTTCAGATATTACCATTTGTTAAACCCTTATTGACTTTCAGTGCCAGTACATCAAGAAGACTGGCCAAGTTTCTATAAATTGTTAGTGGGAGAAGTTGAAAAGTACTGCATACATGTTGTAATATTATTCTTGTGGGCAAGAAATGGTTAATTATATACTAATAATGAATTTGTTTGTGATAACAGGAGCCTGGAGTTTGCAGTGTGAGCGTGGCAGTGGATTGGTAATTCTCCGTAGCTTATTATGGCAAGGCCTTACTTTCTACCATGTGCCAGGAACAACCAAACACGGATATGTTTATGTCGGTACTGGAGAATTAAACAAAGATCTCCCATTTATGCTCTAAATATCTGAAAACAAAGCGAATACCTGTATAAGGACTGAGGTGTCTAACTGAGACATGTGACATTGGACCATGAATTTGTTCTTTTTGATATCAACCACAACCCTATATTTATCTTCAAAGAACGCTGATAACCCATTACATACACTGAGTCTACATATTGTACATTTCAGAAAAGTCTCTTTTTTTGTGAGTTTTATGTCAATTATTGTAAATACCATGAAATTTCCTATAAAAGTGACATACTTATGATTTATTCATCCTAATATCAAATCTCTAAATTCTACTTTGTAATAAATATTGTAGATATTGGTAGTTTATAGGTGTTTAGTTACTGCAATGTTCATTATTAAATTTTATGAATAAAACAAAGTTTTGGTGAAAGTGGAATTTCCAGTCTTGTTTAATTCTGTCAATGATCAGAATTAAATTTCAAATATATGATTATTTTGGATGGCATGTGAAACATTAGCCTGTATAATACAACAATACATGTCATACTACTCTGTCAGCTTGCACTCGCTGATTTGAGACAGCTGGTAGGACTGAACAACATGGTGTCTCTTACTGTCTAATCAATTACAAACAATTGTACTCAGATTCGGGTTCTCTGACATTTGATGCTCTGTCTTTATGAGTTATACCTGTACAGTACTTTTTTGCCATTGTTGCATTTTGAAGATGTATATGATTTATGCCCATATGACAAGTATTGTTTTATAATGATCATATTATATATGTGTTTGGTTTTTTGTATAGGATACGAATGTTTCCTTTCAAAATTCTAACAACATATGCACATCAAAAGAAATATTTAGTAGTCAATAATTGTTCATTTGAAGGCAGGTTTTGGGAAGTTTGACATACTAGTATGTAACTTGTCTTGAAGAAAGGTAAAACCAGAGAAAGGTGCAAGAATCTTGCATCATAATTTTGCAGAACTTCAAAAGTTAAATGAAAATCATCATAGCAACTGCCTAAAATGACTGTGATGATTTGCATAAAATAAATAAATAATTCTTGCAGTCTGAGGCAGGAACACCCCTTTTATTAATGGTGACCTGCAAAATAAGGGCCACTCTGAACACAATGAAACAAGAACGAAATTGTATTGGTATATAAAATACACAAACAGGAAAATTATTTCTCCCAAACCCTGCCTAAAAGGGGAGGGATGGGAGGGTCGATCAAGATGACTGGCTATTAAACTTGACTGGCAACCAAAGTGATGAACTAGGTCAAAGTTCAATAACTAACTAATTAAACCCTTTGAGGGCGCTCCATTCTCACTTCCTCAAATGGTCACATATACAAATCTATTCTACATTAATCTTTCCCCCCATTTTTCAAGAGACCTCAAGGTATACAACAACTATTCACTCTGAGGCTGAAGCAATGAGGCATTGAGTTACTGTACTAGATTGATGGTGTGTGTGTATGTGTATGTATGTATGTATGTATGTGTGTGTGTATGTGTATGTATGTATGTATGTATGTATGTGTATGTATGTATGTATGTATGTATGTATGTATGTATGTATGTATGTATGTATGTGTGTGTATGTGTATGTATGTATGTATGTATGTATGTGTGTGTATGTATGTATGTATGTGTATGTATGTATGTATGTATGTATGTATGTGTGTGTATGTATGTATGTATGTGTATGTATGTATGTATGTATGTATGTGTGTGTATGTATGTATGTATGTGTGTGTATGTATGTATGTATGTATGTATGTATGTATGTGTATGTATGTATGTATGTATGTATGTATGTGTGTGTATGTATGTATGTATGTATGTATGTATGTATGTGTGTGTATGTATGTATGTATGTATGTATGTATGTATGTATGTATGTATGTATGTGTGTGTGTGTGTGTATGTGAGGGGGGGGGGAGGTGTTAGCCAACAAGACATGACTTTGTGAACTGCAACACTGCACTGTCTTACTCTTAGTCTATGTACAAGATACACAGTAACATTGCTGAAACAAATCAAATTTGTAGCCAAATTAGACAAATAGCAGACAGCATAATGTATTCCTCAGTTACAGAATAAGTCTAAATACAAAGTTTTGTTGTCACTGTATCTTACATTTCATTGAATATGAAGCCAAAAGACAGACAGTCTAGCCAAGTATTCCACTCTCGGTTCAATCACGTACACTTGGCTATGGGTATATCACACATGCACGCATTCAGAAATGATTGTACCTTTCAACTAACATCAAACTAACATATTGTCCATATTTAACATCACATCATCTCATGATTTCTCACTGACATTCTTCATAGGACATTGATACACAGTAACTATAATTATACATTCAACAATGTGTTTGATATTCCACTTTTATTCCAAAAAGTTTTTTTTTCTTTCAAATGTACATCCATGGCAATGATAGCAAAATGACGATAATGTTTTAAATTCCTTTCAAAAGTAAACATCTAAAAATGACAATTTGCAGAGAGTTATTTCCTCTTCATCATCAATATTTCCCTTTGGACTCCTTCTGTGTAAGTTTTAACAACTTCTACCAGGAAAATTCCTTTCTTTTTTATCAATTCTTCAAACATTCTAGTTCCCCCACCAACGCCAAAATAATGTGTCTTTGCAGCCAGGTAAACAGTTCCTGTGGATTTCAAAAGAGAACTCATGATACTATGCAGACTGTCATGTGAATCCACATTATAAATCGTCTCTGATGTTAAAATGATGTCAAATTTGTTGTCATCTTCATTTAGTGTTTTTGACAGCATGTCTTCAACTTGTTGCCAGTCTCCTGACATAAATTTGCACCTTAGAGGGCGCCCTGTCAAAGTTTTACAGTTCAGGACAACATTGGGAATTGTCACTTCCTGAATGACTTCTTCATTGTAATCCTGGAATATTACTTCAGCTTCATGCAGCAAGGCAAATATTCCCGGTAATCCAGCTCCACATCCCAGTTCTAGAACTCTGGTATCCTGGAAATTGATGCTGGAATCTTTAAGAAATTCCACCAAGTCCAAGGAACATTCCCAGATTTTCAGTCCTCCTTCATATACATTTGGCAGTAAATCTGAATTATGGGAAATAACTTTCACCAAATGACTCTCTTTTTTGTCTTTCAATTTCATCTCCACATTCTCAGAATCTATGACTTCAAATTCAACATGTCCAGTTGTCAATTTTTGTACTTGTTTCTCTTCCAATGTCAACTCTTGAACCTCGGGAAGAAGGAATTCTTTCGCAGTGGCGTGGCCATCACTTGTTTTTAGTTTCTTACGAGTACTTGTTTCTTCATCTTTCTGTTCACCTTTAGCTTGGTCGTTGGTATCGCTGATATCAGTACGTCGTTCATGATCCTGTTGGTTCTTCTCTGGTTCCGAGTTTTCTTCAACAACAAAGCCAAATTTAAAATCCATCGTTATGAAAAGTCGAGAACAGCCACACTGCTGCTAATATAGAAAATCAATGGTGTAGTAACATGCTACACGCGACACGATAAACTCGCAGAGCTACAAGGTTCTCGGCCTGGTTCTCCGCAACGCGTTAACGTTCTCTGTCTGTGGCCCGTGTAAGATAGCGCCCTCTCGCGACACTTTCTCGGGTGTGAGGTTGGTGGCGCCCTAACGATATCAGAATTCCTTTAAAACTGATAAAAATGCTATATATCATGCACCAAATCAGTCCATTTTCTATGTCTGGTATCTTTTATTCATATCATGGCATCTGCTCTCCAAAATGTTTCCATGTGTACCTTCCTTTCGATTTATAATGATGTTTGAGATTTCTTTCTGGTGTTTCCAGTACAGTTTTATACTCAGTACACTTTGAAGAGCAAAAAATCCTCAACTGTACCAATGTTCTTTAAGAAATTAAAATCTGACGAAAATGTGTGATGTTCTTACACTTTAGCGTGGTATAATTTATTTCAGCTTTATTCCACAAATACATTTTATCCATGATTAGTGTAGTCAATTTAGTGGTACATGCGTACCTTTTCCAAATTTTTGTATTTGAGAAATGTTTCTCATAGAGTGAAAATACTGAAGTATTATATAGTAGCTTTATATTTTGACATAGATATTGACAAAATTTGACACATTAACAATGCAAGGTGTATTTCTTCAGGGGGATTTTATTTACACGTTGTACCTCAACAAAAATCTTTACAATAATTATATCAAGTGATTGTTGATTCAGATATGGATCAACATCTCTATCAAAATATTGAACACAGATCGGATAAATGTACCCATGAAAAAGGTGCTTTCTCTTCCATCAGATTACCATGGTTTTTTTTTTTTGGTTTTTTTTTTGCAGTCTTTTTGGGGGGCAAAATTGTACAGTATAGCGCCCTCACGGGCATTGTGTATAATTATCGCTAGGTGGCGCTCTGACGTCGTCAGCTAGTCACAGATGTCAACCTCTACTCTATTCACAGATTTGAATTACTAACCAAGTTAATAGTGGTGGAATCTGTTCATTGCCACGTAAACAGTGTTATGCAGTTTTGATTCAACATGCTGTGACTTCACTGCTTTATGCACATTTCGTAAAGAAGGTTGAGTCAGTTCGCATGCATGGCTATGGATCCGGATATTAATTTGTGGTTCACCTCCAATGGAATATCCAAATCAAATGTACGAGTTGTGTTAGGAGACCAATTCAATCGGAAAGTGTTAGACACACACGAGACAAACATTGAAACAATTTGGGCCAAACGTGTTGAACAAAACCCCCGGCTTTTCAACGGATCTAAGTTCAGATTAGATTCGGCAAAATATGAAAATAACGGTGTGACTTTAAACTTAGGACTGACTTGTTACAAAGATTATCTGGGAACGAACTGGTCACCAGAAGTTAAATCTCTTCACAAATACGGTGTCAGAGATTTTGAAAACTCTCAGGTCTATCTGTCTGATCCTGCTGGGGTTGGAGCTTTGGTACAGACAGTTGATGACTATGTAATGTTTATGAGACGAAGTGATAAAGTGGGGGAAGCACCAGGATTGTGGGATGTACCAGGAGGTCATCCAGAGCCCGAGGTAAAATATTATCACATCATCTCAAAGTATTTTGTGTGTGTGTGATTTCTGTGTGTTGGTTTGTTTTTTGTTATCATGCAATCAGTTGTAACTGTCAAATGCCATCATTGCCATGGCGTCATCATATTCATCATAACCATTGTCTTCATCTTCCTTTCATCATTGTTGTCTTTATTGATATTGTCATTCTCCCCCTCCTCCTCCTCCTCCTCCTCCTCCCCCCCCCACTGCCATCATCATCTTCATCATCATCACCATCATCACCACCATCACCACCACCACCACCACCACCACCAACACTACTACCACCACAACCATCATCATCGTCATCATCACCACCACCACCACCACCACCACCACCGCCATCGTCATCATGTCATGTTTGACTTGTCAACCTATGAATAATCCAGCATGTGATTTATTGTCACTGTTCTCAAGAAGAAAAATAAGTGAATATTTGGTGAAACTAATAGTTAATTAAATGTATATATAATTATAGAAAGGAAACTTGGAAAACATTATTATGAAACTCAAGTACATTGTAGTGTGTGTCTATCTTTCTGTAACACTTAACAACAACACATTTTCTGAGATTATACTGGGGAGATTATAGTATCCAATTTTGCCGTGTTCTTCTTCCAGGAATTGCTTGCCTTACTTGGTAAGGATAAAAAATTAGATATCAAGGAATTTTCCATCTCTGAATTTGGTCCAGATGATGTTGTAGAAGAAATTTTTAATTCCATCCTGAGAGAAGTACGAGATGAAATCAACATTCCAATGAAATACCTAAGTGAACCGGTGTTGCTAGGTGTGGCTGGTAACAACACAAGTGCAGGACGACCAAGTATGGAGTTCTTTATCAGGTGATGTATACTATCACAGCTGTGTTTAGCAATTTAGCAGAGGGATTGTCATGAATTGGCTGTTTTTGTGAGATGGTTTTTGTAGAGGGTTGTTGATTTATCTGTGACTATTGACTTTTACATCTAAAACAGTTGATTTAGTCTAGTTCAGACTAACAAGTAGCTATTATCCATTTGTGTTGTCCAGTATTAGACCAAAGCCAATCACATTTAAATAGAGCTTTGATGAATTAATTAACTAACAAGGTCACCAGAATCACTAGTCTCTAAGGTACACCATAACGGGGCGCCCTCACACATCAGTCGTTTCAAAGCAGGCCAGTGAGGTCAGAGGGACATGATATATCTTAGTGTACAGAAGTCATTTAAGGACATTTAGATAGCTTAGTATTGACGTTAAAAAGTGGTGAGAAAAAGTGTCAACTGGCTTCATAAGACAGTTTACCATTTATGCTGTGTATTGCATGGATTGTTTGTCAAAAGTGACTACTAAGAACAGATCACCATCATGTACGTGTGGCTGAAACTTGATATAGAGTATTCTACTTGTGAAAATAAACCACAAACAAATAAACAAAATACAACCTGGATTATCTACCAAACAGAATGTTCACAGGGAATACTTAGGATCTTTCTAAATGAATCAGAACATGAAACACTTTTATTCTTGCTGGAAAATCTTTCCACATGATAAAATGGTTAACTACTAGATGTGAAAGACAGGCATGGTGTGAGATGTCATATAGTTATATAGTTAATATGATTCTGATCACATTTAATTCATCACCACTCTAAAATAATTCATGTTGTCTCTGCAGATGCAGTCTGAGCTCCACTGAGGTCAATGACCTCTACTCCTCAGGTGGGGCAGAGGCTGAAGAATCCACCAATCTGAAACTTGTTCCAATACAGGTTGGTTTTTGAAAACTTTTATAACCACTAATACATGGTTTATTAAAACAAACTGTGTGACCAAAATAAAATGGTCAAATTGCTTGAGTTTACTTATCAATAAAATAAACATGTTAAGAAAAACAAAAACAATCAAGTCCTAAAAGTCTAATAATAAAATACACAGTACAGTGATTAAAGTTGTTTGTTTGTTGTGTGATCTCTCCTAATCAAAATAATTGTATTCTTTGACAGAACTTGATTTCACAATATTTTTGACAATTCAAGCAGCATGTATATAAGGGGAGGGGACACATGACTATATAAACAAAGGGTTTGTGTATGGAGTTTAGGGGCAACCAAGTAATTATGGTGGGGGGGGGGTACACCCACTCATACTTCTTTCTTCTTGATTACATTGTATTTGTTGTCTTCTGCCATCGTACAGCTAAATCTGATTCTTGTCAAAGTTGCCTTCATATGTTTTTTTTTTCATTCTGATTCATAGGTAATATTCTCAGTGAAGTATTAATATTTTAAGCAAGGATAACAATTTGACTTCTTTCCTTATTACAGGAAGTATTTGATCTTCACAACAATAGTATTTGGAAAGGAATGGCGCCCTCTGCCAAGGGATGTGTGAAATTATTTCAAGCATCAAAGGAACAGAAGCAGCAATCTGACTAAGAAAATCAGTCAAGCTAACTTTTCCATGTACAGACAACTGAATTATTAGTTGACAGACAGTGAGAGGCATACAGACAGACAGACAGACAGACAGACAGACAGATTAGACAGTGATGAAAGTAGCTGGAACTAAATCAACATAAACTTCACCACTCCTTCATTTTATGTAATAGTTTGTATATTATGTTAAACATTGATTGTGTTTCAAAGATCCTGGTCTTTGTTATAACATTGATGTCATCTTAGCATAGGTATTGGTATTTCAAAATTCAAGACCTCAATGTCATCTTAGCATAGGTATCGGTATTTCAAAATTCAAGACCTCGATGTCATCTTAGTATAGGTATCGGTATTTCAAAATTCAAGACCTCGATGTCATCTTAGCATAGGTATCGGTATTTCAAAATTCAAGACCTCGATGTCATCTTAGTATAGGTATCGGTATTTCAAAATTCAAGACCTCGATGTCATCTGAGCATAGGTATCAGTATTTCAAAATTCAAGACCTCGATGTCATCTTAGCATATGTATCAGTATTTCAAAATTCAAGACCTCGATGTCATCTTAGCATATGTATCAGTATTTCAAAATTCAAGACCTCCTATCCATAATACCTGCAATATGAACTCCTCTGGATATGACAGGTAGATATAGAAATATATAGAAAGGTTTGATAACAATCTGATTAAAATCTGATCAAGGAGAAGGCTTGATTTACTTAATTTACCATATTTCACATCTACCCTACCTGTCCTGTATGTTCTATTTTGTTTATACCGTGGTTGATCACCTTACCCAAGGTATAAATTTAGAGCTTTCTCCTGTAATCAGATTTTAATGAGATTGAGTTTGCTCAGAACAAATTGTAATTGAGTTTACACAGAATTACATGATATGATGTGTCAATTCTTATAGTAATTGAAGAGTGTATCTGTCAGTGGAGAGTAGGTTATAACTACAATGAATGAAAGGTAGGCCACTGAAACATACACAAGTGGAATGCCTAAGTTATAATGTATAAAAGTCTTTTCTATTTTTACAAATTAATAAAAAGTAATAATAGCTGTCTTCAACTTGGTTGATGTTAATATCTTGTCGAGGTTATTTTATTCAATTGCGTTTTAATCTCAACAAACAAGAACTGCATAAACTGAGTAGTTATTGGAACATGTCCAGTGATTTCAACTGAAATGTACACCTCTGTGACTGCCGGAATAAAAAAATGTTACTTTTACAATATTGTAGCGGCATTTTTTTTCAAGTATGAAGACTTAATTTGACATGTAGTGAACATGCCAGGAGGTATATTTGTGAATAATGGCATTTTAAATAAATAATCCAGGGTAGCAGAGAAAACAAGAATAAAAGATGAAGATTTTATTTGAGACACTGCCAAGGATGTTGAACAGTGGACCAAATCAATGAGTGTCAGTACAATTTTCTTCAAGTTAGGGAGTTGTTTTTAGGGATAGGAATAGGGTTGGACTCCCTAGCATAAACACTATTTGTACAGTCACCGCTCTACATGTGTGTCAAGATACTTAGTCAGTTTTTGGGATACCCTGATATGACAGACCATGTATGACTTAATTTATGCTGCATAGTTATTGGTAATCAGGGTTCCTAGTTTTCATATGATAATATACTAGTTATTTCCAATATATACCTTTTGTAATTTCTACTATGGCTAGATGGGTATGTATGGTTTGGAAGGTATTTACATTGTAATATTATCTGAATAAAAAAAATCAGAGATTATGATTGATGTGACCTCTTTATCTATCAAATTTGTTGTCCAACATTTAGTAGCTGCTGTACAGCAGAATACAAAGCTGATTGTTGTTGACGTCATGCATTTTGTTATGGCAAGACAATATGATCATGATAATTTCTTATGGAAACTACTGAAAAAATACAAGTGAATACTTAATTATTAAGTGTTCACTTGTATTTTTTCAGTAGTTCTCATAAGAAAAAGACAGAACCTAACAACGTTAAAACTTAATAATTGAAAAGCATAAATGGTTAAGAAAAAAAAAGGTTTCGCCAAGTACTAGTAATGTGACATTCCATACTGATTTGTGTAACTGGCATCTAAATCTGACATCAATATTGACTGATGATCATTCAGATCACTGTGTATAATGCTGTTTATAATATGTCGTTGAGACAGTCAAAACACCGAGTTTGGGTTTTGTTGTGTTGTGTTGTGTTGTGTTGTGTTGTGTTGTGTTGTACGTGTTGTGTAGTGTAGTGTAGTGTTGTGTTGTGTTGTGTTGTGTTGTACGTGTTGTGTTATGTTGTGTTGTGTTGTGTTGTGTTGTGTTGTGCTGTGTTGTGCTGTGCTGTGCTGTGTTGTGCTGTGTTGTGCGGAATGGGTAACAACATAATGGCATACCATATATATACTGAAATTGAAGACCCTCGATACCACCACGAGTGTTACAATCAACAACTGACACACTTTTCAAATCAATACACCTCACAGTACTTACTGCCCTATTAATTTCCATCCTAAAAAAGTGTAAATAATACTATCAATGTATCATTCGTCATGGCTACCAAGTCTAAAGTGTCATCCAATTATTTGTGAATAAATGTAAGTACATTGATGTATTTATCACATAACTGGCAAATGACCTTCTAAAAAATTGATTTGTCTCTAATGAAAACACCGGAACATCAGCCTCAGCAGGTATAGTGCATACGGGTTCTATGCGCTCCAGAAGCGAAACCCATCTAAAGTATCATATCTATTTAAAAAGTAGTTTTTTAAGTTATATATATATTTCTATAAACTTTGGAATAGGCAAATTTAAAGCGTCGTTACTTTCTGAAATACCAAAACAGTCTTATTCACGAACTGGGTACAGTGCTGACTCGGTGAGTGCGTTCACTGCCATATCTGTCAATCAAAGGGCTGAATTGACCAATCAGATAGCTGAATTCACGCACTGTCCCACCCCTTCACTCACGTTTCTTGCACTCTCGGCAGAATTTTGCTTACATTTTCTTTTCAAACTTTCATAATAATTGACACCCGCTAATAAAATTTGACGAGATAACAGAAAGACCTGTGTCACATAACTTTGGAAAGTTTGATGAGTGTGCGATTATGCACATCGCCGTTAGAGTGGTTCAAATTACCCCTATGTCTAGCAATCGGTGTTGCATATCACGGTCACTCCGTTGTGCATATCATCATTGGCACACGATTTTCGTTCATCTTTTGTGAGGACGCGGACGTCAGCCGGAGTTGGCTTGGAATTTCGCGTGGAAATTCCACACGTTCATGTCCATAACCTTACCTAACCCAAACTTAAAGTTTCATACTACACAGTAATGACTGTTTAGTGGCGAATTTGGTGTATCTGTGGTGTTTTTAGACCATTTACAAATCGTGTTCTTTCTTTCATTGTTTCCCTCCTAAAAATTTGGTTCGAGAGATATGCCTCTTCTACACCGGAAGGAGTTTGTACCTCTTAAACCACCACCGGATCTACGATCTGACGAAGAATTGTTCTTCTCTAAACTAACCGAGGAAGTGTTCCGAGACTATGAGTAAGTATCTTGGCCCAAATTCTAGCGTAGTGAAATTACTACAAGTTCATTCATTCTAGTAATGTTATCGACCAATGTGAGTCCAGTATGGAAAATTGCGCCATTTTTATTTTGCGTAAGTGACCTCGGCTTACGGTCCCTGTTTTCTCTTTCTAGTGCTTTCTTCGAACGCACAATTTTGTGTAGCAGCCTGGTATGGAGTTGTTCTATAACTGGACGGTCTGGATTGACTTACGAGGAAGCCATAGAATCGGAGGAGAGGGCCCGTAGACAGCTCGCTGCCTTCCCTGGCTACCTGGAAGTACCGGTGCTGTATCTCGCCACATTGACCCGTCGTGGGAGATTGGCTGATGTTTGCGATGATGTCTTCGTTTTCGCCAGGGATAGATATTTTGTCGGAGAAATAGTCGAGGTTTACAGTGATGGATCACGGTAAGAACCACACGTGGTTAGCCCCAAGTATCCCAAATATTCGATGTTTATGATTTTGTTGACTATATGAGCACACGGAAGTCAGGTAATATAGGAGAAATATCGGTACACCTCACGTGAAATGAGTGTAGCATGTGAGGTTTTGATGACTCTTTCATAATGTCGTGGCCATTGTTCTGTGCCTGTGTAATCCAAACTAGCACTTCACTTCCGTTGGAAAGCCCAACACTGAATGACTTGCCCAGGTTTAGTCGGTTTCACTAGAATTGCTCTCAAACATCTCATCCAAGGACAAATAAGAAGATGGAGAATTTCAAAGAAGTAAACGTTTAACTTTCTAAAGATGACGATACATAAACAGGTGTCCTATACAATACATTACACAGGTTTGAAAGCATCATTAAAATATAACTGTTGTGAAGTTGCATCCCCAAATTTTGATATTTTGTTTCCATGACAACTGACACATTCTCCTTGACAACAGTGAAACAACCTAAGTTTCTGAGAAGTAATGGTGATGTATGTGTTTTCTGTGGATTGAAATACTTGTTTATTTTTTTCAAAAAACTGGTGTAACGCAAAAATGCATATAAATCGAAAAAATACAGTAATTTTAGAATTTACCAGAATTCAGGAAGTATTGAATGTTCTTTTACTTCCTGGAAAGAAAGTGTGAGGGTAAGGGTTTCCATAGCAACAGAACATATATATGAGTTAAAAGTAATTAAAGGCAAAGAAACACCACTTGTACAGTTATTACATTAGTTGAAATCTTTATAATGTAGCCGTTAATTTCCTGTTAAAACAAAGTTAAGATCTTTATTACTTAACTAGTACCCATGTTAGTGTAGTGCCCTTTTGTGTAGAATGTCTTGTTAGAATTTCTGGTCTTTAAGAAAATCTCACATGAAGAATGCAATGGTGTACCATGTTCAAGCCATTTTAGTCAAAACTTTTTTGTATTTACGTTAAAAAAAGACAAACTACCCCCATCTAAACACCAGTGGCTTTGGCTCCATCCCTAGCCACCAGGGGATCACTCTTGTTCACATCTTTCAAATACCATTGCAAATAGTGAATATTCAATTTTAATCACTGTAGTACTGTAGTAATAATTGACTGATAACAATTAGGTTGAATAAGAAGACACTTTTCATTATTGGTCCATTATTATTCATTACCTCAGCAGTATGATTTAATTTGTTATCCTCTTTATGGACTGGGTGGTATAGGTGAAAGTCAGTGTGAAAGAACAATGAACTGTACTGTACAGCCAAGTTATCTAAAAGTTACATTTTAGGCTGTAATTATTTGATCATATTATAAGTTGTCAATATAATAATCAGTATGCAAATTAGCAATGGGATGGGCTAAGAGCTGCAGTGGTCATACAAGATATTTTGAAGAACACATGTCTAATTTTAATATCAATATTTCTACTAAGTTGGAATGGATGCCTACAATTTAATGATGTATAATAATTATTTATTATGCAAATTAGTCCGTAATATGCAAGTCAGTTAGAACATCTGTAAGATATGTGTCAAGATATCATATCCATTATGTGAAGTGAGGTTCCAAAAAAACCCACTGATAATATTATTAATTTGTACATATCATTGGTTATGCAAATCAGCCATGTTGTGTGAAAGTGGCATCCATCAGACAATATGAGGGCATACATCGTGTCATCAATATCTTCACAAAATTAGATAAAGTTCAAACCAAACATTGATGATCTATTAGTGTCATCTGATAAATATAAATTATGCAAACTAGTTATGTAATATGCATGCCACAGCCCTCACATCTATATTCATAATATCATTATGTATCCACCTAGTTATTTATTATTCCATAAAATGATATTCTCAAAATATTTTCATATCAAGATATATCATTAATTATGCATCACATCTTGACTACATGACACGGTATCACAGTATATAGCCTCCAAGTTATTTTCTAGTATTCCAATTTGTCATGGTCAAGAAAAATGATTAATTATGCAAATAAGTCATGAATATAAAAAGCAACATTAAAAAGATGTAGAGAATTCATTCGCTTTGTTATCAATAATGAATGTATTAAGTGACACAATTTGAAATCATTCAATTTTTTGGAAAATACTAATTCAAAAAAATCACTAATTATATGAATATATAAGCAGTGGTCTGATCTCTCCAATATATAAACTGTATATGTTATGTCATTAATGTCTAGTAAATGACATAGAATTCTAATTAACTTGTAAAGCCATATTGCTTAATGACTATATTTCATTGATATGCAAAATTAGTTCATTAGCATGCACTTATCTAGCCTGAAAACAAATCAGGTCTCTATGTATAGCCTTTACCCTCAAAGAATGTACAAGATTTCAGTGTCAATTGGGCTAGCTTTTTTTTTGTATATCAACTTCAAGCTATACTGAATGACAGCTTGGTACTGATCTACAATATTCTTAAATATGTTTATTGGGTCAGTTCTAATTACTTAGTAATGTTTTGTCTGTTCAGGTTGACATGCTTTGTCAAAGTGTCTGTTTGCTGGCTTTACTATGTAGTGGCAATGATGTGATTTTAGAGATTATGTAATTGTATGCCACCTTGTCTCTAGGCTAGCGGTAAGGTCAGCAATAGGACAGACTGTCAGTCTGAACAGATGAAACATTACTCATAAGTAATTAGACAAGAACCAATTATTACGATCTGAATTATTATCACTTGAAATTATACATATAATAACCTATCTGATCTTGACACTTTAAAAATGTACCTTGTTTACATCCCATCCCATACCACAGTTGTACTTCAGAATTTTTGTTCTATTTATCAGTGGTTAGTGTGTGTGTGTGTGTGTGGGGGGGGGGGTTAATGTGTATTCTTATTGAAGTTTTAACATAGATCATGTTATCACTGTCTGATATAATTATTATATTTCCTTTTCATTGCAGTGAAACTTGTAAAATCTTGAAGGTGATACCCCCGCAGTCTCAGCATCTATCCAATGGTATTGAAGAAATTGACTTGACTGCTGATGATAGTGATGATGATATCGTCGTTCTAAATTTTGCCAAGTCAAAGGACAGTCCTAGTACAAGGTAAGACATGTCAGTCTGGGCTGATACTGAGTTTATGAGGCCCTCAGTGTTAAACACTACAGTCTGGGCTGATACTGAGTTAATGAGGCTTTCAACCTTAGAGTTGGACACTACATTGTGGGCTGATACCAGGGGTTTATGAGCCTATACAGTCAAAGTCTGAGTTCAATGTCAGTCTCACAGGATTGCCATCTAATGTGAAAGTTGTCATGATATCAAACATACAATATTATACCATACACGAACCAAGTTGAACAATAAATGGAATATATACTCTGGTTGTTCTATGTCATGACTCCAGTGCATGTCTATGTCACTGATTTTGCTGTTTTTGAAATTTGAAATATGAGTCAAAACATTCAAAATTGCCCATTTCCTTCCCTAAGTTTTCTTTGACATTACTGGCATTATATTGTTCTCCAATATTTTCCTTCGTTCAGCCGGAAAATACTTGTGACCTAAGGGTTGTCATTTTGAGTCGCTAGACGAGTAGTGACAAAAGGCCCTTAGGTCACGAGTATTTTCTTCCGTTGAACGAAGAAAAATATTGAGGAATACCATCTAATTATAAGATTCTGCCTGGATCAGTTTCTAACGTTCTGTTGAACCATACAACATAAAAGGGGAGTTTGGTAATAAGAAAATGACAAACTCTGGCATATCACTGTTGAGATTCAATGATATTGTACTGATAATGATAATGTATAAAACATACAAAATGTCAACTCTGGATTCATTTGGTAAGATATATAAGTACAGTGCTGCTGTATAACCAAAGATGGCCACCTCCATATACAGGGGAATCTGTAAGCAAATCCTATACTTGTCAATTGTATGCACCCATCTAGTCTAAAAAATTAAATTTTGTTGTGTTTTATTAAATCACACCAAGTACACAACATAGAGAAATGTACTGTTATTGTTATTGTTAATTATATTACAACTTGTATGTGGCCCCTTTTGTAGGTCATGATCTGGTACCTGGATAACGAAGGTTGTCAGTCGTCAAAATATTGTGTTGAATATTTTACTATGCTGTTGGTTGGTGGAATTATCTTTTGTTGAGAGGTCTTTACACCAAATTATTTGAACAAATCAAGAGTAGATTTCAAAATCCTTCTGTATGTCCATGAGACAGTTGTATTTCTGTTGTGGTTTGCTATGCTTTTTGCGATACACAATTTTATCTAAAATGTTGACAGGTTTTATGTTATACTAGACGGGGAAATTCAA
This sequence comes from Glandiceps talaboti, assembly GCF_964340395.1. Lineage (NCBI taxonomy): Eukaryota > Metazoa > Hemichordata > Enteropneusta > Spengelidae > Glandiceps > Glandiceps talaboti. The sequence goes on along the minus strand of NC_135550.1, from coordinate 25,733,525 downwards.
GCTGTTTGTATACCATCTCTAGTTGGAAACCCTTGAGTTCAGACTGTTGGTCTATTTTTTGATATCACAGGGAACATTATGTTGATACGTAGATAATATATTGTTTACTATACACTAAATGCTGCTAGTAGTACTGTAAACCAAGGCCATACACAGTACTTCCATACAAACTTTTGTGACAGTCTTCTCTGTTCATTGAATGCAGTAGTATGGTTGACCTGTATCTTCTCTGTTCATTGAATGCAGTAGTATGCAGTAGTATGGTTAACCTGTGATGCACTGATAGTATGACAGTGTTGTCAATATTTGCATAGTTTCATCCTGAGAAATATAGAAGCATAGAAGTTCCCACCTACTTTATGATAACTGATGTTTTCATTTGTTTGTACTTGTACACAAAAGAGAAGGGAACATCAAAGTGTGTGTATCATACCAAGAAAACCAAACAAATGATTATACCTAAACAAGTTTTCAAAAAGTATTCCAATTTGCCACCCAGACATTTGAACTGTTGTGGAAGCTGACGGGAACAGAAAAGAACTCAACTGAATTGCTGTTCATACAGTTAATGTATGTTAATATCCCAATTCTTGTCAGGTTTACAGAATCTCCCATCAAACTTGTCAAAATAATGTAATGTAATGTTATATGGAAGTCTGCGAGATGGGACTTGACAATGACTTGAATGCGAATCAAGAGCAGAAACATACTGTTGGAATATCCATAACAACTATTTGATAAAAATATTAGAACCAGGACTATAAAGGGAAATATTTGTCCTATAAAAGACACACTGCGCAAGAATTAAAGTCTCCCACAAAAATAGTATCATATGAAAGGAGTACATGACTCCTGAAATAGCCAGCCATTGAGATGAAACTGTTCCAATTACAATGCTCTGTGTACTAACTTGTTACTTGCTGTGACCTTTGACCTCACTCCCCGAGACGACATAATTCAAAATATTAAGTGGACACTTTGTGTTGATTAGATTGGTGGTGTGTTAGTTGTAGTGCCAGTGAGGTTATAGGAATTAGCTGTCAGCCCTTTTATGGAGTTTCAGAAAAAAACAGGTCAATTCATAGAGATGGAAATGACTATGTGTTATTGTTTTATGCTATTGCCAGTAATCTTGCATAACACACACATTGATCATTATATTGTAATGGTTATATAAATGCATGTTTTGTCTGTTTACAAATGTACAAGCCACAATAATTTTCTTTCAAACTGGGAGTTAGTATGTAATTTTCTAGTTCTGATATGACCAACAGAAGAGTGTGAAAATGGGTTGAATTGTTGTAATGCTACACTATACCCGGTACAGTTTATGATATATGCCCAGTTACCCAAAAATGTTGAAAATTTGAGATGAGTAATACTAAAATACACAGTTGCATTGTTATAATATGTTATGCATTTAGATTTTGAATAGATTTGAATTGAACAATGCATTCTATTGAGATGCAGACAGATCTGTTATTAATCTGGGATTTTAGAGGTCATCAAATCTTGCTTCAGATAGGAAAATATACAGTTTATCATTGTGTTCAAAAATTGTGAGCGGAAATTATCAGGTGATACTGCTTCCATCATTGCTTGATTCCTTCCCAGTAGTGCTCCCTGTCACTGTTTCTGACAAAAGAGTACATCCGTATCTGTCTGTAAAACACCACTATGACAACCACCTTTATGTTACCTAGTCAATGAAACCATTCTAAGTATAAATGCACAAGTAAGATATGTAAGGAAAACTGAATCGACAACTATTGTCATCAGCCACAAGCTATCGATGAAATATATGTACATGTAAATATTTGCTCTCTATCATTCATGTCCCTTTTACCCAGATTTGAACAAATTCTTTTATTGTCTAGTCTAGTGCTATCCTACATTGAATCTCAAGATCTCTATTAGAGATGAGTCGAAACCACATTAGTATCCAGACTAGTTATTTTCCTAAAACAGCTAGACATGCCATCTCAACTTGCTTGTAATCTGTGATCATAATATGGCTATTATTGTATGAATTTCAAAAGTTTGGCCACATAATTATATTAGGAGTTTTGTGTATGTTGTGTTTTTAATGTGTGATGTCCATTGTGTAGTAGTAAACAGACTGAAATATTAGTGTTGTTGTTTTCTCTTTGACAGCAAAGGTTCCAAGTCACAAGAAACTGCTACTATTGACCCTGACCTTTACAAGTACCATGTCATACCCATTGAATCAGATGATGACAGTGATGAAGCATTTATTGTGTCGGCTGAACAAGTCAGGTTTGTACACTCTCTATAGTTTCATTTATTGTGTCTGCTGAATAAGTGAACATTGAGTGAAATCTTATATTAGTTGAAATCCCCCATTTTAATCCAAGTATAAAAGTAGATGTGTTTTTAGTTACATCAGTCTTTTGATATTGCCTCTAAGGCAGATGACATGCTAAGACTGCTTGCATGAATAGATATAACAGTTCATAGTTCAAATGATGAGTACCAGCAGTGTAAGTTTTCTGTCTCTTTTCATTAATATTGCTATTCTTAGTCTATGAAACCAATTGCATCACATTAAAAGAAACACACTGATATCACCTATTGTGTATTGTTTTCTACTGTAGTCGAAAGAAGGGCCTATACACACGTGAAAAGAATAAACTATTCTTGAAACAGCATTGTGAGATTCAGAGAGAATTCTGGATGGTCAAGGTATGTATTTAATGAATCAGATTGTTTGAAAGAGAAGTTCAAGATTAAATTCATTTCTCTGGACATGTCACGTAGGAAAACCCTTCATCAGTTCCGTATAATGTTTACCCTTGTTCCTCTTCAATTTATGATGAATTTTAGCAGCTCTTTGCAACCATAATCAGGGTTTAAAATCTTGAGCTAAACTATGCAAATTCTGTTTTTTATTGTTGAATCTACAACTGTTAGCCTCATCTGCATAATTCATTATTTACAGGAAGATGGTTAAACACACCCTACATTGATTGCTTACAGAAATGTCAAGAAAAAAAACCCCTAGATTTAGATGCCATGTAAAGACTACATGACATGGAAATGAATCATTCTGGCCAGACCAGGAAATGTGTTATGGAAGAAAGTAGTTTTATAGATATTTTAAACTTCTTGTTTCCAGCCAAGGTATGTGAAGAAGTATGGTTTGGCAGAAAGGCAATTCAGTGAATTTTTTGCTGGGTCACTGCCAAACTTTGCAAATTCGCCAACAAAGAAGATACGGAGGGAGAAAAAAGTTGATGTTGAAAAGGAAGAGAAGAAGAAAAGAAAAAGAAAAGAAAAAGAAGAGGCAGAAGTGAAGAAAAAGAAGAAGAAGAAGGAAGGTGAGTGGAAGCCATAACTTCAATGAATATGTAAATTATCTAATTATATATGCGAGCAAGACTGAATTATACCAAATAAACAACTAGATCAGTACAAGTTTGATTGATTTGTCATTCATGTGAATTAAATATGCAGACTGAAAGTGAACCATTTTAGTGTGATATTTTAATTAGCCATTTAAGTATGCAGTCTTGTCAAATAATGAAACTATTTTGTGTGCAATTTTATGTGGAACTGATCATTTTACCCTACAGGCAAGGAAAACTTAGAGGAAAAAGATAAAATGAAAAAACCCAAACTTACTGCAGAAGAAAGAGCTGCAATCAAAGAAAAACTTACCATGGAAAAAGCTGCTGTCAAAGAACAAAAAGCTCAAGAAAGGGCAGCCATCAGAGAAAAGCTTGCTGCAGAGAAAGCAGAAATAAGAGAGAAACTAAGAAAAGAAAAGGAGGAAGAAAAGATGAAAAAGAAACTGGAAAGAGAAGTGGTGAGTGTACAGATTTGTAATAAAATTTAATTCAGTATCATTGATGGGCTGACCATGAATGCCATTGTGTATCTTATTGAGGTCAGCCCCCCCCCCCCCCCCCCCCTCCCACCACACACACACATAATAGTCAGGTACAGGTCATGGATATGAAAGTGTTATCACATTTTGATTGGCTGACCACAAATGCTATTATGACCCTTAAAGAGGGTCAGCCCCTGCCCACTGACAGGTCAAGTCAGTGTCACTGCTATTAAAGTGTCAGTACTCTTTTGACCACAAATGCCATTGTGTGCCACCATGAGGGCTTGTTGCCCCTCTGACATTGGTAACATTAGCTTACAAACAGTCAAAAGAACAGTATATCCGGGGTGTACTATATGATATAGTATGTATCTTTTCCAAACTGTCACGATTCTGTTGCTTTTCAATGAATCAAAATCAGATGAAGTAAACTTACAATAATTTGTTGTTGTGTATTATCCAGGAGAAGGAAAAGAAGAAAGAGGAGAGGCGTATTAGGGAAGAGCACCTGAAGGAATGGAGCAGAGCAAGAGATGATTTGGAATGTGATGATTTAAAGGTATGTCTTATATAAAATTATATGTTGCTTTATCCAGTATAGGTCTAAACCCTCCAAATAAAAATCATCAATTCAAACCTAATTTTGGATGTGTAGGGGGTTGTGAGAATTGATGTAGAATGTGAACAGTCATAGATGACATAGTAAGTGGTTTGTGCATTCTTTGTCTGTGTAAATTCTCATCAATTATATTCAACTTTGGTACAAATTTAGATGGTAAGTTATATTGTTCATACAGCCCTCGTCAGCCTTTCTGAGAAGGATGAGAGGCTGATGAGTAAGAGTGCCCTGACATATCTTATAGACTAGAGTACAATTTTGAATACAGTGTAGGGAATATTGGCATTACTCTGTTTTTAATTAGTTTTGTTTTACTGTATATATTATAGGAACTACCCACTCCAGTACCCATACAAACCAGCCTACCCAATGAGTTGTTTGGTGAGACTGTCATGCTGCTAGAATTCTTTCATATATTTAGAGAACTACTTGGGACAAGTGAAGAATTTCCTGATGGAATTACTCTAGGTAAGAATGGAGACTTGAATTTTATACTTGATGTTCAATATGTACTGTCCAAGTACATACATGATATCATTCCTCACACACACACTAATGGTCTGGACTTTTTTTCAGTACTGTAGATGGTGATACTGACTTCTGTACTTGTTGGTTGGAAGCCATTTATGACGGAGTAGACATATAGTGTCTGGTTTTTAACGGGATACCACGTAAAATGCAATAGTTTGGAGTGTAATTTTCACTTCCTCAGGGGGTGCTCAGAAATCACTAAAAGGTCTAGTGTCCTTGTTACCTCATTCAGGGAAAACACTAAAACATAATGTTACATTTTGAAATGTAGCTACCATAATAAGTGATATGATTGGACAACTACGTTCACTACCTCCTAATGTCAGTCTTTTTCATTTACAGAGTATGTAGAAAGGGCGCTGACAGAGGTAGAGTTAGATGGACCTCTGTTTGAAACCGTCAAATTCTTGTTATCAGCAATATTTAAAATGCAGCTTGAGGAAGAAGAGGATGAAAAAATTGACCTGAAGGAACAAGGAGTAGAAGAAGCAACAGGTAGACTAAATTATGAATTTTGTCTGAAAGGGTGCCCTCTAGTGTTAGAATGTTTCAGTGACCGAGATATTCTTTGGACGGACATCTTGAAATGACATCTGTATTAGAACAAAAAGATGGAAACAAACATAAATGACTTTTGTATTCAAATGAAATGAGGTGTTTCATGATCGTTAGATGTTTCACTCTTAGTTAGTTTATAAAATTTCAGTGTCATTAGGTGAATATTTGCTATTGTCCTCACCAGATGATACATTAGGTTTTTTTCCCAAGGTTTTCAAAATATGTAAAAAAAATAAAAAAATAAAAAATAAAACAAATAAAAAAAATTTGCACTCATTATGTGAAGTAAAAATTGAAATGTTATCGCCAAAGATAAATTGTATTTTAAATAATTAGTTATCATAAATTTTAACAATTCAACAATAACATAACCTTAGAATTTAGAAAACCAACAACCATATGTCTAAAGTATTTAGTGGTTTGAATTGACCATCCATAAACACTGATTCGATTAAATTATTGAGTCGGGAATTTACCAGGGTAAATATACCACAGACAGAATATATAGTATCCAAGTTAAAAAGATACTGCTGTCAAAAATATTTTAAAGTATGTTTATTGCATTATGTTGTAGTGAATCACCAAAAGTGGGATGATGAAGCTCTAATATATTGTTAGTACGTATAATCATATCAGTCTGTGGATAGTTTTTAGAAACATTATGGTGTGATGTAATCTCAGTTGGAAAGTAAAAGTGTAATCTTTTTTGTCATTATTAGCCACAGATCTTCTAGAAACTCTGGATGAAGATATGGACCCAACCTACAATGCAGTGACTGCAGCAGCAACAGTAGCTGCAGCATGGCCACAGTTACATCAAGGTAATATGCTAATGTGAAATTAAAGATCTGTAATTCTTTTGAGTGGCTTGTTTGAAATGTCAATACAAAGGTCCTGACAAAATATGCAATATTCAAGGGTACTAGTGAAGCCAGGGTTTTCACTTAGAAAAGTGTACGGAGAATTGGCATATCTGTTTGCTCTGTAAATGTTAACCATGCCATCAAATTATCTTAATTAACACAAATTTTTAAAATTGAAGCGAATTGTACTGTTACAAGTTGGAAAGGTAAATCTGATGAAACGCTCATTGCAAAAGCTTGTTGCACTCAAAAGAAAGTGATTTTGCATGTAGTTGGGTAAATCTGGCAACATACAGAAAACAGACATGTAATTCAATTCATTATTACATTCATTATTCATAGGCTGTAAACTGAGAGAGCTAACACTAGATGCCTACACTGTGTCTGAAGTGTTGAGGCTTCATTTCCTATCCTCTGGTGCTAAAACTAACACAACAGATGCCAAGTATCGCTATCAACAAAGAGGTGGTTACACTCCCCTGGATGATGCCGGATTAGAATTCCATATGCAGGAATCAGGAATACTGAGGAAAATGACAGCTGGGAATATATATGATCTGAATTGTGGTCAGTAATATTCATTTGATGAATTCTTGAAATTTGAAAATTTATAATCAGTAACAAAAAGTTGTTGTTTGAATGTAAGTTTGAAGTTTCCTTCCTTCCTTTATTCTCAAATCATCTGAAGATTTCCTCAAATGGGAAGAGTTAGAGAAGACCCCTTCCCTCATCTATCTGTGCTTAAAGAGAAGTTGCATCCCCATTCTACTGAAAACCTGCTAGAGTTATTGTGTAGAATTTTGACTTTGTTATGCTATGTTTTAAATGCATTGAAATTCATACATTTGATATCTGTGTTCACTTCCAGATTTGTTGACAGATATATCAAATATACATTTGTAAACCACAAATTGTAAAGTAATTTATGAATGGATTCAAGTGAATAATTTATACATGTAATTTAGGACATCACAAATAATAATAAATATGATAATAATGGTAATGATAATGAAAATATCAACTACTCCCTGAAAAGAAACAATGTTCATTTATAAAAGAGGAAGTTTGTTTGTTGAAAAGTGCAAGACACAAGAGACAGTAGCAAGTCTGTTAAAAGTGTATGTAGTGAAGTATTTATGTTTGTTTCACAGCTGAAAAGTTGAAAATCTTGACAGCATTGTGTGGACAGTTACTTACTTATGTGACAAGCAGAGATTTCATTGAGGATAGTTTTGAAAGATGGAGAGCTTCTAGACGAGAGTGGAAAGAAAACCAGGCAGCAGAACAGAGAAGGGAAAGGGAGGAAGCATCAGCAAGGTAAGAGTAGAAACTAGACAACAGTGTCTAAGTTTACAGTTGGAACAAGATATTTGTAAAGAGAGAAATGGTGTTTAATCAATTTTGTGATGATTTTTTGTGACACATAAAATGTTCATACATGATGTTCATTACATTTTGTAAAACCTATAACATTAACTGTATTGACAATATCAGGACTGTATGATTGTTATAAATGTTAATAGACAATAAGTCTAACTAAAATGACAATCATTTTGTGTTTCCCAGGTACAAACAGAGACAAGAAGAAAGAGCCAAAGAGAAGGAGAAAGAGAAGGAAAGAAAACTACAGAAACAAAGAGATAAGGAAGAAAGGTTACGGAAAGAAGAACAAGAGAAATCTGGCAAGAAAGGAGAACAGTATGTGATGATTAGTTTCATATCAAAACAAGAATTTAAGAACATCAAACTACCTGCCATTAAACAATGGCCATTGTTACTATTATGGTTTACTTTTGTTTTTGTTTTTTAAATTCTGAAAAAATATGAACATTTTAATGTTTTGGGGTTTGCAGTAAAAAGTATGATAATTTATACTCAGGACAGTGCACATACATTTGATAACAGGACAATTGTACATGAAAATGTATTCTCTTAGCCAGCGTTATTTGTTGATAGGCATTGCAATTTGGCAAATTTGTCTTTTATGTGAATTTGGTAGTTTTCTGGTTCAGTGTACCGACTGAGTTTACAGATTGGACTAACTGATTGATGAATTTTGCTGAAAACAGTAACTTGGATAGTGTTGACACTGATTTGCAGTGTAGACTGAGAAAATGATGATACCCAGAAATAGTTCACATAGATGATATTGAATACTTGACTGGTAGAACCCTTGATTCAGCTAGGGTCTAACCACCAGTTTTTGATATAGTTAACAGTTGACCTTCTTTTCTATGTGTGTTTAACCTGGCAATGTGTGAATATGAAGAAAATAGTGGAGAAGATTTATATACACTCCAGTCTCTTTCACACCAATTTTAAACTTTATCATTGTTAAATTTTCCATTAGAAACACAGAAGGTAAAACTGGAGATGAGAATGAGAAGATGGACACAGATGAAGAAGGAGAAGAAAAGATGGAGAGGAGACAAACAAGGAGGAGGAGTAAAGAGGAAGAACAACAACCAGAGGAGGAGAAAATGGATGTGGAAGAAAGTCAGGAAGACGGTCCTATGAGTCAAGAAGATAAACTAGAATTGAAGAAAAAACTTGCTGAAGAAGAGGCCAAGAAAAAGTCTGAATATTTTAAGAAAGACAAGGAATTGTTTGAACAGATGATAGAAAAGTGTACCCAATACAATCTAACACCACTAGGACTAGATAGAATTTATCGACGTTTCTGGAGATTCCAAAGTATTCCGGGATTATTTGTAGAACATGACATGGAATATTTAGATAAATCCGACCTCAAAACAGTACCTCAAAACTTAGAATCCAATCCATTCCAACCTTACAACGTTACTCAGGGTAAAAGGTCAGCAGGTGATGGACATAAAGCTGATGATAGTATTGACTGTGATACCTCCACAGCCAGCAACAAGGAAAACCAGGAAAATGAGGTGGAAATGAATGATGGAAGCTCAGAAGTCCGGGAAAGTAGGACTGTATTAAATGAAAACAATTCTGTTGGCCAGTCAGTCAAAACAGATCCTGAGGAACAAACTGAAGTTAAAGTAGACTTAGAGAATTTTGACCCCAGTATGCTGAACACAGAGCATAGCAGCTGGTCTTTTTACCCAAAACAAGAGGATGTGGAAAGACTTATATATACATTAAATCCTAGGGGATTTAGAGAGGGTGCCTTAAAAGATGCTTTACTGCAGGACAAACAGGGAATCCTTAACGGTGTACAAAACTGTCCTGCTGACATGCTGCTTAAAACTAAATCAGAACCTATAGAACCCAAAGAAACTAAATCTGGTAAACCAAAGCAAGTTATTGTCAAATTGAGTGGCAAGAAAACGGGACTTGTATCTGAGGGACATGCTGATTCCTCACCTGGATCAGAAGCACTGGAATTGAGTCTTCGTGAACAGATGTTAGATCTAGAAGAACGGATATACACAGGTTCACTTGGACATATTAAGGTAGATTTTGAATTGTTAATGAGTGACGTACAACAATTATGTCTAAGTATATGTTTGGAAAGTGACTTTGTTGATATATATTGTATATATAGCTTTTCAATGACTAGGTTTCAAGACTTATTGCATTCAGTTATTACTTGTATATCACTCACCTTTCAGTTTACAAATTTTCTTATTGCCTTACTTTAAAAACTTGACACCATTATGATTATTCATCCAATTCTTTATAAACATACAGATTTAGAGAAAAGTAAAATAAACTGCCTTTATAGCACAAGAAGTGATACTGTGGGTAAAGTACGCTTGTAGTTTTAGAGTCTTGCCAAATTTCACTAACCACAAATGCTACCATTTGAACTTTGAACAGGTTGAAAGTCGGGCTAGTTGGATCAAAGCTATTGAGAATGGTAGTTTTGACATGCAATGTAAAGAAATCACATGGGGACCATGGTGGCAGAGACATCAACTAGATGACAAGCAGTTAGCTAATGATAATATGGATATAAGTATATCTGAACCAATGAATGTCAGTATAAGTGAAGACTCTACAAAGGGAGAACAGACAACACCACCAGTCAAACATAAAGACAGGTATGTGTCCTCTTACTAACGATTACCGGGTACAACACCAAATCAGACGTAAAGACAGGTATATCTTCACTCAGTCATGATTACAACACAGAAATTTTAATGTATTTGTACAGGAGGCTTTGAAAGAAATCTCTATGTATTGTAAGTGTAAGACAAAAAAAACCCAGCCAGCCATGTACAAACTTTTATACTAGTTTGTACACAGCTGAGTGTTAGTTTGGTGTGATAATCTCCAAGATGATAAGACGTAAAGCAAATAGTTCCTGTAACTGATGCCTTGGTAATTATAAGTTTAAGGGTGTTTTTATTTTACTAGATAAGAGGAGAGAGAAAATATATACAGCTGAAAGAGAAAACTAGCCAGGAAAAGAAGAAAAAATTAGTTTTATATCACCACAAAAGTCAGTTAGTCAGTAATCGATTGATCAATCAATCACTTGCATGCCTGCTGTCCCCTGTGTGTACATACTTGTCATGATAGACTATGCAATTGCATGCCTGCTGTCCCCTGTGTGTACATACTTGTCATGATAGACTATGCTATTGCATGCCTGCTGTCCCCTGTGTGTACATACTTTGTCATGATAGACTATGCAATTACATGATAGCTATTTGGAGTTTGATCCATGTCATTACTGTTTGTATGTGTATACATTGCAGGGTATCAGAACTAAAGAGATCAGAAACACCAGTAGGCTCAAGTAGTGGTTCTACACGATGTAGTACACCAAACCCAGAAGATCAAGTTGTCAGAGATTTAGCTTGTGCTGTGCTTCAAATTGCACAGGGAATGGAACCTAAGTATTTGAAACCACCACTAGGTAAGTTGGCAGGCAGGTTTGAAAGCAAAGAAGTTATCTTCATTTGGTAGTTATGGAATGTAAAACAACATTTGTCCTGGTACATACTTTTTTCACTTGAAATCACCTTTGTATGGAAATGTTGTGCTTTCTTCACCAACTGAAAGTCAAATATACTGCCCTCACAGTCGGATTTGTTGTTCAACCAGCTACATAGTAAAATAAAATGGACTTTTTTACAAAGTTTTTTGTACAAACATTGGTTCACGTTTTTCATGGTTTTGTAAATCATAGCTGTTAATCACTACCCCCAATGTTAGCATTCAATATTTACGCAGTCTAAATACGCGTGTACTTCATTTGTAAGGGGTCACATTTTCTCTATAATGAGTTCTTGGGTGTTACACATGGAATTAGTTATAGTGATTCAAGGAATAACATGTGATAGTTCATGGAGTAAGCTGAGTTTGTCTGTCTTTTCAGGTGAAGATGATGCTAGAAAGAAGGCCAAACAGAAGGCAGCCCAAGAAGCAGCAGTGAAGGAATTCCAAGCAATGGTGGCAGCTAGTAAGAAGAAAAAGAAGAAAGATAAGAAAAAGAAAGATAGTAAAGAGGCTGAGAATGATAACAATAGTAGTGATGAAGAATCATCATCTTCAGGTTGGTATAGATGTAGTTTCCTTGGTTCAGTTTGGTATAGATATGGATTCCTGATTCTTGGAATAGCATTGTCATCATCAGTCCTATAGATATCAGTACAAACCTTTTATGGTGTCTGTTTATCAATGAATAAATCAAACAAACAATATATAAATCTCAGGTTTCCACTGCCACGTAGAGTTCAGAGACACTGTAAAGTTAGAAGACTCTCAAGAATAGATAAGGTACTAGCTGTAGGTCCCAATGTTAGTTTATTCCAGATATGTGGCACAACATATGAGAAGGCACGTCAACAATATGACGCTAAGTTAAAACTGGGTTCATGTTGATGCAATAAACATTTGACAATTGATCAAGAGTGTACAGGGAGTTGACTCCATGTGAAGTAGGACAGGGAAAGTGCATTCAGAGATTTGTATGTGGTGTATTTGAGTTTGAATTTAAGTCTGTACAGTACTGGTAGCCAGTGGAGCTCCTTAGGAATCCATGTTATGTGATCATATATCTTGGCCTGCATGATGATTCTACTGCAATTTAACCCATTCTTTTTCCATAATAATAATAATAATAATAATAATAATAATATTAATGTTATTTCATATTCAGATGAAGAAGAGCCTTCAAAGCCTGAGAAGACAGTGTATGAACGGTGGGAGGAATCCCTAATGGCATCCACAAGTTTGGCTCAAGTATTCCTACACATGGCAACATTAGAGGCATCTGTTATGTGGTCCAAATCTATTCTCAATACAAGATGTCGGATATGTCGCAGGAAAGGAGATGCTGAGCGTATGCTTCTGTGCGATGGTTGTGACCGGGGTCATCACATGTACTGTCTGAAACCTCCAGTCAAGGTAAGGTTCACAGTGTAACATGGTACAGAATATGACAGTTTTCTATGCCAATATTTAGCCTGCAAAGTTAGCCAAAGATATGAGAAGTTACTAAGTAGTTTTCCCAGGTGTAGCTGAAATTGTTTTAATATTGTAATTTTACCAGAAAGATCACTTGAGCTTGAGAGAGAGAGAGAGAGAGAGAGAGAGAGAGAGAGAGAGAGAGAGAGAGAGAGAGAGAGAGAGAGAGAGAGAGAGAGAGAGAGAGAGAGAGAGAGAGAGAGACAGAGAGACAGAGACAGAGAGACAGAGACAGAGAGACAGAGAGAGAGACAGAGAGAGAGAGACAGAGAGAGAGACAGAGAGAGAGGGAGGGGGGGAGGGAGAGGGGGGTTCTCACAAGTAGTAGAAGAGATTACTTTTTCAATTGAATGGTTAGTTTGTGTGCATTGTGAGAAAATTAGAAGTTAAAAAGAAATGTCATTGGTATAAAACTTACACATAACATAACTCTGAAAACTACATTTGAGTTCAGTAATGAGTTTACATCAATCTGTAAAGATGACTGACTGGCTATTCAATGTTGTTGTTCTCAGTCAATACCAGCTGGAGACTGGTTCTGTGTTGACTGCCGACCCAAAGTAGTGAAAAAGAACCAAAGACGAAGGAGGAAATCCGTTCTTGAAGAAGAGGAAAGTGATCAGGAAGAATCATCCTCATCAGAAGAAGAACAGTCTGAATCTGAAAGTGAGGCGGCGGAAGATGAAAGTGAAAGTGAAGAAGAAGAGGAGGAGGAGGAGGAGGAAGAAGAAGAAGATGATGATGATGATGATGATGATAGTGATGAGAGTGATTCAGATGTGAGGTACTGCAACTTTTCATTCTTCATTAAGTTTAAATTTTAATTTACCATAATACTGAGACAGTCAGTAGGCATTGCTTCCTAACAGGCTGTGTTTCAACTGATTTGTGGTATGTCAATGTTACTTTATTGTTAGACATGACATAAACATGTCCACACACATGTACACCAAAACATGACTTCCACTACCCAGCATGGAGGGGAAGCCACACAGTTTTGGTGTACCTGTGTGTGTAAACATTTCATGTTTAATATATGTAACAATAAAGTTAGATTCAAATATTGTGTTTTGAGAAGCTACAGTACCCAGTGGCTATCACAGTCTGGCTATCATTTAAAGACTGTTGACAGTACATATCTAGTTTATAGTTCATTCAATTTTTCGTTCTTATTTCGACTAATATGTGTCAGGTTTATGAAACCACTATAATTTCTTACATACGTGTTCTTTGTATATTGTAGCTCTGATTCTGAGTCTGATGAGGAGAGTGATAGTGAAGATAGTCACAGTGATGAATGTGCTAAATGTAATAAAGGAGGCCAACTTATACTATGTGATAACTGTCCACTGGCATATCACTTGAAATGTGCTAATCCACCACTGAAGAAGATTCCATCAGGGAGATGGGTCTGCCAAATATGTAATGAACAATCTAAGAAGGCACCAGGTATCAAAGTCAAGGGTAAGTGTTCTGCTAGACATCATGTGTGGACACTCAACATGATTAGAAATCTTGTAGTCGCTCTCAGACTGATTAGGAAATATATGTCCATTGGCCGTTGAAACTCATGCCACTGTACCAGACAGCTGTGTACAAGCTACTTATTACAGGCCGAATCCTGTTTGTTTCTTAAATATGGAGTGCATAGACTGATACCGTATAGATGTATTAATGTTAGTTTCACTGTGATCCGTGCGGTAGTAGCTAGTAGCTAGACATTAGTTCTGTACTTATCGATTGATATTATTTGAGTCATACATTATCAGTTTCATTGCCTCTTTGTTCAGGACCAATCAAATCCAAGTCTGGAAGGTCTACTCCAAGTTCAGTAGCTGGAGGTAGCAGCAAGCAAAGAAACCGAAGTCAAGAAAGATCAACAAACTCCAAAACCAAATCTGCCAAAGCTGCTGCAGAATCAGATAGCTCATTTGATGAAGGGCGTAGTCCCCGTGGTGGCAGTGGTCGTGTCAGCAAACAATCGACAAAGAAAACACCATCAGATAAATCAAGTGGGAAATCTAATGAAAGACAAGGTAGGAGTGGTAAACGTGCAGCTGATAGGTCTGTATCACCACCAAAATCTAAAAGTCAGAAAATCAAGAAGACATTACCAAGGAGGGATTCACAGTCTTCTGAAGGTGAGATTATGACATGGTTTTTTAGTCATCTGCAGTATGTGGTCATAGAAACTTTGCTATATGCCAAAATCAGTCACAAAAACAAATAAGTTTATCAGAATTCTTTCCTAGAAGGCTAAAGCCTATTTTCTTTCAAATAGATACACATCTTGGTAGCAGTTGAGTTGAAATGTTGAGGAATTTGAGAGCGTTTTATTCCTATATTGTGAAATTTATGGATTTTTTATTTCCTACAACATCCATTCCAAAGTACCACTGCCAGTAACATCTTCTGTATTAGAGTTGAATAACATGATAGATGAATAAGTTTTAATTTTGAGAAAGAAAACATTCTCCATTGGTTGTCAAACTCTCTCTTTCATCTCAGGAAACAAGGTGTGATTTTGTATAGAATTTCCATAGCTGTGTGTTTAATTGTGATGGAATCTGTTTTGAAAACACTGTTACTTCTTTGTGTTTGCCTATTAAATGTAACTTACCCAATACTCTCAAGGGTATCATAGATTTCAGAAACCTTATGTACCATGTCAACATTTATCTCTTTTTTTTTAAGACTCTGTGGCTTCAGGCCCCTCTAAGCGCAGATCAGCAATCAGTTCATCAAGGGGCAGTGAATGGTCCAAACAAATGAAATTGTGTGAGCAGCTGTTAGGAGAACTTATCAGACACAAAGATGCCTGGCCATTCTTACAACCAGTCAGTAAGAAAATGGTAAGTCACTAGTCAAACCAACTAAACAAACTTTATACTTTTTTTTGTTCTGTTGTAAATTCTTAGGCTGTTCTTTGTTTTCCAATTCAATTATGACTACAATTTATATTTGAAATATTGAAAGTTGACATTATTGTTGGAGTAAATAAATAGATTTTATAAACAACTAAGTCACCTGGCGTCCTTACTGGTAAATTTCCCATCGTAGGCAGTTTAAGACATTATCAAGAAATGTTAACAATAGTACCATGTGACTTTTGGCTTATAATTGCAGGCACCAGATTACCACCTCCTTGTCAAGAGACCCATGGATTTGGGAACCATGAAAGTCAAATTCAACAAGCTAGAATATGGCACCCCAGCTGAAATCATTGCAGACATTAAACTCGTGTTTGCTAATTGTGAGCAGTACAATCAACCTGCTTCACAGGAGTACAAAGCTGGCACCAGACTCTCGTCATTCCTTGAAAAGAAAATGAAAGAACTTGGCATTGACATCAAAGTGAAAAACAAATCTGCTCTTGAGGAAAGAAAGAAGAAAAGGAAAACATTCTAAATATTAACGTTGATTTTTTTTCCTCTTGCATATCTGTATGTAAATATTCATTTTGTATAGGCAGTGATTTCATATAACAACTTGGAATCAGTTTGGAAAGCAAATCTTTTGGTTGGATTTACAGTGAATAAGAACAACTAGTAGTCAATATTTCAATAACCCAGTGACTTACTAACTATATGACTTACAAATACCTTATCTGTAGAAATGAGAGAGATTTCATAAAAATTGAAATTTACAAATCACGTTCTGTTCTATCAAAATCTGTGCTTTAATTTTGTGGTTGAATATCTGAAAGACTTGGTGTACACCTTTATATGGTACCCCCCCACCCCCTCTATTGTTTCACTGCCATCAGAAAGTGAAGTCTTGCTTTAACGCTTTTGTAATCTCAAGCAATGTGAAGGAGACTCTAAAATTAAGGTTAGGGGCACTCGATATAACTTTTTAAATATTTACTAGCTTTATCCTGTGTGAACACTGGCACCAGTTTCTCTTTTGCCGTGATCTCTACATTGCGTTCTATTACTGTACTAAGTTATTAGGTTGCATTGACCCTAGGACTGAGTCTGTCCTTGGAATAACTTCATACCACCCCTATGTGAAAATTTTGTTTTTGATATGTGCTCTTGCTTTCTTGTTAAATTATAGATTACTATAACAGACAGTTGTATATCATTTGGAGTGTGTAATCATTGAGGGAACAAATTCCCAACAGTAGTCTGTCCATTGTTAGAGAAGGAGTGTACACTGATTTATCAGAAAACAAGACAATCATCAAAAATATATGAGGGATGCTGTGACAAGTGAGGGCACTATAGTGGTCTAGTATCGTATTGTATAGTGAGTCGAGGATTTACTGATGAAAAGCAACAGATCGATGTCATTGCATATATGTTCAATGTCATTGTGAGAAGTCTTTTTGTGAAAACAACAACAGATTGGTGTTATTGGAAACATGTTCAATGTGATTGTCATATAAGAAGTGACTCTATATTGGTTGTATGCCAGAGACATTGCATTGTTACTCTAACTAGAGAACAAAATCAGATTGCTTTGAAATTTGAATTTATGGAAATGTACTGTCAATAAATAGCAGCTGATCTCAGGTATTAAACTTGGTACAACACATAAACTGTGTTTTGATTTAAATTTGATTTAGATTTGATTTGGATACAAGACATAACTGTGACTTAGATTTGATTCGATTTGGTCAAGATCTATGCAATGATAATGTTCTGTACAACAAAGACTGCCATTATTTATTGCATCATGTGCACTGAATTTAATTTTTAATTCATCCAGATTATGCTAGGATATGATTTAAAAGACCTCACATTACCTGTAGTTAAATTTGGTAGATTGTTTTGATTGTGGAGAATTGGCAAAAGCAGTGATCATGACAACATAAATACTATCACCTCCAACCCCAATAAATTCATTAGAGAGATGTGTAATTTATTTTTCATATAATAGAATTCTCATGAAATTATGGGGGATGGGGTGATATTTCTTCAGTCGTGGTGGTAAAGTGAAAGTGATGCCAAGTATTCGGTTGCTATAATTGCCTGTTTCATGTGTTTCAAGTTCACATTTTTTTGGGTAGGAATTTTATGTTTCATAAATTACTCTTCAGCACAGTAGGAAATTGGTAGCTTAGCACTAGTTTTTTTCCCTCAGCAATGGGTTTTCACTCGTTATGCATTTTGGTATTACTACTCTTGAATTTTTTTACTCATAAACCATTTTCTAGCTCTTTGAAAGATAAAGTAAGTGTTTTCACTGTGTTGTATTACCAGTATATCGTAAAACATTTCTTTAAAAAATGTGTGACTATTTTTGTTGATGTGTTGAATAGGCAAAAAATATATTGTTTGGACCAAAAACATCTGACTATCGGTACACAAAAACTGAGATGTATTGAGGTGTATGGAAACCAAATGTGATACTGTACAAGGAATATTGGTTTGTAAAAAAACCCTGAAATAATGTGACTTTGGTAAGGGTAATATTAATGTGGCTTTATCATTTCCAAAGTGGACATTTTTTGTCCTCGCACACCCTTGTCTCAACAATCTTTCTGCTAAATGCGCTATGCAAATGTAGTACATTTGTATTCCTGATGGCCTTGTTATGGTGAATGGTTTCTAAATTTATTGAGAAATAAGTGTTTTGTCTTCAACTTTCCACCTTTTCATAGCCAAGTGTGTAGACATGCAGACTTTTGTTATCATAAAACTGTTTTCTAAAGAGTTTGTATGGTGTTTTTTGGTACATCACTTAAAAGGTTGCATTTTTGTGTAAGAAACACCATGAGGTATACTTTTCATGACCAAGGTTCTGTTTTAGTGGTTGATTTTTTTGCATTTGACAATTGGATTTTCTCACAGTATTAGCACATTTGAAGGACAAAGAGGGTGAAATTTTGTACACATGTAATGAACTAATAAATTATTAGCACTGTACTTGGCTGTTGTCAATTTTATTTTTAGTAGATAGTCTCCAGTATCATAGCTTACATTGGAACACTTATCTTCCACTCACACGATGCTGACATCACCTATTCATGTGTATCTAAATTGTCCCAGTTACCTTCACACACAAAATACTGACATCACCTATTCATGTGTATCTAGAATTGTCCCAAATACATTCACACAAAAAGCTGACGTTGAATCAATGTGTATCTGAGTTGTCTCAGTTTATACTCGCACACAAAATGCCAACATCATTAAATGATGTGTATCTTAGTCATCCCAGGTACCTTCAATATTAAGGTTTCTTTATTTTTAGTCTGGTCCCCTGCCTCCTTTCTGCCGCTGCTGGCACTACACTCACGAAAAAGTGAGTGAGTGTAGCGCCAGCAGCGGCAGAAGGAGGCAGGGGACCAGACTACTTTATGCTCAACTAGACAATATCCTGATAAGCAAGTGTGTGTGTGTGTGTGTGTGTGTGTGTGTGTGATGGGGTTTTCATTCATATTACTCATACTTTACAAAAAATAGTCTGCATGTCCTCTGGTTAATTCTAGAAATTCTAGTAGTAATCAAAGAATATTGCATACCATTTGACACTGATAATTTCAAGTTACATACAGGAGGCTGTGGCATCACCATCTAGCCATTTTCTCCTTCCAATCTGACCATAGAGGACATGTATTTTTCATTTCTTTTTGTGTCAGTGTAAAAATTCAACTGGGTCAAGATAAAAGAGAAATGGCCATCCTTATAAAGATAACAGTGCGAGAAGCTGGCTATGTGAAAGTCTAGTTGTACAATGTGATATATGAATGTGTTGTTATGAAGTCTTTCCTACCACGCACAAGAAAGTTTAAGAGTAGTTGTACTACCCCAGACACTTGTCTTGAAATAAAGACATTTTTACAGACAAAACTGCTATCAAATTCTACCACATAATAAAGTTACCAACAGTTGTACAGACTGTGACAGCTGACAAGTGAAACGAAAGTGCACTTTTAGAGAAGAAACTGCTGTCGTCAAGTCCTACAACACACAACAAAGTTATCAGTATTTGTACACATTATGATAACTGTCCACTGGAATGAAGACACACTTTTACAGTACAAAGCACAACTTGCTTTATTCGCAATATAATACATTCATTTTTGACTATTTACAGAGAATTCTTCCCCAAGTTCTAGTCATTTTCCGAATACACAACGCCTGCTTCACAGAATAGAACAAACAGAATTATAAACATGGCATAAGTGAGAATGTAAGCACCAGAAGAAAAGGATTTTTTTTTAAAAAACTGTAAATGCATGCACCGGCAAAGCTTACATAAAACTCACAGCATGAAGTGTTGGCAATAAAATTACCTGGTCCCTTCGATAGGAAACTTGTTTTCTTTGCTAAGCTTGGTGGACATTTAACAAACAAACAAACAATCATATACAATTCTAATGACAAGAAATAACATATGCTGTACAAACTGAATGGTGTTAATTTATCCCTGGATATGTGAGCATATAGTATTTACAAAGATAACATCTAACAACTGTACACCAAAAAGTTGACAAGTCAATTAAAATAAAATGGTTACTGGCCCAAAGTAAATGGTTCGACTGAATGGTCTTTCCAGCCCATACGTATATTCTTCCATAATAAATGTCTCACTTTAAAAGGTTCTGGAAGACCTCAAAAGATAGCCATAGAAACAACAAGTTGTAGAAGTGATTTAAAAGAGTCCATTCCATGTCATGACTTCTTCTCTGGTGTCGCTGGACTAGATAGTCCTGTTGTACTTGTTGCAGCACGCCATAGAGATGCAACAGAAGCAGCAGCTGATGACATCAGACCCCCAGCAGTGCTTGGATTGGCAGAAGCTGTCGGTGTAGAATCGTGATGTGTCATTTGAGATGGTGTTGTTGATAGGTATGTGTCACTTGTTCTTGTTGGCACATCAAGAAGTTGCCTTGAAACTGTTTCCCAGTCTTGTCCAAAGTCAATGTCATCTTCACCAGAACTGTCATGGTCACTATCATCTGAGTATCCATAATACGGCACAAGTGATTCCTCAACTGATTGTACTAATTCAGCATTGACTTCAAATGGTCCACTCCTGAACAATGTCATCATAAAATAGACATCACACATCGTCAAGGTGCATCAAATATACTTAGTAGTGCAAATATGACATTTACATATTATTACATTTAAATGTGATAAGGAGTCAGATAGTTGAAAGTTCAACTTAAAGCTACACATGTGCATGAAAAACTGAAATGGAGTCACTTATTTGAATCAACAATAGTTTCCTCAAAATGCATACATGGATTGACACTGGAAACTCAAGCTGTTGTTGTATTCAATAACTACTTAATGTAAGTAAACTGGAATAATAGCACCCAGTCACATGTTCAGTTAAATATGAGATTAGTCCATAAATGTTTAACATTCATGCATGTCTCTCCTTGTCAGTATTTGTCCTACATCACTGATCAGCATTTAAAACTGAGAATATATGATGAGTTTGTTGTTTTACACTACTCACCTGCCAAGTTGACTGGTTTGAGGATTGAGACATATCATTAGATTCCGTAGAGTGTGAGATGGATTTAAACATTCTGGGTCCACAGTCTGTGGGTCAAGTGATATCAATAAACAGTCTTGGTTAAAGTATCTATATTACTTCTAATATCATAAACTTCATATTTCATCATTTCAAAGTTTAAGTTCAATATTAATATTGATATAACGTACCTGTGTAAAGCAAACATGTAGAATGTTAGTGTTCAGCTTAGCTACAGCTCTGGAAAATGATTTAGGTGATAGCTCCTTGCCACAAAACTTGCTGCAAAAAAACAAAGATTTGGTATGACATCAGAAGAAGATATGTCTGATACTTGCATAGTTACAAAATCTTCCACATCAAGTACCATCGTATACAGCAATATATAAATTAGCCTCACATAAGGCAATCCTACTATACATACTTCTGGCATCTAGTAAACCCACATACAGGATAAGTTCTGGACATTATTTGGAGAGGATGGGCTTGTTTCAGAGGACATCCTATTGGTGTCCCAATCAGACATTTCAACACCAATCCCTTGTAACCTTGTAACTACTACCTAAAGTTAGAGGTCAGTGCCCTTTTCTAGTTCTCATATACCAGACAAGAATTTGAGGGTATACCCTCAAATTCTTGTATTCTAGTTCTATATTCTAGTATTATTCTAGTATACGTATTAAATACTACACTATTATACTATGTATCAAGTAATTAAATTTTTCATGAAAACAGTTGTTTCAATTGTATTTATTTCAATATCACAGACTCATGTTGTAATTCAGATAAAATCTTGATACAATTAAGTGTTTTCAATGACCATCATTTTTACACCAGTAGATATTCATTGAACAGAAGTAAGAAAGGTGATGATGGACGCACGTTTCAATTCTGATAGAAAACACAGAATAGTTACCTGTAACACAGCTTCTCTGGTAGATTGACTCCTAGATAAAATGTTAGTACTGATAATAGTTGTGTAGTGTATGATAAGGCAGCTGACATAGCATTTCCTGGGTTTCTCTGACTCATCTCTGAGTTTGGACTTGCTGGCCTTGTACTTTCATCTGCATAACGAAAAGCATAGTATTATCCAGTATTATTTCTATTTCTTTTCCTTATCTTGAATAGTATCTTGATGAATAAATATATGACATTAGCCTTCACTGCATTGAGGCTGTAGTACACTTGGACAAGTAGTACATGTACAACTGCCGACATCAGACAGTGGACAATGGACCCTAATACAAATAGGCAAAAACAACTGGATTGGATTAATAACACTTGGCACGGCATGTTGGAAGTACAGAGACTTGTATTACATTTCATCATTTGATAAGAACAGCTGTATGGCCTCTTTACATAATAGTTAACTTTCACAAACAAATTAAAAGTTCCCCTGGTATTTCATACACATATAAAGAGGCCATAAAACTGTTCTTATCAAACCATGAAATGTAATACAAGTCTCTGCTGTTCCAACCTGCTGTGCCAAGTGTTATTAATCCAATTCATTTGTATACTTTCCTTGTTTGTAACAGGTTCCGTTTGTTGACAGTCTGATGTTGGCCTTTACATATCAATGTACCTTTTGCAAAATTGTACTGGTATGGAGTAACTCATATTCAGTTTGGAGTGAGGCTCATGACCTCAACATGTACAGGGTACATAAGTCAAAAATGCAGAAAAGGTTAAAGTCTCGCAATTTCAACTTTAATGTCACATCTCTGCAAAACTTGAATTTTCTCCCAACTACATCTGCCAATTTGAACAATCATAAAATTAACACTTTTTATTTTACTTGTGAAATATCTCATTTGATATGTAACTTGTGTTTATCTAACAACATTATCGAGATGCTGTTACTGCTGCAAATGAAATATATGATTTGATCTGTGTGTGTGTGTTAATCTTACAACATAGACACTGTTCTTGTTACAAGTGAAATGAAGATATACTTACACCATGCTGTATATGCAGAGTATTCTCCATCCCCTGGTAAGGTGGCTTCAGGTGTGACAATTGTAAACTGTGTTTTACTGTGATTACCAGTGTAAACCCACTTGCCATGAATGTATGACATGTGTTGTGCCTCTGTCAACTCAACGACTGCACTAGATGTTAAACTGTGGCCATTACCATTATCACTTTCTGCCTCTCTACAGAGTATCACACAGAAGATGTACAACATTAGGCTACTCTCACAATATTTATAAAACCACATGATTTCACAACAGTTAAAAAGTATAAATTTTAAACTAAATCACTTTGAAGTCTCACATTTATCAAATTTTAACCAAATCAATCTGACTTCTCACAAAATGGATATTATATCTGATCACAAATAAAAATATTAAACCAGATATTTATCAACCTGACTTCTTAATACATATTGTATGATACTAGTGTATTATAATTCTATTCCATTCTAAAATTACACTATCATTGTTAGTTTTGTCAGTGTTTATAAATCTCTCTATCTTCTTCAATCTGTGTCTATTGTTAGAGTTGACAATTGTAGTACAATAGTAGCCTAGAATTCTATTTACAATTTTTCTATATACAATTTTTAATACAATAGTAGCCTAGGGACTAGGCTATCTAGCTTGAAAATGTCCAATGATTCACCAGATCAAATGAGCCAAGATGTTGCATCAGCTAGCCAAGTCTCTGGGATAGAATGGTCACAATGAATGATATGAATGGCCACATTTCAGAAAGTACAACAAATGAAATTTGTCATCAAAAAGAAGCACACAAAACATCACTCACACACAAAAAAATGAACAATACAATATTTCCCATTGTTAAAATTTGAATATAAACCAGCATTGATCATTGTGATGTTGGCAGTATCACTGTTCCACTTAATTCATAAATGATACTCTTTATGACTGAGTGTAATCTGTGATCCTAAACTGTAGCTTACTCTTTTCACATGTATGCACTATTCAGAGCTGAGTTGATTTTAAAGCACTGTAATTTACCCTTCTTCTTCAGGCTCTGCTTCCTTCACTTCAGTGACTCGAAATATTGATTTCATTAATTCTTCAATTCTTATCCTACGTATAAGACAAAGTTGATCTTCTAAGCGTTCCTTGGTGTCTATACTCTTACTATGGTGTTGTCTACTTTGATCTGTGGAGAAAATTATAGACACACATGTGACACAGATATGTTTGTGTAAAATTCAACACTAGAACAAGCAATCATGTAAACAGTGTGTATAGGGTTGACTTCACAGAGATGATCAAAGACCAAATACCCCCACCCCATTCCATCCCATCCCTACCACCTGATACTATTAATCAGAGGATCAGAATGAAATCTACCTCACTGAATTACGTGAATGTCTTTACAAATACAAATCCTACACAAACATAAATTAATTGTATCAAGAAGTCGAATGTGTTGGTTGCCAAATGTATAAACTGGTGTTACTGCTGTAATGTTGAGTAGTACTGGTATTCCTATATTATAGTCAAGCATGAGACTTCCCTATTTTAAAAACAATATTATTTTATTTAAATCAAATTTTCAGATACATACACACATACATGATGCGCACAGCATTATTATATGCAGATATATAGCTGTGAAGTGAACAATACAACTTAGCTTTTTATGAGACAAGTATATATAAATTCAATACTGCCATTGCTGACAGAAGTACATGATTCATTGGTTTATATCCAGACTCAGAAAAGCAGACACGATTTATTTAAATACAGTTCTATGTATACATCTGTAAATTTAGAAGTATCCACTGGGGTAAATATCAGAGCAGGACTGAATTCGTGTCTTCATTTCCCTAGCTCTATTTACACATGTGTACAAATGTACTAACAAATTATTTAGATATGCATTCTTTACTAGAATAGTTTTCATGTATTATTTATTTGGAAAGATTTCCCTAAAGACACAACACTGTAAATCATACTGTGTTACTTCCGATTAATCATAGTATGTAGTCAGTTGCAATGACATTGGTATGAAACCTGTAGATATTCAGGGGCGTCAATTTACCACAAATTAATTAGCTTTAATACTGGAATTGCTGACAGTGGCAGGGCATGTGCAGAACAACAGCCACCCCTGGGTGATGATTTAAGTTAACGCTAGGGAGTCTAACTCTGTTTCTACCCTTCACCCTGCCACTCCCTAGTTTGAAAACAAACCCTTTCCTGCCATACACATTTGGTTAATCATGTTTACTTTTGTTCTTTGCCATCATATCATAAAATAAATTCTGACAATGGCTTACAACTTTCAATTTGCTGGAAAACTGAATTGCTCAGGACACTCATAATTGATGATACTGGTCAGCTGGGTTTAACAAATTCTTATCCTCAACATATAAATCCAACACCTAAGTGTGAATATAAATATACATCTATTCTCTAAGTTAAAACTCCATTTTTCTACATTGTTGCCATTATTTTTGTAACTAGTAATTGGTTAATTATGTTCATTTTTGTTGTTTTTCTGCATTCAATTTCAGGATATCCTCTCACAGTACTGACTTTATCACTTATCACTAATGAGCTCGTGTGAAAAATAAATTTCCAATGCTATTTTTGGCACATGGCAAATAAAGTTATTATTTTTATTATTATTATTACTATGAGTATGACCCATAATGATATTGGTTAAAAAATATTGACAATAAAAACCTTGACAATGTATGCAGAACACATCAAACAATATCTATTTTGGTTTACAAAGACTATAGATTCTAACTACAACATGCTAACACTGCTATAACACATCAACACTAGGCTGTTGCTTTGTGGCAATCATTCAACGAATATCAGAATTTCATATTAGGGCAAATAAAGATTATTATGATTATTATCATCACCAATTCATATCTGACACACAACTCTGCACAAGACCTTGTACTTTATACAACAATATGACAAATTAATCAGTTAATCTGTCAATAAAAGAAAAACAAGATACCTGTGTGCAAATCCACAATGGCATAGCCTTGACCACTGGTGACCTGTGACCTTTGCTGACCCATATAGATACTATTGTTGAGAATGTAATTGTTATCAAGTCTTACCTATATATCTAAGAGCTTTTTTGATCTTCTCCTGTAATATCTTGATTTTCATTTCATATCTTTCCCTCTGTTCTTGTTCAGCTTTGACTCTTAGCCTCTCTGTATACATAAAGAAACATACATATTAAACAAACATTAATAGACATAAAGAGACTGTGTCCTTAATCAACCACAGAGTATAGGGTCTATGTCTACCTACAAATGTAAACCATTTTCAGTAACAAATTTCTTTAAAAGAGTCAAAAGGGTTAACTATTATAAAAGTTGAAGTATACATTTTAAACAGTAATTTTATGTGAATCTGAAAATTTAAATATAAATCCA
Source organism: Glandiceps talaboti (assembly GCF_964340395.1). NCBI lineage: Eukaryota > Metazoa > Hemichordata > Enteropneusta > Spengelidae > Glandiceps > Glandiceps talaboti. The sequence continues at coordinate 25,706,880 of NC_135550.1, read as the reverse complement.
CTCATCACAAAAAATTGAATAGAAAGTACAAAGTTAACAATTATAAAACCTAATGGCAAATTTTATCTGTGAATATAAACATTGGAGATGCAAATATATTGCTAAAAAATTAGAAGCACTTAAAATTGTTGTTATGCATAAAGAGAACTTTCCTGATGATTTCCATTGTATCCTTAATTTGTAACTGACCAAGATTTCTGAAATTATTGCAAAAAACATGATTGACTTTCCATAAATTTTAGATCTATTGCTTGAGTTGTCATTACTATAATATATATATATGCATTATTCATAAAAAAAACCATAAAGATCATAGGAGTGACAGAGTTCGAGTAATGACATTCTGATTTACACAGGCTGTCGTTATTTTCTTTGTATATATTTGATGTTTGTCAATTCTAAATGTTTTTCATTTGCATGGCCTCGTCTGTCCTGATGCAGTAGTATCTGTTATAAAATACAATTCTAATTTTGTTCCACTGACCTTCAATTCCTGTAACATACATCATCTATAGTAATAGCATGTTGTCATTGTAAAGTACTATAATGTCATCACAGTTCACACAATATTTTACTTCAAATTCTAATTTTATCACACTCACCTTGTTCACATCTTCTAACAGCATCATCTATAGCACTTTGTAGGAGTTCTGTTTTCTGTTTTACTTCTGTAACCTCCCATTTCTACAGGAATATCAATTAGTTTTTAGCGCTAGTACTGATTTGCACATGAAGCTAATCACCAGTATTCACCCAAATAATATGAATACGCTTTCTTAAATTGTCATGACTTATTCTTTGTATTCAATGAACATGTGTTTAAAATGAAATCATCACTTTTATCATTTGTTGTATTTTTAACTGAGATTGGGTCACGTTGATATTTTTAATTTTACAGTATAGACATGTGCAAAAGGTTACAGCATACAACTGCTGTGAATTTAAATAACAGGTTGTAGGTTTATTAGACTTTTCACCAGAGGATGGGTCATATCAACAAACAGGTCAACATAGGTAGTATAGTTCTCATACCATACAGTAATTACCTTATATTTTCATACTAAAATGATTGCTACCTCAGTGACATATGTACATGTGAACAATAGCCATACCAGGCAGACTAATAAGAAAGCCTGGCTGGCTAATCAAGTTGATTGACTGCAATATATAGATATCTAGTACAGTTATATAATGATCGGGTTCACATTTTGAAGCAGAACACTCAACATAAATTATGTCAAATATTCATTTTACTTCTATGAAAAAAACCACTACAGCTAGCTATACTGACATCTTTTATCGTGATTGCTGTAACAAATAAAAACAAGGAAATTCTGGGAACTGAAATTTGTTATAAAACTGGGGTAGGTTTGGACAGTTGACCTATTTTCAGAACAGACATGTAAACAACAGGATTTGTATATTTTAATGACTTCTTCCAACAATAAACTTGTC